>NC_134234.1:279250820-279553850 GCF_965152275.1 Natator depressus
AACTATTAGAGGCTGGTAGCCCCACAATGGGGAAAAAATCCTAATAAAGAAATTTAGGCTCCAATCCTGAAAACACTTAAGTACTTATGTTTGTGCATAAATGAAGGATCAGGGTCTAAATCTCCTCCACTCAAACATTAACGATGCTTCCTAAATGCTAATTATATATAGTACGAGGACAAATGTAACTGTATAACATAGGGGCTTACGTGCAGTAAAACAACAAAAAGGCTAATATGGTAGAACCCTTTAAGACTTTGAAAAAATGTGTCATCTGCAAACTCTCAGTGATGATTTTATGTTTTCTTCCAGGTCATTAATAAAACTGTTAGAATCATAGAGTTAGAAGGGACTGCAAGTGTAATCTAATCCAGTGGTTCTCAACCAGGGGTCCGCGGCCCCAACCTGTTTCAGGGGGTCTGGCAAGCAGGGCCACTCTGAGCCCCAAGCCCTGGCACCCTGAGAGGTGGAAGCTCCGAGACCCCCTGCCCCTACGCGGGGCTAAAGCCCAGAGCCCTACCACCCTCTGGGGCAGAAGCTCCAAGCTCAGGCGCCCTGCCTGGCTGAAGCCTGGAGCTGTCCAGCCCTGTGGCACTCAAACCCCAAGCCCTAGTGGCTTGGCAGAAGCCACCCAGTGGGACTGAAGCCCCGAGTCCCAGCACTCTGAACCCCAGCAGAAGTTGACCCACAGGGCTAAAGCCCTGAGCCACCCCGACCCCAAGGGGTAGAAGCCTCAACCCCAACAAACACACAGCTGAAGCCCGGAGCCTCTGCCGCTGGGCTATGGAGTTTTCATAGTATGTTGAGGTGGGGGGCTTCCGAAAGAAAAAGGTTAAGAACCCCTGGTCTTGCCTAACCCCCTGCCAAGATGCAGGATTTGTTGCGTCTAAACCATCCAAGACAGATGGCTATCAAGCCTCCTTCTGAAAACCTCCAGTGAAAGAGCTTCCACAACCTCCTAGGCAGTCTGTTCCATTGTCCTGACGTTTCTACAGTTAAGAAGTTTTTCCCCATATTAAATCTAAATCTGCTATGCTGTAGGTTGAACCCATTGCTGCTTGTTCTGCCCTCTATGGCAAGAGAAAACAACTTTTCTTCATCTTTTTTATGGCAGCCTTTCAAGTATTTGAAGACTGCTATCCTGTCCCCTCCCCCTTAATCTCCTCTTTTCCAAACTAAACATATCCAGTTCCTTCAGTATTTCCTCGGATGGCTTGCATTCCATCCCTTTGATCATTTTTGTTGGACCTTTTCCAGTTTCTCTACATCCTTTCTACACATTGGTGACCAAAATTGGACACAGTACTCCAGCTGAGGCCTAACCAGCACCGAGTAGAGCAGCAGTATCACCTCCCATGACTTGCATGCTATGCTTCTGTTCATGCAACCTAAAATTACATTTGCTTTTTTTGCAACAGCATTGCATTGCTGACTCATGTTGAGGTTGTGATCCACGACAACTCCCAGATCCTTCTCAGCAGTGCTGCTGCCAAGCCAGTTATCCCCCATTCTGTATTTGTGCAGTTGTTTTTTCTTCCCTAAGTGTAGCACCTTACATTTGTCTTTGTTGAATTTCGTTTTGTTGTCTATAGCCCAGTTCTCCGATTTATCAAGATCCCTCTGAATTGTAGCTCTATCCTCTGCAATCCCCCTTAGCTTTGATCAGTATGCTCTCTATTCCTACATCCAGGTCATTAATAAAGATGTTAAACAAAACTAGACCCAGAACAGATCCCTGTGGAACTCCACTTGAGACCTCCCTCCAATCTGACACCATTCCATTAATAGTCACTCTTTGTTTGTGGTTATTTAACCAATTATGTATCCACTTAATGGTAGTTCCACCAAGCCTGCATTTCTCCAGCTTACTTATCAGAATGTCATGTGGGTCTGTGTCAAAAGCCTTGCTGAAGTCCAGTTAAATAGTATAGGACTGAGAACAGATCCCCACGGGGCTCTGTTAGAAACAAAGCCATTCACTGATGATTCCCCATTTACAATTACTTTCTGAGACCTATCAGCCAGTTTTTAATCCATGTAATGT
The DNA here is from genome assembly GCF_965152275.1 of Natator depressus. NCBI lineage: Eukaryota > Metazoa > Chordata > Testudines > Cheloniidae > Natator > Natator depressus. Next base: position 279,252,865 of record NC_134234.1, read on the forward strand.
GTACCATGTTAATTTTGTGTCATTCTGTTTTTTTAATCAAAATGTCAGCAATACCAGGTTAAATGCCTTACAGAAGTCTAAATCTATTACATCAACACTATTACTTTATCAGCCAAACTTGTAATCTCATCAAAAAATATTAAGTTAGTTTGACAGAATCTATTTTCCATATACGCATGTTGATTGGAATTAATTATATTACCCTCCTTTAATTCTTTATTAATCGAGTTCTGCATCACACACTCTATTATCTTGCCTGGGATCAATGTCGGGCTGAAAGGTCTATAATTACTTGGCTCATCCTGTTTACCCTGTTTAAATTTGGCACATTAGCTTTCTTTTAGTCTTCTGGAACTTCCCCAGGGTTCCAAGATTTATAGAAAATCAATATTAACAGTCCAGCAAGCTCCTCATCCTGCTCTTTTAAAACTCTTTTGTGTCATAGTTCAGGGCAACTGCACCTGTATTTCCCTCCCATGGTTCAGGAAGGGTAAGGTCCTCAGCTGTCACCTCTCTTGGGCAGAGATCCTCATCTCTCTTCCTCCTCACTGGGGTTTTTCCAGGCTGCACAGTTCCCTGCCTGCACTGTGAGTTCTTCAGCAAGTCAGATTACCTAAGCAGTCCTGCCTTGCTTTTTCCTCAGAGGCTATAAACAGCATAACTGCCACAGCTATAAGTTACTGTGACCCTAGGCATCCCTGTATTAACACCCTACACATACTGATATAATAATTTAAAATAAAATATGCCTTGTGAGGGATCATTTGAAAACTAATAACACACTGATCAATAATATCATTGTAAAATATGTGTAACAATGCTATATGTGAAATTGTGGCTACTCACTCATATTATGCTTGAAAGTCTATGACTAAAAGCTGTTTAAATTAGACATGTCAAGGGGTGTTGATAAACAGATTGTCTCCAGACAAAGGAAAGAGGGTGACACCTCAGACCAGGTGTGGCCCTAATTCAGTGGGTTATTCATTCATATCGGAGGTTGCATAATGTGCATAGATTTCAGAGTAGCAGCCGTGTTCGTATGTAGTCGCAAAAAGAAAAGGAGTACTTGTGGCACCTTAGAGACTAACAAATTTATTTGAGCATAAGCTTTCGTGAGCTACAGCTCCCTTCATCGGATGAATGATCCGATGAAGGGAGCTGTAGTTCACAAAAGCTTATGCTCAAATAAATTTGTTAGTCTCTAAGGTGCCACAAGTACTCCTTTTCATAATGTGCATAATAGCTAGCAACCACCAGTAGGGAGGAACCAGCATGTAGCCTTGTTTTCCACACTTCATGGCTCCTTTGCTAAGCATGACTAATGGCCTTTATCTGGGGGCACAGAAAAATACATTTCAAAGGTTCACTGAAGTATAAAGAGAGGAGAAGAAAACCCCTAAGTTATCCTTCATTTTAAGGAGACAAAGAAAGCAAGCAATTTGATCTCTGTGATTGGTTCTGGCCAGCCCAGCCCATAAAAAGCTGGAAAGACTGGGAATGAGAGAAACCATCTTGAACGAAGACTGTATCTTGCTAAATTAAATTTTAGACTTTTAGATGCATGTTTTCACTTTTATTTGCTTGTAAGCATCTCTACCTTTATCCCTTTTACTTGGTATAACTTAAATCCATGCTCTTTTCTCAGTGAACTTGTGCTGCTTTCATTATAAATCTTCAGTGTGGGGTAAGCTCAGTACAGAGTGTGCTTCTAGTTATCTGGCAGGATGAATGTTGTACTGTCTCTGTAGGTGTAGCAAACCTAATACTCTTTCTGTGAGGATCCATTGGACCTTTCAGGAGTACAATTTTGGAGTGAATTCAGGCCTAAAGGGTACTGAGTTCAGCCTGCCAGGAGTAACCAAATTGGGCAAAGCCAGGGTAAGGCTTCTGTGCTGCTGGCAGGCTGTTTGGGTCAGAGCTCTGCACAGACACAAGGCACTCCAGGTTACAAAGCAGACATTGATTGAATGCCTTACTGGCCTGGATGAAACCCAAAGCATCACAGGTACCACCCAGCCCTTTCTAAGCAAGCACATTTATTTTTAAAGTAAAAGCATTACAGAGAAAACATATTCAAACAATTCCTCTTAGTCCTATTCTCTCTGGTGGCCACAGCCTGCCCATCCTCATCTGTTTTCAGCCTTGATGAATGCTGATGTGATCTCTTGCCTCATCTCACACTTCCTGTCTGACTCCTTGGTGGGCAGCTCCTTTCTTCCTTGAATTTGGGGTACTGATGTTTCCCAAATCTGGCTGTCTAGGAACTGCTCAATTCTTCTGATTCTCAGTAGCATCTCTACTTGCCCCTCCAGTCCAAGAATATTTTTATCCAGCACAGCCACCAACTTGCAACTCATGCACAGACAGTCCCTTCTGCCTTTAGGTAGGAAAGAAAATATGGCCTATTGATTATAGGTCACCACCTCTGTTCCATCACTAGCCATCTTGAAATTACATGTAGAGCTGGACCTGTAAGGAAAGCCTCTCACACTCCTTCTGAAACTCTCCTGTAAGCTGCCTCTGTTTCCAGCTCTGAAGTTTATCTATCAAGTAACTTTTTACACCAAGTCTCCCTGCTTAAGTCAGCTCAGCTCCACCCCTCCCCAACAGGACACTTCAACCAGTGGGCTGATCAAAGCTCCAAGGTTCAGAGCTTGTGACCTGTACCAAGGCACCAACAAATAGACTTGTCTCAGCTGATTACTCAGGGGCTCAGAGCCTAGCTATGCAGTGGGTAGAAGAGAACAAACAACCAGGACATCAAGGCCCCCTACCTCCAAGCAGAGAGTCCACAGCTATGCCCCCTCTACCTCCACCTGAAACTCTCCTATTAACTGCCTCTGTTTATAGCCAAATTTATCATGGATCTTTGAGCACCTGAATTGCACCCTGCCCCATAATCGCTCTTTCATAATCACTTCTAACATCTCAAATCTCTGAGCAGCTGAAAACATCTGCCATTTATTTTGAACCACAAGCAACTATTGCTTCCCCTCCCATCCCCACGTGGAATTTGTCATGAGCCAAACAGACTAGAAATAGGTAGTTTATACTATAGAGAAGAGCTGGAATCTCCCCTTTTTCCAGGCATGCGTTTAAAAAAATGTTTCTATCTTACTAGGTATTTATAAAGTACCAAACAGCATTATCTAGGAACAGATTATAAAATTAGAGGATACCAAAAATATTATTCCATAAAGTACTCTACATGCCACTTTGTTTAGCTACTGTTTATATGTAACCACCACTTAGAGTATGCTAGCTGCCAAAGCACCAGACTGACCCTCTGTAGGGGACCCTACTGAAAGGACTTCAACTAAGCCCTGGTCTACACTAGGACTTTAGGTCGAATTTAGCAGCGTTAAATCGATGTAAACTTGCACCGGTCCACACACGATGAAGCCCTTTTTTTCGACTTAAAGGGCTCTTAAAATCGATTTCCTTACTCCACCCCTGACAAGTGGATTAGCGCTTAAATCGGCCTTGCTGGGTCGAATTTGGGGTACTGTGGACACAATTAGACAGTATTGGCCTCCGGGAGCTATCCCAGAGTGCTCCATTGTGACCGCTCTGGACAGCACTCTCAACTCAGATGTTGACGATATGTACCCAGACTACATCGTCATTAGAAGTGACTTCACCAGGTCATTCTCTTTAGTCCTGCAGTCAGTCCTATTGAACCATCTTATGGTGAGCAGGCAGGTGATACAGATTGCTAGCAGTCCTATTGTACCATCTTCTGCCAGGCAGGCAAGAGATGAGGATGGGTAGCAGTCCTATTGTACCATCTTCTGCCGAGCAGCCATGAGATGTGGATGGCTTGCAGTCCTTCTGCACCGTCTGCTGCCAGCCAAAGATGTAAAAGATAGAAACACATCCGATGAAGGGAGCTGTAGCTCACGAAAGCTTATGCTCAAATAAATTTGAGCATAAGCTTTCGTGAGCTTATGCTCAAATTTATTTTGGGGAAATAAATGCCCTATTTATTTAGCCCCGTGGAGGGTCCACGGCCAGGTATAATGTAGTCCCTGCACCCATGTCTGCCCAGGCGCTCCTGGCCGACATGGCCAGGAGCACCTCGGACATGATGATGACAGCTACCAGTCCTATTGTACCGTCTGCTGCCACAAGGCAATGGGTTGCTGCTGCTGTGTAGCAATGCAATACCACGTCTGCCAGCACCCAGGAGACATACGGTGACGGTTAGCTGAGCGGGCTCCATGCTTGCCGTAGTATGGCGTCTGCACAGGTAACTCAAGAAAAAAGGCGTGAAACGATTGTCTGCTGCTGCTTTCATGGAGGGAGGGAGGGAACGGGGGCTTGACGATATGTACCCAGAACCACCCGTGACAATGTTTTAGCCCCATCAGGTATTGGGATCTCAACTCCGAATTCCAATGGGCAGTGGAGACTGCGGGAACTGTGGGATAGCTACCCACAGTGCAACACTCCGGAAGTTGACACTTGCCTCAGTACTGTGGAAGCACTCCGCTGAGTTAATGCACTTAATGCACTTAGAGCATTTTCTGTGGGGACACACACACTCGAATATATAAAAATGATTTCTAAAAAACCGACTTCTATAAATTCGACCTAATTTCGTAGTGTAGACGTACCCTAAGATGGCTATCAGAGTCCTCTCACACAGTTTCCCACAATGCTTCGAGTCAGGAGTGGGGACAGAAGGAACTAGAAACCCCTTCTAGGCTAATAGAGAGGCTTCTGGATGGGGTGATCTGGAGAAGGCAGGGCTTCACAGCCCCTAGCAAAAGGATAGCTTGACTCCGAGACAGTTTCCATTTTGGAAGCTGGGCAGGAGACAGAACAGCTCAGAAAGTCCCAGCTAAACTCCCACTCTTGCAAAGGGAGTTCTAGTTGCATTGATTAGGTGCATCCAGCCCTGTATTAGAGACCAGGATACGTACAGTGTGACCTAGTGATTAGAACTGGAGCCTGGCCGAATGGTTAGAGCCAGGAACAGGAGCTGGTAGTCAGAGCTAAGGATCAGAGCTGCAACCAGGAACCAGGAGACAAACCAAGGGTCAGAACTGGAGTCAGAAGCCAGGTGAGGGCACAGGGCTAGAGCAGAACAGGAACAAGGCTGGAAAAAAAGAAGGCATAAGCATGGGTGGTGGGTGAAGCTTTCCCTTGGAGAGACTATCCCCCTGCCCTGCCTCTTCCAGCTGAGCTTCCCTCCCCATGACTCTAGCCAGGGTGTGAGTGGGCTGAGAGCTCAGCCCTTCCCCTCCCCATGGCCCCAGCTAGGGTGGGGCTGAGAGCTTGCTCAGGGCATGGGTGGGGGGCTCTGAGAGTGGCAGAGCTTTCGGCCCTGGCTGGAGCCCAGAGCCCCTCCCCTGTTCCTCCTCTTCTGCCCACAGCCCAGCTCCACCAGCCCCCCGCCCCAAGACCGGAAAAGTTCTGTGCCCCTGCCACAGGCCGTGTCAGGGAGCAAGAGCTCCTCCCGCCCCAGGGCCATGGCACAGGGAGATTTTTCTGGGGCCCCCAAATCTGCGCTGTCCCCGCCCCTCTTGGCGGCACGAGATTTGGGGAGGCTAAACCTCCCACCCACCCTCCATTACACAATTCCCATTGGTATAATCATTGAGTAGCTGATGACCTACTGCTGAGCTTAAATGTTGACCTGCTGGCTCCTTGAAACCAAACTGGTGGGCTGGTCAATCAGGTGATTCTGCTGCAGCTCAGATGGCCTTATCAGCCAACCTGAAGGCTGAGCTGGCTAGTCCCAGTTGAGGAGACTCAAGCTCAGAGTTTCTGGTAGCCTGTAGAGAGAGATCCAACATAGCCCCAGTTACTGAGAGCCAAGCAAGACCTCCACAGGATTCCAGACTAGGGAGCCAGTGAACCTTGTATTAGAATGTATTAGTCTCTAAGGTGCCACAAGTACGCCTGTTCTTTTTCTTAGAATGAAGTTAAATGTCCCATTCCAATGACCAGTGTAGTAACTCTAGTGCTATTTGTAATAGAAACTAACGTCCCAGTATCATCATCTGGATTTCTCAATGAGCTGTTCCCTGCATGCTTGTAAAGAGTCTCCTGAAATCACAATGTGAATCAGCTTGTTGAATATATTGACTCTAAAGTATGGTCATATTCATTTCCTGGACTAGGCAGGACATTAATCTCCATCTCGTGTTATCACACCGGAGTTGTGAAAGAGGTACTGATTACATGGAAAAGACAAATGTCTCTTTTCACTCCTTCACAACCACGGCAGTTCTGGTTGTCTGGAATGGCCAAACAGGGGGGATTTCCTCTTTTTTGTATGATTTTTCTACCTTTTTATAGTCTGCTCCTGTGTTGCATGCCTACTAGGCCAGTAAACATTTTAAGCAGTAGATTCTACCTTATGAAAATGTAAACATTAGTCAAACTAGTTACTGTACTATCTTAGCTGACTTATAAATGTTGATGATGAGCTGGTATGTAATGGGGGACATATGTGGATATCTATTTTATTCTGGAGGTCAGAGTATGTCTCTTTACCTTCTATATTCCTAAGGCTTACATATTCTGCGATAGAAGGAATGCTTCAGTTATGTAGATTCTAATACAGGGGTGGGCAACATTGGGGTTGCAAAACTATATGGAGGGCTGGATAGGGAAGGCTGTGCCTTCCCCGACTGCCCCTTTCAGAACTCCCAACCCATCAAACCTCCCTTGCTCCTTGTCCCCTAACTATCCCCCCTCCCCCTCTCGCTCCCTGTCCCCAGACTGCCCCGACCCTTATCCACATCACTGCTCCCTGTCCCCTGACTGCCCCCTGGGACCCTTTGCCCCAGCCCCGGCCCCCTTACCATGCCGCTCAGAGCAGCATGTCTGGCAGCCACACCGCCCGGCCAGAGCCAGACATGCTGCCCTGCAGGAGCGTGCAGCCCCGCCTCCCAAAGCGCTGCCCACATGGCGGCGTGGCTGCAGGGGAGGAGGCCCAGCGGGGGAGGCTCCGGGGTCTAGCCTTCTGGGCCAGGAGCTCGGGCCGGGCAGGATGGTCCCACGGGCCGGATGTGTCCCGCAGGCCATCGTTTGCCCACCTCTGTTTGTTTGTAACGACTAAAAGTTCATGTCCCTTATGTTGCTAAAACACTCTCCTTGATCCCTAATAAAACCTAACTTATTAAAAGACTTCAGTTAATGATTTTGTTTTTACTGATCACATAGGGTAGTTAAAGGGCTAATCACAATGGTTTGAGCCAGTCACTCTGTTCATGCTTTCTACAGCTCTGCCAAAACTCCTCCAGCCTAACATACAAAATATCTTATGCATGTTCTCGTCCTGAACTGGCCAGATTTCAGTACTCATGCCAACCCATGGCCTTGTTGCTTATATATCTTCTTTACTGTTGGTTATGTTTGCACTACAAAAACATCTCTCCTTTTTTGGAACCTTGTCATGTTCCTTAAAAAAAGGTACGTTTTCATGAATAATTCATGCATAGAAGCTGGACTCATTTGAAAATTGCCTACAAGTGTGTATTCTTGATTTATGTGTGTGGGTTTATGTATTTAATAAACATAAAATTTTGTAAAGATTATGGTCCAGCAGGCTTTAAATTCTATTCATCCTGCAAGACAGGAAATCTCCTGCAGGATAAACAGCACATTCTAAACTTGTTTTTTACAAAGCCAACTTTAAATTAGAAGTCTTCCTACCTGAAATATATGATAACAAGCTATAATACTTGAAATGCACCCACTCTCTTCCTAGTTCCAAACATCCAAACTGAAAACTTTTGGAGACACTTGTCAGATTTGATTACCAGTGGTTAATTTAAGGGCCTGGTCCAAAGGGAGACTTCCATTGACTTTAGTGGACATTGAATCAGTCCCTAATGTACTTGCTAATCTATAGTAACTTCACCCTTTACACCTGCTGGAAACTTTTGAAATTTTGAGTAGAATTGCTCTACTTGCCCCCACAGGACCCCTCCTCTCTTCTTCCCCCCCGAGGCCTTGCCCCCACAGCCAGGCCAGCAGCTGGAGCCCGGCCAGGGAGCCCAGGAAGCAGATGGCTCCCCCACCCTGGGCAAGTGGAGGATCCTCGAGAGCAGTCCCCAGCCCATGTCCCCGCCCCTGGGCCCCCAGGGCAGGTGGAGGGTCCACGGCTCCTCACAGCTGCCTGGCCGTCCAGCTCCTATCAGGCCCGGGTTGCACAGGCAGCCGTTGGAAGCCATGAACACTCCACCTGCCCTGTGCAGGGGGCCCATGGGGTGGGGACACAAGCCTGGGGCTGCTCTCAGCCCCCCACCCCGGGCAGGTGGAATGTCCACGGCTCTTGGCCCTCTCCAGCTTCTGTCTTGGCCGGGAGTGGGGCCGTGAGTGGAAAGGGTGGGGCAGGGCCACAAAGGGGTTGGGGGCCCCTGCTCCCTCCCCACCCACAGACTTTTGGGAAAGCTCCGCCAGGGCTGTTCCACATCCCAGGGGAGTACCCTCATCATTGGACTAAAAGTTATGAGGGAGCTCCTCCTCAGCCCTCTCCCAAAAACGGTGTCGGTTCCCCTCTCCAAAAGAGGGTTTACAGCTGAAAATCCCAACAGAGGGAGGCACTCCCTGCAGCCTGAATTTAGGCACTGAACTTCCTGAGAGAGGTGAACTTAGGACCCCTCCCTCACCTCTTATTGTCTAACTTAGGTGGAGAGCTACCTAGGGTCCTGGCTTTTGTGAATCCCATTCTTAGACACCTTCAGTCACTACATAGGGACCCTGAGCACTTAACTCAGGTTTTGTGAATTCTGGTGATTTTTCTAGGTGCCTAAATTTCTTTGTGAAGCTAGCCCTCAATTTCTATTCCTAATCATAGAATCATAGAATATCAGGGTTGGAAGGGACCTCAGGAGGTCATCTAGTCCAACCCCCTGCTCAAAGCAGGACCAATCCCCAACTAAATCATCCCAGCCAGAGCTTTGTCAAGCCTGACCTTAAAAACTTCTAAGGAAGGAGATTCCACCACCTCCCTAGGTAACCCATTCCAGTGTGTCACCACCCTCCTAGTGAAAAAGTTTTTCCTAATATCCAACCTAAACCACCCCCACTGCAACTTGAGACTCCTCGTTCTGTCATCTGCTACCACTGAGAACAGTCTAGATCCATCCTCTTTGGAACCCCCTTTCAGGTAGTTGAAAGCAGCTATCAAATCCCCCCCTCATTCTTCTCTTCCGCAGACTAAACAATCCCGGTTCCCTCAGCCTCTCCTCATAAGTCATGTGTTCCAGTCTCCTAATCATTTTTGTTGCCCTCTGCTGGACGTTTTCCAATTTTCCCACATCCTTCTTGTAGTGTGGGGCCCAAAACTGGACACAGAACTCCAGATGAGGCCTCACCAATGTCGAATAGAGGGGAATGATCACGTCCCTCAATCTGCTGGCAGTGCCCCTACTTATACATCCCAAAATGCCATTGGCCTTCTTGGCAACAACAGCACACTGTTGACTCATAATCCAGCTTCTCGTCCACTGTAACCCCTAGGTCCTTTTCTGCAGAACTGCTGCCGAGCCATTCGGTCCCTAGTCTGTAGCAGTGCATGAGATTCTTCCATCCTAAGTGCAGGACTCTGCACTTGTCCTTGTTGAACCTCATCAGATTTCTTTTGGCCCAATCCTCTAATTTGTCTAGGTCCCTCTGTGTCCTATCGCTACCCTCCAGTGTATCTACCTCTCCTCCCAGTTTAGTGTCATCTGCAAACTTGCTGAGGGTGCAATCCACACCATCCTGAAGATCATTTATGAAGCTATTGAACAAAATTGGCCTGAGGACTGACCCTTGGGGCACTCCACTTGATACCGGCTGCCAACTAGACATGGAGCCATTGATCACTACCCGTTGAGCCCGACAATCTAGCCAGCTTTCTATCCACCTTATCATCCATTCATCCAGCCCATACTTCTTTAACTTACTGGCAAGAATACTGTGGGAGACCATGTCAAAAGCTTTGCTAAAATCAAGGAACACGTTCACTGCTCTCACCTCATCCACAGAGCCAGTTATCTTGTCATAGAAAGCAATTAGATTAGTCAGGCATGACTTGCCCTTGGTAAATCCATGCTGACTGTTCCTGATCACTTTCCTCTAAGTGCTTCAGAACTGATTCCTTGAGGACCTGCTCCATGATTTTTCCAGGGACTGAAGTGAGGCTGACTGGCCTGTGGTTCCCAGGATCCTCCTTCTTCCCTTTTTTAAAGATGGGCACTACATTATCCTTTTTCCAGTCATCCGGGACCTCCCCCGATTGCCATGTGCTTTCAAAGACAATGGCCAATGGCTCTGCAACCACATCTGCCAACTCCTTTAGCACTCTCAGATGCAGCACATCCAGCCCCATGGACTTGTGCTCCTCCAGCTTTTCTAAATAGTCCTGAGCCACTTCTTTCTTCACCTCCTCCCCATGCTGTGCTGCCCAGTGCAGCAGCCTGGGAGCTGACCTTGTTCGTGAAGACAGAGACAAAAAAAAGCATTGAGTACTAATAGATGTATGTCTCAATCCTGTCATCTAATATATGACTTTATACAATGCCTGGCCCTACAAACAAAACATGTGCTCACCTTTTCCCAGGGCACTACACCCATGTGTAAAATTCAGCACATTGATGTTTGCAGTGTCCGGGCCATAGTTTGGTACAAACAGCTACTTGTTTATGAACGGATGTCAAAGTAACTGGTTTTGCAAGGTACTGTACACAGTTAAGCGCAGCCCAATATCAGATGGCGTGATATGAGCCCTTATGGTTAAAATTTCTACTTGGAGTACAGAAGACCAGTTTGGAATTGATGTAATGACCATAGGTTTTCTCCATTTAAATAACCTCCAAATTTTGTGAAACAAAACTTCATAGAATCCAACCATATTAGTTTATCAGTATGAATCCACTGTATTTATTTTTTTCCTGCTTATGCATGTATGCTGCTGTCTGGGGAGTTTGCTAACAAAAATTTTCGCAATGCAGATTCATTTTCTTAGCAGCCATAATATTCAAAGCAACCAGCTGGTAGTCGTGGTCATGCCTTCATGCACAAAATCAATCTTTATGTAATTAACTGTCCAACCTAAAGCTTTGAGAATACACTTAAACCTTTGAAATTAAAACTAAGCCCACGTCTTGTGTGGAGAATAGGGTGTACAGGACCAAACTTGCAGCATGTGAAAATCAATCTTAATTCAAAACACCATATACTACTAAAAGCAGTGGAAATCACTCATAAGCCATGTACTCCAAACACAGCATCTTATTGATCAAGTATGTTCATAGTTACATTGGATTTCTGCCACTATGTAATAGACACATTTTTTGCAAGGTGAGGGCTATATGCTATTAATTTTTTTTAAACATATATTGGATGAGAAACAAAATCCAGCTCAAACAGTTTATTTTTGCCTTTGCTATGTACATTTTAAGACAATGCTATTATCTGTGAATTAACTATACATTCAAAAAACAGACAAGGCAAGAAAAGAAAATGGCCAAATTTACCTTTCCTGGGGACATGGTGACGCTTTTCAAATCTCCTGGTTTCTGTTTTGTTTGGCTGGTTTTTTTCCTCTATTTCTTATCTATCTTTTTATTCCCTGTTCCATAATTTTGTGCAGACTCAGTTTACCAAACTATCTCATCTGTGTACTTATCTATCCATATGTATTCCATTCTAAACCCCTAATTAAAACATTCTCATGCATCAATCACAATAACGAACATAAATTAATACACTTCTGACTCTTATCTGTCCAGTTCCCAGCATATCTTTTCCTTGCTCTTGCTTTTTCATCCAGCTGTTCTTGTCTTACAACAGTTCTTCTTCTTCTTACTCGTCTGTTTTTGTGGCCTTGCATTTTAACCTGTTAGCTAGCTCTTGGCTGATTAATATATCTTTTCTTTATTTAGATTACACCTGGCCTTTACTTACTGGAGAAATAACTCCCTCTTGACTCTCTGTCCCCCAGGTATCTGCACAGGCCAAGAATTTTACAGCTAAGAGACAGAAATCAGTTTTCAAATTTACACAACCTTAAAACTATCTCAGCAAAGTCTGGAATGCTGTATCAGCAGAAACACATACAACAAGCAAAAGTTCCTTTGTTTTCTTATAATATATGTAATATTCATTTCTCTAATATTATTTACTATGTATTTGACTAACACAATTCATTACACATTCTTTAATTCATATAACTATACGTATGAATTATGCATCCACCTAAAGTTTGAAAAACATGCTCATATTACTGCCACCCCATCCCCATTTTCCTTCCTTCTTCACATCTGTTTCTTTCATCACCTGTTATGTCTTGTTATAATCTAAGACTGTAAACTCTTTGGGGCAGAGGTCTGACATTTTTCTATATGTCTGTAAAGCGCCTAGCACCATGGGGTCTGTAAATAGTTTGGGCCTGTAGGTGCTATTGTAAGTAAATAATACTAACAATTAAATATTAGAGAGAGACTGATTGTGACAGAAAGTGAAGTCCTCTTTTCCCTGTCGATAACAAATAGGTCTTGATTTTGATCTAGAGGAAAAGTCTTTAGGGAGCAGAAGCTGGTTCAATCTGCTCTTCCAGTTAATCTTCAGCTTCTCTGCTAAGGGAGCCAATTCTGATGGTTTTAGGGTAGCGGGTACTGGTCCACGAAGAGCTAGACTGAGACAGCCAACTCAGATCAGCAGGTCAGAAATGCATGGTAGCACAAAAGGTTATTTATCAGGATGGGGTTCAATCGATCAAAGGAAAATAGTATCTTTGAGAAACAATGTAATGAAACACGGGACTATTAGGATCCAGAGCATGAACAAGTATAATTATTGCTATGGGCCAAGATTTCCAAACCCTAAAGTCAGGCTCCCAAATCCATATTTAAGAACATCAATAAAAGTGAGGCTGATCTTCAAGTTGCTGAGCACCAGCAGCTCCCATGGCATTGAGTGGGATTTGAGGGTGTTCACGGCCTCTGACAATCAGGTCACTTTTATTTAGGTGCCTAAATGTGCGCTTAGGAGCTTAACTTGGGGCACCAAGGCTTGGAGGCTTTGACCATTGTTCTCATAGTGTGGGGCTATGAACTCTACCAGATGACAGGCTCTTATGGCCACAGAATGAAATTGAAAACCCATATTACTGGGCCCTATGTTGATGAAATCACCAAAAGGAAGGCTGAATTGGTGATAGTTTGGACATTTCAGGGCCAAATCATGGCTTTCCTGTATGGCATGCCAGAGGAGGAGTGGGTGCAGGGAATCCATTTCCTCCTAGTACATACATACACAGCATAGCCGTAAATTCTCTGGAGAATGCTGGGCAGCACCAGGAAGAAGAGGAGACTCTGACTAGCACATGAGACGTGTCTTGGTTGGTCTGTGACCGTTGCCTGTGGGTACAGAGTGACACTGAAGAGCAAGTAAGCTCTCTCATCTTTCAATACCTCCTGGGAAACCCTTGTGTGAGTAGGTTTGTTCTTCCCAGTGCCGCTCAGGCAGGCAGAGCCCTAACAGTACCCTTCTGCCTGTAAAACCTTTCCAGTACACTTAAGGGCATGTCTACACTATGAAATTAGGTTGATTTTATAGAAGTCAATCTTTAGAAAGCAATTTTATACATTCAATTGTGTATGTCCCCACTAAGCGCAGTAGGTCAGCGGATTGCAGTCTCAATACCATGGCTAGCATCGACTCACGGAGTGGTGCACTGTGGGTAGCTATCCCACAGTCCCCGCTGCCCATTGGAATTTTGGGTTAAGCTCCTAATGCCTGATGGGGGGAAAAACATTATTGCAGGTAGTTTTGTGTACATGTCATCAGTCTCCCCTTCCTCCCTCCCTCCTTGAAAGCGATGGCAAACAATCATTTTGCACCTTTTTTCGTGGGTTATCCATGCAGACGCCATAGCACGGCAAGCATGGAGCCTGCTCAGCTCCATGCTGCTGTTGTGAGCATTGTAAACACCTCACACATTATCCTGCAGTATGTGCAGAACCTGGCTAGGAGAAGCCAGCACAAGGACGATTGCGAGGAGGATATGGACACAGACGTTCCTGAAAGCATGGGATGTGGCAATTGGGACATCATGGTGGCAGTGGTGCAGGTTGATACAGTGGAATGCCAATTGTGGGCCCGGCAAACAAGCACAGACTGGTGGGACCGCATAGTGTTGCAGGTATGGGATGATTCCCGGTGGCTCCGAAACTTTCGCATGTGTAAGGCCACATTCATGGAACTTTGTGAGTTGCTTTCCCCTGCCCTGAAGCACAGGAATACCAAGATGAGACCTGCTCTGACAGTTGAGAAGTGAGTGGCGATAGCCCTGTGGAAGCTTGCAACACCTGACTGCTACGGTCAGTTGGGAATCAATTCAGAGTGGGCAAATCTACTGTGGGGGCTGCTGTGATCCAAGTAGCCAAGGCAATCAGTGACCTGCTAACAACGGTAGTGACTCTGGGAAATGTGCAGGTCATAGTGGATAGCTTTGCTGCAATGGGGTTAACTGTGGTGGGGTGATAGACGGAATGCATATCCCTATCTTGGCACCGGACCACCTTGCCAACCAGTACGTAAACCTCAAGGGGTACTTCTCAGTGGTGCTGCAAGCACTGGTGGATCACAAGGGACATTTCACCAACATCAATGTGGGATGGCCGGGAAGGTGCATGACGCTCGCATCTTTAGGAACTCCAGGCTGTTTGAATAGCTGCAAGAAGGGACTTACTTCCCAGACCAGAAAATTATTGTTGGGGATGTTGAAATGCCAATAGTTATCCTTGGGGAGCCAGCCTGCCCCTTTCTCCCATTGCTCACAAAGCCGTACACAGGAAACCTGGACAGTAGTCAGGAGCTGTTCAACTACAAGCTGAGCAAGTGCAGAATGGTGGTAGAATATGCCTTTGGACATTTAAAAGCTCACTGGCGCTGTTTGCTGACTAGGTCAGACCTCAGTGCAACCAATATTCCCATTGTTATTGCTGGTTGCTGTGTGCTCCATAATATCTTTGAGAGTAAGGGGGAGACATTTATGGCGGGGTGGCCAATTTTGAATAGCCAGACACCAGGGCACTTAGAAGAGCACAGGTAGGTGCGCTGCGCATCAGAGACGCTTTGAAAAACAGTTACATGACTGGCCAGGCTACAGTGTGACAGTTGTGTGTGTTTCTCCTTGATGCAAAACCACCCCCTTTGTTGAATTTACTTCCCTGTAAGCCAATCCCCCTCCGCCCTTTGACCACAGCTGGCAAAGGAAATAACGTCACTATTGTTTTGAATCCATGCATTCTTTATTTATTTAAAAAAAAAAAAAAAGGGAGATCACTGACAAGGTAGCCTGGGTGGGGTGCAGGAGGAGGGAAAAGGACAAGGCCACATTGCGTATTGTATCCATGCTACAAATCAAAGCTGTTTGAATGACAGCCTTCTGTTGCTTGGGCCATCATCTGTAGTGGAGTGGCTGGGTGCCCGGAGCCTTTCCCTGCGTTCTTGGGTGTCTGGGTGAGGAGGATATGGAACTTGGCAAGGAGGGCAGGCGGTATACAATAGATGCAGCAGCAGTGTGTGCTCTTGTTGCCTTTCCTGCAGCTCCACCAGACGCCTGATCTTGGCCGTTTGCTATCCCATTATCTTCAGTATCTCCTCCTGCGTGTTATGATCACACTCACTGAATGCTTTCCTGGCCTCTGCCACCGAATGCCTCCATGCATTAAGCTGCGCCCTATCAGTGTGGGAGGACTGCATGAGCTCGGAAAACATGTCATCGCAAGTGCAGGGTTTTTTTTTTGTTTTTTGTTTTGCCTTCTAATCTGCAATAACCTCAGAGACGGAGTTGATACGGGGAGCATAGAAACATTTGCACCTGCAGGGGGGATAAAAAGGGAGAGTAAAATTTAAGAAGATATATTTCTGAGAACAAAAGGGAGACTCTTTCACAGTTAATCAAGAAATTCATAGCAGACAGCACATGTGCTTTAGGTGCAAGGTCTCATTTTGCCTTTTATATTGAGCACCTGACAGTACGGTGATACATCACACACAGCTGGGCAACAGAATTCGGTTTCCAGGCAGCCATGGTAAGCCAAAGGATATGCGGGGTTGGCTTCTTCCACCGTCATAATATGTGGGAATGGTTTCAAACTGCAGCGCCCTCCTTTCCCATAGCAAGCAATGCCAGTTGGGTTTGTCGTTTAAAAGTAGGGGCTGTGGTTTTGGATTGGAAGTGCAGCGCACCCCTCCCCCCACTGTGTGGTTATTCTCCGGGATGATGCCTTTTAGCCAAGTGCAAACAGCCCAGGATGAATGGGGTCCTTTTACTGTTCCCTTACAAAAATTCCCCTATTTCAACCAGGTGACCATGAATGATATCACTGTCCTGAGGCTGACACAGAAAGATAAAGACCGAATGTTTCATGAATGCGACCAAAACCCAGGACCATTCGCTGCCATGCTTTGTGCTGCAGTGATTCCAGACTACTTGCTATTGGCTTGGCATGGCAAAGTGTCCTACCGTGGAGGACAAAATAAGGCAGCAGTCCCCAGAAACCTTCTGCAAAGGCTTTCAGAGTTCCTCCAGGAGAGCTTCATGGAGATGTCCCTGGAGGATTCCTGCTCCATCCTCAGACACGTTAACAGACTTTTATCCAATAGCTGTAATGGCTGCGAATGCATCCCAGTTCTTCAGGGCAAATCAAACATTAAACACAATTGCTTTTAACCCCTGTAGTGTAGTTACAAATGTGCACTCATCAGAGGTGCCTTCAGGGTCCGGGAACCTATCTTGCGAGGGTATTGGCTCCAGGGTGATGAAAAGGTCCTGGCTGCCAGGGAGAATGGATTCTCCACTTGCCTGCTGCGCATTGTCCTCCTCCTCCTCCTCCTCCTCATCCACAAAATCCTCCTCCATGTTGCATGAGACTCCCCCCTTGCAGGTATCAATGGACAGTGGTGGGGTAGTGGTAGGGTCCCCCCTTAGAATGGCATTCAGTTGATCATAGAAGCGGCATGTATGGGGCTCTGACCCAGAGCGACTGTTTGCCTCCTTTGTCTTTTGGTAGGCTTACCTGAGCTCCTTAACTTTCACGCGGCACTGCTGTGTGTCCCTGTTGTAGCCTCTCTCCACCATGCCCTGTGCGACTTTGGCATACATATTAGCATTTCTTCTTTTTGATCGGAGTTCTGCCTGCACAGATTCTTCTCCCCATACAACAATCAGATCCAGTGTCTCCCATTCACTCCATGCTGGAGCTCGTTTGTGATTCTGGGACTGCATGGTCACCTGTGTTGCTGAGCTCACCATGCTGACCAAACAGGAAATGAAATTCAAAATTTCCCAGGGCTTTTCCTGTGTACCTGGCTAGTGCATTGGAGTTGAAAGTGCTGTCCAGAGCAGTCACATTGGAGCACTCTGGGATAGCTCCCGGAGGCCAATACCATTGAATTGCACAATGCTGCATCTGCACTACCCCAAATTCGACCCAAGAGGGTCAATTTTAGCGCTACTCCCCTCAGCGGGGAGGAGTACTGTAGTCAATTTTAAGAGCCCTTTAGGTCAACGAAACGGGGTTGGTTGTGTAGCCACATTGCTTATAAAATCGACCTAATGCAGCTAAATTCAACCTAACCTCGTAGTCTAGACCAGGGCTTAGTAAATCAGACATAAGCTTAGAGCCAGCTCTAGCTTCCTGGATTGCAATAATACTTAGGCAACACAAAGTCACATTGCATACTTCGCAGGACAGGGAAGGAGCTGTAGAATCCAGATATTTATTACATGCCCTGATTAAGAGTATGACCCCAGATAAACTCCATTCATTTTCTCAGCAACTCATATGTCAATCTTTAAAATCAATATGTAACACTGAATTCAGAGTAAGTTTGGGAAATATTGATGTCACTGCCAGACTTTTGGTGCCACAGTATTAATGTGAGCTCTGAATCTAATTAGAGGCATACACAGCAGAAAATTGACAAAGACAAGGTTAAAGTATTACCTGGTGCCTCTACAGAGGAATTGGGTGATGAGCTTTGGATTCCTGATCTAATATTCTCTGGGTAATTTAAAGAATGCAATTATGAAATAAACTAGTAAAATTTTATCTTTAATTGAAGAAAATGGGAACTAGCATATTCTGAAGCCTCTACCATATTATCAGAACAAAAATGTACATTACAAGGTAATAGCACCCTCTTGTCTAGAAGTAAAAATTATTTTTACTTATTAAATTTGACTTCTTTTTTCCCTATAAATTATCCAGTTCATTCTATCAATTGAAGCTTTCATTTGCTGTCACCTTATTCATCCCCTCTTCAATCCTCCCCAGTATCTGCTTTCCTTTTTTTCAACGCCATCCTTACTTCTCCTTTTTTATACTCTCCTTTACTTTCATACCCACTATACTTACTGCATATATTTTAAATTCTTCTTTTAAAATTTACTTAGTTACCCCAGATATCCACCACTTTAAATTCATGGGAGCAGAATTTGGCTCAATGTCCCTTCACTTTAAATAATTCTTAACATAAGTAAATAACAAGCTATTGTTTTACTTGGTAATTTTAATTGCTGATGCAAAGTGGTTTTTCTCTGGGGGTAGAATTACTGGTACAACATAGCACCAAATCCTACCAGCTGTGTAGGGCTCTGGTGCCCTGAAGGAAACAAAGCTGTAAGGAGATACTGTATATTCTCTAGAGTATGAATACCTTATGCTGTTACAGTAAGTGGGATACGAGGAAATTCAGTTATAAATGGACACTTGTTTTTTTTTCATTGACCATAATAAAGACATTTGTGATAAAACCAGTAGTATAAGCAAACATGTATGCCCAAAAAAACCTGTTTGTGCCTAACACGTGGCAGACAATGGGACAAATTCATCCCTGCAGTAAACATCCTTCAGTCAAAGGAGTTAATTCAACAAAGGCTCTGAGCTATTATTCAAGCACAGGCATCTTTACATTAAGTAACGATCACTCTTGTAATGCTTCCCAAGGTCAATGCGCCTTTGCCTTATCAGCCATATTGATATGAGTCACATAAGCCACTGCAGCTTGGGGAGAGCTTTGACTACCTTTTCTGCTCTACTGTTTTAAGGATTTGCACCCCTCTTCCTTCTGCTGCTGCAAAAATTCAAATAGAAATGTTGATAAAAGAGCAGCCATGATAGAATTAGAACCCAAGAGGCCAAATTCCTTCTTCAGTTACATACGCACAACCCCCATGACTTCAGTGGGTTTGCATTTATGTATCTGAGGTTCAGTTTTTCCCACTAGGAAACACACGTTGCTTCTACATTGCAATTAGACACCCATGCCAGCTGGCTCAGGCTCACAGGGCTTGGGCTAAGGGTCTGTTTAAGTGTTGTGTAGACATTTGGGCTCAGGCTTCAGCCCAAGCTCTGAGGCCCTCCCACCTCACAGGGTCCTAGAGCCTGACCTCCACTCCGAGCCTGAACATCTACACCTCAATTAAACAGCCCCACAAGCCCGAGTCGGCTGGCATGGGCCAGCTGTGGGTTTTTAATTGCAGTGTAGCCATACCCACAGCCTTCGCCCGCTTTCCCCCCCCCCCCCCAAACACACACACCACCACTCAGTGGCATATGCAACGTTGAACTAGCCACAACTGAGCTGTTCTTATTCCCTGAATGGAATAGAAATAAAATACCATATTCTGGACCTACTGGCCACTGTATTAAGGTGCCTGGGAGAGCTACACAGCTCGGTAGCTGCAGAGGCTTCTGCAGATCCTGAAGGGAGTAAGTAGTCCTCAAAGCAGCCATGTAGCTATTACAGACCTGCTTAATGCTGGCCTGTTCCAAAAAGCAGATTTCATGATGCTTCTCCATGCTAACCACTTCATCACTGGAGCAGACCTTTTTGGGTTGCTAGATCTATGGATCACCCTCTACCTTGCAACAGGAATACCCTGTTCTCCTCAATAGCCATATGTAGATTTGCACATTTCCATATAAATGTCTTAAATTCCATAATAAAACAGCCCCCACTATTCATCTGGCAGACAATTCCCCAGGCTAGTTACCCTTTGTGTACTTACGCTCATTCATATATGGTAATAAAATCCTCTCAAGTGCCCTTTTCTAGATCATCTTTTAACACTTATATTAACGCCTTTAGGTACAGGAAATATTACTGTACATTTTGGGTGAAATTGTACTCACCCCAGCTTTGCAATGCCCATTGATTTCAGTGGACCATGCATTCATGCAGCCAAAAGCAGAATTAGGCACTGTATGTTTTGCTGCACCACTAAAAACTACAGGGTCTTATTGTGTAAGGCAATACAGTATGCAGTCCTCCTAAAGAACTGTGGGCCTTGCCTTTCAAAGGGGGCTTTGAGCCCATCTTTTTTTTTTTTTTTGTAGCTGTAATTAATTGTGGCCACACCCTTCTATGTAGCCATTCAACTACCTGATTTAACAATATTATCTGATACTTGGACATCTGTATGGTAGGGTTTGTGTTCACAGGTAATTAGAGGTCCAATTATGCATCTGAAGAAAAATGTTAGTCCTACAAACATGGCGTTGTATAGACAAAGTTCTTGCTGTGGGATGATACTAATATAAAAACAGAGTTAGGATGTATTTTATTCATCACAAAGGCTGCTGTGTTACAATAGTGCCAGGCTATAGTAGGATGGGCTGTCACCAATCAAAGAGGAAAAGAGCAGCAGGCCTGACCCAGAAACACTTTGTAGTTTGTCAGGATTTAATAAAAGAACAAAGGAAAACGATTCCCTACACCCACATGGGTCACATTCCCCGTGTTAAAACACAAGTACTAAGCCAGATTCCCTCTCTGTGGCTGAAATCCTAGTCTGATTGACGTTAATGGCAACCCCCCTGTTACCTTCAATAGGACAAGGATTTCTCCCTAGATGTTTAACTTGACACCGTTTCTCTAGTTTCAGACATTTTAGATTAGAATTTGCCACCATTCCCACTAACATTCTTTCTCTTTGTTTTATTTCATACCATTGCCATAGACTATGATCATGACGCACAATAGCAATACCTTACTTGAACAGGGCCTCAACTCTGTTAAAGGAGATTATATAGTCTCCGTGTTAAACATCAGGCTCTACAGTAATGGAGATGGTAGATTTCTAGTGTGTTCCATTTCTTTTCTCTGCTACAGAATACGATGGATGACAAGCTACGTGATAGTCACTTTCATGGCCATGGAATCATAAAATAGCCATACTCCTTGGTTTTATGGACAGTGCTTTTGGTATTTTATAGCTGGCAGTATATTAAGAGACTGGAGAATGGCAGACGGTTACCTTACTGCTCATTGCAGGTACAGAATTCTCGTTATGTTGTAGAAATAGGATCTTTAAATCCAGAAATCCATGTCATTAGTGAAAGGATCAGAGGAAATGATTTGACAGTCATGGTGGGTGTACAATTGTTACATAGCATGTATATTCTCTGTCTGTGTATGTTCGCATTGTATATTTATCTGAAATTTAATCAAATAGTTTGAAAAATTGCCTCTGAAATGTATCCAAATTCCATGGCAAAGGGCTATGAAATTACCTTCATTGCTCAGGCAGGC
Source organism: Natator depressus (assembly GCF_965152275.1). Taxonomy (NCBI): domain Eukaryota; kingdom Metazoa; phylum Chordata; order Testudines; family Cheloniidae; genus Natator; species Natator depressus. The sequence goes on from NC_134234.1 coordinate 279,274,420, forward strand.
AACTTTGGTGCGGTTATTACTGAGTTCACACCACAGATGGGCAGGCTTGTTGCATAGAACAAATGGGAATTGTCTTCATTCCAATCATTTAATTGGCCATCCCCAGGTAGTACCAGTTAGGGCAAGACATATTCCTACATAATAAATATTGAGTCAGGAGAATGATTAACAGGCTTTCTACATGTTTTTCTTTCCTCTAAAAACTGACTGGTCTCATTGGAATGTGTTCCTTTCCCCTTATCCTCTATCTCTTCAAAGAGAAAAATTCCCCCCTTCTTCCCCTCTTGCAGTGAGTAGTAATGCCCCTTGATCAGGGCTTGGAAGATAACCATGTGAGGTAAATATCTTTTGATGCTATTGACAGGAGATTCTGCAGAATGTCTGAGTGCAGAATAAGTCCAAGAGGTCAGAATCAGAGATCTGCAATCTAATCGAAGATAGGATTTCTCCCCAGCCCTTTATAAGAGGAGTGTCCATTCCCTTTTGTCTTCTTTTATTTATTAAAATGGTTTCCTTAAATGTAATAGAATGACTATTCCCTTCTCTTTCAATGTGAGCCAGGTTCTTGACTATAGTTGAGAGGATGGGTGGAAACATGTCATGACTGGGAGATTGAAAAGCCTCAATGATAGCATTGCCATGTTTTGAAATGCAGTGTTTTGAAATGCAGCAAGCCAAATTCTGCTCTGTTACACGATTGCAAGTTTCATTGTTTGCAATGAAAGCAGATTCTTCTCATTGACTTTTGATCTTGGATGGTCTCAATGTCTGAAAAGAAACAAACAGCAGGGGAGGGGGAGACAGGAACACAAACTATAGTTCTTCTCTCTGATACATGAGTTCAAGACCCACTGAACTCCACAGGAATTACGTCCATGTGACTGAGCAGAAATAAGCACTCAGTCGTTAATTTCCTTTGGAAAAGCAGAGGAAATAATGGATTATCACTGCCTGCACACACTGTACCATAAAGCTTGTTCTCTTACCCCACAGATCTCTGCTGTCCCTCTCATCTGTGTCAGGTGTATGATAATCAGGCATCGCCCTTTCAAGCACAGACTCATTTTTTCATTTTGATTTCATTTCATTTCTTTTGGAATGAATGTGTAATTAACAATGTGTGTGCCTAGGCAGGAGCATGCTACCATCCCCATTACTTGTTATTGCTGAACACTGGAGTGCAGCGGAGGTAGCATTAACCTACAACATTACAAATTATCCACATTGCAACTAAGAGTATAATTACCCTACTGTTATGCACCCTGGCAGCAGACGGTGCAGTAGAGCTGCAAACCATCGTCATCGAATGACCGAACGACCGCTTCCGCTGCCACTCTGCTCTCCTGCTCTCCTGCCAGTACATAAACTGAAAGGGGTACTTTTCAATGGTGCTGCAAGCACTGGTGAATCACAAGGGACGTTTCACCAACATCAACGTGGAATGGCCGGGAAAGGTACATGACGCTCGCATCTTCAGGAACTCTGGTCTGTTTGAATGGCTGCAGCAAGGGACCTACCTCCCAGACCAGAAAATAATCGCTGGGGATGTTGAAATGCCTATAGTTATCCTTGGGGACCCAGCCTATCCGTTAATGCCCTGGCTCATGAAGCCATACACAGGCACCCTGGACAGTAGTCAGGAGCTGTTCAACTATAGGCTGAGCAAGTGCAGAATGGTGGTAGAATGTGCATTTCGATGTTTAAAAGCGCTCTGGTGCAGTTTACTGACTTGGTTAGACCTCAACGAAACCAATATTCCCATTGTTATTACTGCTTGCCGTGTGCTCCACAATATCTGTGAGAGTAAGAGGGAGACATTTATGGCAGGGTGCAAGGTTGAGGCAAATCGCCTGGCCGCTGATTATGCACAGCCCGACACCAGGGGGGTTAAAAAAGCACAGCAGGGTGCGCTACGCATCAGAGAAGCTTTGAAAACCAGTTTCATGACTGGCCAGGCTACAATGTGAAAGTTGTTTTTCTCCTTGATGAAAACCTGCATGCTTGGTTCACTCTTCTTCCCTGTAAGCCAACCACCGTCCCCACTTCGATCACTGCTTGCAGAGGCAATAAAGTCATTGTTGTTTCACATTCACGCAGTCTTTATTAATTCGTCACACAAATAGGGGGATAACTGCCAAGGTATTCTGGGTAGGGTGGTGGACGAGGGGAGGAGGGAAGGACAATGCCACACTGCACTTCAAAACTTATTGATTGCCAGCCTTCTGTTGCTTGTGAAGTCCTCTGGGGTGGAGTGGTTGGGTCCCCGGAGTGCCCCCCCACTCCCTTTCTTGGGCATCTGGGTGAGGAGGCTATGGAATTTGGGAAGGAGGGCGGTTGGTTACACAGAGGCTGCAGCGGCAGACTGTGCTCCTGCTGCCTTTCCTGCACCTCAACCATACACAGGAGCATATCAGTTTGATCCTCCAGTAGCCTCAGCATTGCATCCTGCCTCCTCTCATCACACTGTCGCCACCGCTCCTTTTGCTCCAGCCATCTATCCTCTCGAGCGTCCCTCCTGTCCTCGTGTTCATTTTGTGCTTTCCTGGACTCTGACATTGTCTGCCTCCACACATTCTGCTGGGCTCTTTCCGTGCAGGCGGACTGCATGAGCTCAGAGAACATTTCATCGCAAGTGCGTTTTTTTCACCTTCTTATCTGTGCTAGCCTCTGGGATGGAGATAATAGCGGGAGCATTGAAACATTTGCAGCTGCAGGAGGAAAAAAAGGAAGAGTAGTGGGAATGGTTTCAAACAGCAGCACTCTCATTTCACATACCAAGCACCCGTTGGGTTGGCCATTTAAAATGGGTTGGCCATTTAAAAGGAGGGGCTGTGGTTTTCAGGTTAACATGCAGCACAAACCCAACTAACCCCCCCACATGCCCAATTCTCTGGGATGATCGCTTCACCCCTCCCCCCACCGCGTGGCTAACAGCAGGGATGATTTCTTTTCAGCCACAGGCACACAGCCCAGCAGAAACGGCCACATCTGAATGTCTCCTTAATAAAATTCCCCTATTTCAACCAGGTGACCATGAATGATATCACTCTCCTGAGGATAACACAGAGAGATAAAGAACGGATGTTGCTTGAATGCCAGCAAACACTGGGACCATATGCTACCATGCTTTCTTATGCAATGATTCCAGACTACGTGCTACTGGCCTGGTGTGGTAAAGTGTCCTACCAAGGAGGAGGCAATAAGGCTGCCCTCCCCAGGAACCTTTTGCAAAGGCTTTGGGAGTATCTCCAGGAGAACTTCATGGAGATGTCCCTGGAGGATTTCCGCTCCATCCCCAGACACGTTAACAGACTTTTCCAGTAGCTGTACTGGCCACGAATACATCCCAAGTCTTCAGGGCAAATTAATCATTAAACACGCTTGCTTTTAAACCATGTATGATATTTACAAAGGTACACTCACCAGAGGTGCCTCCTCTGCCTTCAGGGTCCGGGAGCCCGGGTTGGGACGGTATTGTCTCCAGGGTGATAAACGGTTCCTGGCTGTCAGGGAGAACGGTTTCTCCACTTGCCTGCTGTGTGCTGTCTTCAACCTCCTCCTCCTCATCATCTTCCTCGTCCCCAAAATCCTCATCCCTGTTGTGTGAGACTCCTTTGCAGGAGTCCACATACAGGGGTGGGTAATTGTAGGGGCACCCCTAGAATTGCATGCAGCTCATCACAGAAGCGGCATATCTGGGGTTCTGACCCGGAGCGGCCATTTGCCTCTTTGGTTTTTTGGTAGGCGTGTCTGAGCTCCTTAAGTTTCACGCAGCACTGCTGTGGGTCCCTGTTATAGCCTCTGTCCTTCATGCCCTTGGAGATTTTTTCAAATATTTTGGCATTTCATCTTTTGGAACGGAGTTCTAATAGCACGGATTCATCTCCCCATACAGCGATCAGATCTAGTACTTCCCATTCGGTCCATGCTGGAGCTCTTTTGTGATTCTGGGACTCCGTGGTCACCTGTGCAGATGAGCTCTGCATGGTCACCTGTGCTGATCAGCTTGCCACGCTGGCCAAACAAGAAATGAAATTCAAAAGTTTGTGGGCCTTTTTTCCTGTCTACCTGGCCAGTGCATCTGAGTTAAGAGTGCTGTCCAGAGCAGTCATGATGGAGCACTCTGGGATAGCTCCTGGAGGCCAATACCGTTGAATTGCATCCACACCACCCCCAAATTCGACCCAGTGATGTCAATTTTAGCGCTAATCCCCTCGTCGGGGAGGAGTACAGAAATCAATTTTAAGAGCCCTCTTAGTCGACAAAAATGGCTTCGTCGTGTGGACGGGTGCAGGGTTAAAACAATCTAACGCTGCTAAATTTGACCTAAACTCATAGTGTAGACCAGGCGTAAGGAGCAAAGGACAAGGAGGAACCCTAAACAGCAAGTATCTTGATAAACTGTAGTCCTAAATTCTGTCCTTAATTACATCCGTGCAAGCAACCTGGCCCTGGCTTACTACACAGGTAGGAAGAGCCCCAGCTGCTAAAGTATTTTGCAAATTGGCTATGTATAACAGCTCCAAGGTTACTTCTGCTGATTCATTTTATCAGAAGCAATCGTTTCTGTAGCAGTGACCTTCATTATTACTAGCTAGCCTAAACAATAGAACTACCATTTTGGTTGGATGGGGGCATGTTTCTCCCCCTCTATGTTGATTTCAGTGCTGTTGGTTATTCCTCCCTAGATTTGTTTCTTAAATACATCTATGGCCACAAACTTAAGGGAATAGCGTCTGCAGAAAGTAGCACTAGTTTAAGACAATACCTGCTGATACTGCCACTGGTATTCCCCAAATTACACAATATTGCATGTATGAGCAGAGATATTCCCCAGAGAGAAACATACCAACACCCTAATCCTTAAAAACACTACAAAGTTCAAACAGTGAAAGACACATTTTGGCAACCCCTAGAATTTTTTTTGCAATAGCAGCTGGAACAGCAGGAAGATAATCTTTATACTGAAATAAAATGATAGGCAATTAGGAACACAGAAAAGGAAATATGCCACTATTACTGTTTCTCAATGTTCTTCTCGGTTTAACTATACATACCAGAAATATAGTACGGGTATGTCTGTGTACAGTGTGTATAAGTATATCTATGTGATAACTGTTGCTGGTAAATTCTCTCCTTGTTTCAGCTATTAATATGTTGAGCATGATGAAGATTCCCTCTAGTGTTAATAGACTGTCACTGTTTTTGAAAACGAAACTCCAGTATGCTTCGGTCTTTTCTTCGGTCATACTGAAGATCCACATGCAGAGGTTTTTTGTGAGACTTAAGTCCATTTTTGTTATTATTTATTATGACTATTGTTTATATACATTTAAAAAGCCCCCACCGCTGTAGTGTCTGGGAACAATTTATATAAATCAGGGCAGAGATCCATTTGCCTTTCCTTTTGTTTTTACCTTCTTGAATATCTTAGAAATCGATTATCTGTTTAGTGAAATAAAGTCTTATAAAGAAGCAGGCTGAAATCCTGGCTCCACTGAAGTATCGGACAAAATTTCCATTGAAGTCAGTGGAACCAGGATTTCACGCCTAGACCTTTTCTGCTATTGAAAAATGCAAGATAGGGAGTTACATGGTGCTGTTTTCAAAAACATTCCTTATGCCAGGGTTTCTCAAACTGGCGGTCATAACCCATCAGAGGGTCGCAAGGTTATTACATGGGGGGTCGCGAGCTGTCAGCCTCCTCCCCAAACTCCACTTCACCACCATGACTTATAATAGTGTTAAATTAAAATCACTTTTTAATACTTATAAGGGGGACACAATCAGAGGCTTGCTATGTGAAAGGGGTCACCAGTACAAAAGTTTAAGAACCACTGCCTTTTGCTATTTATTTTGCTGTGTTTTCTGTCTATCTACTTATGTGGTCTCCATCACAGTAGAATATTGGCTTTCAATCTCAGGGGAACAGATGTCTCATAGACTTTAAGGCCAGAAAGGACCATCATGGTCATCTAGTGTGACCTGCTGCACATTGCAGGCCACAGAACCTCACCCACCCATTCCTGTAATTGACCCCTAACCTCTGGCTAAGTTACTGAAGTCCCCAAATCATGATTTAAAAACTTCAAGTTACAGAGAATCCATCATGTACACTCATTTAAACCTGCAAGTGACCTGTGCCCCATGCTGCAGAGGAAGGTGAAAAACCCGCAGGGTCTCTGCCAGTCTGACCAGTGGGAAAATCCTTCCTGACCTCAAATATGGCCATCAGTTGAACATTGAGAGTGTTGGCAAGACCCACCAGCCAGACACCTGGGAAAGAATTCTCTGTAGTAACTCAGAGCCATCCCCATCTAATGCCCTATCTGTGGTTGTGGGGGATTTTAGTCACAGATTGCCTACAATGGTTTGTGGCCTATCTCATCATACAATCCCCTCCATAAAGTTATCAAGCTCAGTCTTGAAGCCAGTTAGATTTTTTGCTCCCACTAGTCTCATTGGAAGACTGTTCCAGAACTTCACTCCTCTGATGATTAGAAACCTTTGCCTAATTTCAAGCCTAAACTTGTTGATGGCCAGTTTATATCCATTTGTTCTTGTGTCACCATAGGCTCTTAACTTAAATAACTCCTCTTCTTCCTGGTATTTATCCCTCTGATGTATTTATAGAGAGTAAACATATCTCCCCTCATCCTTCATTTGGTTAGGCTAAACAAGCCAAGCTCCTTGAGTCTCCTCTCATAAGGTAGATTTTCCATTCCTCTGATCATCCTAGTAGCCCTTCTCTGCATATGTTCCAGTTTGAATTAAACTTTCTTAAACATGGGAGACCAGAATTGCACACAGTATTCCAAATGAGGTCTCACCAGTGCCATACTTCCCTATCTGTGCTGGAAATACCTCACCTGATGTATCCTAGAATTGAATTAACCATTTTCATGGCCACATCACATTAGTCATCCTGTGATCAACCAATACACCCAGGTCTCTCTCCTCCTCTGTTGCTTCCAACTGATTCGCCTCCAGCTTATAGTAAAATTTCTTGTTGTTAGTCACTTTGTGCATGATCCTGCACTTTGCACTATTAAATTTCATCCCATTTCTATTACTCCAGTTTTCAAGGTCCCCAGATCTTGTATAATATTCTGGTCCTCCTTCATATTGGCAATTCCTGTCAACTTTATGTCATCCACAAATTTTACTTGCACACTCCCACTTTTTGTGCCAAGGTCATGAATGAAAATGATAAGTAAGATTGGTCCCAAGACTGATCCCAAAGGAACTCCACTAGTAACCTCCTTCCAGCCTGACAGTTCACCTTTCAGAATGACCCATTGTAGTGTCCCCTTTAACCAGTTCCTTACCCACCTTTCAATTCTCATATTAATCCCCATCTTCTCCAATTTACAAATAAGTTCTCATGTGGAATTGCATCAGATGTCTTGCTGAAATCCAGGTAGATTACATCTACTGCATTTCCTTTGTCTAAAAAATCAGTTATCTTCTCAAAGATGGAAATCAGGTTGGTCTGGCACACTCTACCTATTGTAAAACCATGTTGTATTTTATCCCACTTACTATCTCTATGTCCTTAACTACTTTCTCTTTCAAAATTTTGTTCCAAGACATTGCATACAATTGAGGTCAAACTAACAGGCCTGTAGTTTCCTGGATCATGTTTTTCCCCTCTTTCTTACAAATAGGTACTATCTTAGCAATTCTCCAGTTATAGGGTACAATCCCTGAGTTTACAAATTCATTAAAAGTGATTAATCACTTCTCTGATGTTCTGATGCTAGATGGGAGGAAGGTTCCATCTAGCGCTGGGCAGAATTTTTCAGACAAATAATTTATTTGCTCAAAATTGCAGTTTCTGTCAACTCAAAACTATTAACAAATTTGACCCAATTAGGTTCAGCTGGAAAAATCATTTTTTCTGGGGAAGCTTCAGGAAACATGTTGGGGTCTGTCCCTTTAGCCCAGTGGTTGGGTATTGGCCTGGGATGTGAGAGACCCAACTTTGAAGCCCTGTTTTGGAACAGAGACTTGGACTCCAGTCTCTCCCCTCACAGTTGAGCATCTTAACTACCCAGCTATAGGCTATTCTGTGGGAGGCTGCTCTTACTCTTTTCTGTTGAAGAGGTTCCATTTTGTGTAAATACTTAAATATTCATTGGGGCAGGGAGGGACAGAGAATGACTCTCTAGCCTGATGTTGGAGGCACTCCCCTGGGAATGGGAGATATGGTTTGAGATGGCGAGCAGAATAGCTCATAGCATGGTGGTTAGGGTACTCCCCCGGTGAGAGAAGACCTGAGTTCAAGTCTCTGGCACACTGACTACTTAATTTATACAAGGTGGAACAGCTTCAACAGGTGCGTCTGAGAGCAATCCTCCTCAGAATAGCCCATTGCACAGTGGCTAGGATGCTCCCTGTAGAGAGGGGAGAGCTGAGTTCAAGGGAGCATCCTGCATTACAATAATTTTTTGCTTACATAATGTCCATTGTCAGTGTGCAAGATTTGTGTATTCAATTCCTATGCAAAAATGTACTCTTGAGAGTGTTCAGTGAAAATAAAACTTGTTGAGCTGCTTTACTCTGACCCAGTTTTAAGCTTTATGATCAGTGCAGATGATGAATGACTTTCCAAATGTCAGCAGCTGAGATGCTGCAGCTGCAATCAGCCGTTAAAAAAGACAAACCAACTTTTCTTCTCTAAAGATGCCATATTGATTGCATCCCTTACACTTGGGTCTCAGTCCTCCATGGTGAGACAGGACAGAACTTCCCTAGCGCTCAAAGTCTGGGGTCCTTTGAGAAACGAAGAATTAAGCCCAGTCACGAGATAGTCATACCTCTAACTATGTCAGGCAAGGAAAGGGTTAATTCTTTTGAAAGGTAATCAGGCAGAGGGCCTTTCCCACCACAGAGAAGCTACTTAGGCTGCTGGTTGGGAATGATTCACACCTGGGTTCATCAAGGCAGCTGTATAAGCAGGAAGGAGAAGTAGCCTAGGAAGGAAGGTATCCTTTCCCCGCCCCCAAATCCAAGTAGAGAAAGCCGGGTGGTATGAAGATCCTGGGAAACTGAGTCCTCAGCCACAGCCCAAGTCTGTACCTTTTCTTTTCCTCCCAGTCCAAAGGAATACTTGACCCAGACATAGAAAAACAGTGGTTATGGGAAATGGGATGTTTTATTCCCCTGCAAAGGCCTGTGCATCTTGCCAGAGACTCTTAAGGTAAGACTGTTTGTGTTCACTTTCTAATTTGGTTTCCCCTGGGTGATGTGAGACTGTGGGGTTTGGCAGTGGACTTTTCCCTTAACCAAGCTGAGGAGAGCCCTGCTCCTGACTGACCTAGCCACATCTGAGAGAGACTCACTGCTTTCAGATGTGTGCATTGAAAAGACAATGTTTGGTTATGGTTTTCCCCCACTGGGGCTGCTGGTTTCCAACACTGCAGTCCCAAGCTACCCTCAAACAAACCCCATTCTGACAATGATGTCAGTACCTCAATGCCTCCTGCCCTGAACATTCCAGGCCAATTCCTTTCTGACCTTGCTCTGGTAAAGAGCTCTTCTAGATCCCTTTGCAAGAATCTGCTCCAGGACCTGACTGTATACAAGCCTAGCTGTCCTGCAGTACAGCCCTTATATTGTCCCTGTGAGAGCACCTTGTAGCCCTGCCTCTGGCTCGTAGCAGCCTGTAAAGTATTTTCCCCCAAATCTCCCACAACCTGTGTGTATAGAGATTTGAAAAGTCTTGAGTACATGGCCATGCCTCTTTTGTTACTCCATGATCAAAAATTTGAGCTTGTGAAGACTCTGCTCCAATTCTTCAGTCTAAGCAGGAAATCAGCCCTTCTGGTACACTAGGAGAAAAGAAGAATATTTACCTTCACTACTATTTTGAGGACACTGTTAGACTGGATTTCTGCACATCTGCTTGCCTTCCTGGAGAGCTAGGAAGAGGAGTAATATTTTTTCAGTGACTTTTTTTTTTTCCCCCGGTGATCTCCTCCTCCAATATTCTTTGCGTGTCTGTTGCATTGAGAATTTGCTGAGCTCTGTTTCTTGCTCACCCAGGAAACCAAATAGGAGGCACTAACAGTTGGTCTCTGAATGAGGTTGAATTACCAGTGTCTCTGAGTGTTAAAAATCAGAGGACCCCTAGCACGAGGAGGAGCCCAGCTGATGCTTCCCATTTCCCATCACGTAATATAACACACAAACAGGTAATGCAGGAAGCAGCATGTTACAGTGCTTTACAAGTGAGGTAGGATAAACAGCTTAATCTACTTGAATGAAATGAGCTGCGATTTCAGTTTGTCTGTACTTAGGTATAGATAATGCCAAATCATTATAAGATACGTTGATTGGAGAATACTATATATAGCAGGGGTGGCCAAACTTACTGACCCTCTGAGCTGCATACGACAATCTTCAGAAGTTCGAGAGCCAGGGGGCCCCTACCAGGGCTCGGGGCTTCAGCCCCACAGGGGGCTTCAGCCCCTACACCCCCATCCCCAATGGGCAGGCAGAAGCGATATGTGTAGGGGCACATGGACACGCCCCCCCACCCCAGATTTTTCCCAGGGTTTGTGGCCCTGCTCAGTCAGACGGTGCGTGGCCAGGCCTCCTCCCTGCATGGCAGCTGCTGGAGCCAGCAAGCCTGGAGCTGCGACCCTGGGAAGAGGCAGCGGCAAACAGCTGGGACCTGCAGGGGGAACCATTGCTTTTGATGCTGCCTCTCCCCATGGAGCTAAAGCAGCAGCCCCTCCCTGCAGCTCCCAGCTGTTTGCCACTGGCTCTCCAAGCAGAGCTAACACCTGGGAGCTGCAGGGAGGGGCCACTGAGGGTAAGAAGGGGGGCGTGCCTGGGAGGGCATGACTCAAGCTGTTTGGGGGGCACACCTTTAAATTGTGCACCCCACTCTCAATAGGCACCAGTTGTCTCTGGCAGAAGTCCCAGCTTCCCCCCCCTCCCCCGGTCTGCTAGGCAGAGAATGGGGAGGTGTGGGGGTGGGGGTGGGGCTCTGCGGGCCTCACTTTAACTGTAGAAGAGCCACATGTGGCTTGTGAGCTGTGGTTTCGCCACCCCTGATTATACAGTGTCTGTTACTGCAGAATGTTTTTAAATAGCTGAACAGACAGAAAAGCCTAGGCAACAAAAGGGCATATACATTTAAACATATATCTCCTGATGGTTTCAGAATGCATATTTGTCATTATTTCAAATATTCAAAAATACGTGGGGCAGAAGGGAGGAAAAACAAGTATGGACAGAATGTAAATGAAAGCTCATGCTGTGGCTATAGAAAACTTCTGATATTGTGTCGTCTGAAAGCTTAGCAATGAAATATAGATGTATCTGAGAAATGTGGGGTTTATTTCTCCTTCCTACCCCATGAATACTATTGTGACTATATCAGTAAGTTGTCTGTGTTCCCTCTTTCTAAACCTGTGTTTGAGTAAAGGAAATAAGAACATAAGGATATCACTCTTCAGGAAGGTTCCATGTTTGTTTGGAATCTGGTAACATCATGTATAATCTGTCTATTTAGCTGCATTTTGTCTGGAACTCTAGAAACAATTCTCTTGGGAGATGGTAATACATAGACTTTCTGTCTCCAAAATCCCGTCCAGTTTCTCAGCCTGTATGAGAAACAATAGCAAATGTAGAATCCATACTGTGTCGTCATACATAGGAGACTTGTCTAGAATCATCACTCAAGGAGGGATGGTCAGGGAATGAATATTTCCTAGGGTTGTAATAATTACTTGTTTGCAGAGTACCTCAGACTGTGTCTCTACTAATTTTTTGGCTTGTACTGGTATAGCTGATACCCTGATTTGAAACTGGGGATCACTGATATCCCGCTTTGCACCAGTGCAGCACTTCTACATGTCTATTGTCTGCATTCATTTACACTAGTGGTAGAATTTTATACCCCTTTTCTCCAATGCAAGCTACTATGCAAGGTGTAGGACAATGGAGCATCAGGTCTAGCATCTGTGTAGGGGAGGTATATGGAAAATGGCTGCTGTTGAACAGCACAGGCATATATCTGCCCTAACCTTTCCCCCTGCAAAAAGCAACACAGAAGAATAAAACAATTACTTACCTGAAAATGAAGCTCCAGATCCAAAGAACTCTTTTCTTGTTTGTTTGCTGGCATTTGTCAGCCATGACAAAGCGATTGTTTCAAATGAACTCTTGGAATATACCACTGAATTTGCTGTATTAATGGGTGAGGGGAAGGGAAAAAGGATGGAGAAAGTAGCTTTTCTTTTTAAAACAGTAAGGTCTTAGCCTGGTTCCTTGATTTAAAACCATAAACTAATTAGTAGGTAGGGCTTTGGGCTTCACTTCTGCATCAGGAGGGGTTGGAGTGGGTGGTTGGGGCAGGGAGTTAAGCAGATACTCATACAGGTTTTTTTTATGCAAGATGAATTTAGGCTATACCTCAAAGAATCACTACATTGACTCCCCCTAAAATCTTAATCACTGTGGACAAGAATCTCTTCCATTTAGAGAAAGACAATAAGCAAGGAAAACAAAAAAATAAGAGCCCAAAACCAAAGCAAAACAAAATTAGAAGGAAAACTTAAATAGTAACAAACACAAGTAAGGGAAAATGCACAGAAAAGGAGGAACTAATAACTATGTATCCTTGCTGGTTTTAGAAATACAGAACAAAAGAATAAAATGACTCATTGTTCTATGTTACTATCACCAGCAAGTGGTATACAGCTACTAAAGTCTCTTATCTCACAGTATTTAATTCATACCAATTTTCAGGACAGTATAGAATAAATCTTAAATTAGAGAAATATGGTTAAATACTGTTATGGTTTTTAAAAAATCCTACATACCTGTCTTCCTTCGTTCTCCTTGCACATGGGACAGGGATAGTTGCTTACTAAGTACAGGTTTCAGAGTAGCAGCCGTGTTAGTCTGTATTCGCAAAAAGAAAAAGAGTACTTGTGGCACCTTAGAGACTATTGTTAGTCTCTAAGGTGCCACAAGTACTCTTTTTTTTCTTTTTACTAAGTACAGTTCCCAGCACAAAGAGCATGGCCTTTAGACACTGCCATAGTCTAAGTTAATGCCAGTACAAACATAGCTAAGGAGAAACATACAGATAAACCTCCTATTTTATCTGAGGACATTTAATATTTTAGAACAAGAAAACAAACAAACATACTTTACCTCTTCAAGCTACTGCAGATGAGTGTCAATGCTGGTATAGTGTCTAAAGCAATGAAAATATGTCATCTTCAAAATATTTTCACTAAACCTAGTCCATAAAAATATACAAAAAAGTATGTATTTTATACCAGTTTGAATGAACTCCCCACTAAAGATGTGCCCGAGTGCTAGATTAGTTTGTGGTTTGTTTTATTTTGATTTTTGGAAATGTATTGTTTTCTAAATCCACACATAAAATATCTGCGTTGTTGGGATCTTCATGACTTCTCTGGTATTTGGTTTATAATGTTTCCTTGTGTAGTCGTTCATTGGTTTGGCTGGAGTGCTAATGTTTGTTTTTTTTTCCTGTTCTTAAAGTCAATTTACTCATTTTTGGCTCTCCATTTTCTCATAACTCAAGGCTTTATGGCAAACAAAGGCAGACAGAGGTTATGGGCCTATTACAGGAAGGGTGGGTGAGGTTCTCTGGCCTGCAATGTGCAGGAGGTCAGACTAGATGATCATGATGGTCGCTTCTGGCCTTAAAGTCTATGAGTCTATATATAAGGAGAGAGAGAAACCTCAGGTCTTCATTTGATTGTGTTCTGCCTTTTCATAAGAGAATATTTTTGTTACTCAAGGCCACTGTTTTTCCCATGCCAGTTCTGCGCTGGTCACATGAACGACCCTTTGTGTTTCTAAGGAGTCAGGCAGACCTTGAAGGAAAACAGACTGAACAGATGGAAAAGGACAGCTTGCCTATCTACACTTGTACTGGCTAAAGCTTCTGCTGGCCCTTTCAGCTTTCTCTGAGAAAACAGAGCAGTCTGTGCTGTCCTCAAGCTATAAACATGTAAATATGTTTTCATTTGGAACCCCCTTGTTGGCTTAATTCAGAATTCATGGCAGACCAACTCCATGAAAAAGAACGTAAGAAAATGACACGCCTTGCTCTGCTCACCTGCTCAGCAAGAATTGAACTGATTACAGTTTGCATTACCCAAGGGTACTAGAGGCCAGAGCCATGGCTTCCATTTATCTTAAAACAGTACTTTGGAACAGTCAACAGAATAATCACCTTGTTTTACTCATGTAATCTATGATTTTTCTATTAACTCACTTGAGTCATCCACAATGATAACATCTTATTTGCATTGTAAGAGCGCCTAGAAGTTCCACCTGATATTGGGGCCCCAGGGTGCTAGATGTTGTACACTTAGACAAGAGAAACAGGAGGTAGTAGTAGACACTTTTCCCAGATGGGGAAATGAGACATAAAAAAAAGTCTTGCCTAAGGTCAAATAGACAGGAGACCTAGGTTCCAACCACAGACTAAGTCCCAGTCTGACGTCTTAAACACACAACTATCCTTTGTCTCTAAATCACTGCTGGAATCTAGCTCTCTCACACAATGGAGGGTATTTCTCAGTAGCCTATTAGATGACTTTAAAGATCATCTTCCTTCATAGTTACTTTAAACTGTGAGCAGAAGACGAGACAGAGCTGCTGAAACAAAATTCAAAAGATCTGCGCGTTGGGAAAGTATGAACTAATTGGGCTGTTTAAGGACAAGGACTGCAAAGACCTTGTTGACTTTGCAAAATGGATTCTATCAACTCTTTATAAGCAATTATTTCAAAGGATGACTTCAGGGAGGCTATATTCAGTCACAGGGCTTTGATCCTAGAATGTAGCAGGAAAGATAAGATAATCTCAAAGATCTTTTAGATACAGGAATAGTGTTTGTATTTAGCGATCTTCTGCAGAATGTCTCTGGGGTCTTAAGAAATACCCTTATTTGACTATAGCGCTCAACTGCTAGTGCTGCTTACATATGCTGCAGGTGTCTGTTGTAGACATAAAAGGCAGCATACAACAAAATGTGTCCACCAGTGGATGAGTAATAAAAGGATAGATTAAACCGGCTGCTATCACCCTAGTGATTTTTTTTTTGAAGCAACCTACAGGCTCAAAGTCATAATGGGAATGCAGTTCTTTATCACTCCAAGTAAATCATTTATATCTTCCTCTCACACAACCTATTCTGTGTCCTAAATACAATCCACTCAACATGTGGCTGCACTTTGTAGGTCAGACAAAAAAATCTGAGAATGGAGTTTCACCCAAAACACTCGTAATTTAAGTCATGTTGGAACTTCTAGACCAAGACGAGGGAGTATACAAAATCCTACTTTGGCCCAAAATAGATCCCACTACATGTCTTGTCTCTTATGTGGGCCACTTGAGAAGATGGTACATTTGCTATTAGCTGACCTTTGTTGGAGTCTCTCATATTGTCAGTGACTGACTGAGCAGACAGTGTCTTGTCTTAAAAGACTGTGAACAGCCCATGATGCTGGCAGACCAGTTGCCTGATCATGCCACAATTGAACACTGACAAATATGTAGCAGGAATCAGGTAAAAATAGGTATTAGGGTTCTAAGAATGTGTTTAGACATTAGCATAGGCGTGTGCAGCACATTTCATTAGGGTGTGCACCCAGGGAGCCCTGCCCTAGCCCCACCCCCTGACTGCCCCCCTCAGAACCCCCAACCCCCTCTGCTTCTTGTCCCCTGACTGCCCCCTCCTGAGACCCCCCCCCCCACTAACTGCCTCCCTAGGACCCTACCCCCTACCTGTCCCCTGACTGCCCCAACCCTTATCCACACCCCTGCCCCCAGACAGACCCCCTGGGACTCCCACACCTATCTAACCACTCCCCACCCCCTAACAGGACCCCCAGAACTCCCGACCCATCCAACCCCCCTCCCCGCTCCTTGTCCCCTGACCACCCCTCCAGAGACCACCCCACCCTCTAATCACCCTCCAGGACTCCACCAACTATCCAACCCCCCTGTCCCAACTGCCCTGCCCCCTGGGACTCCCATGCCCTAGCCAACACCCCCATTCCCCATCCCCTGACTGCCCCTGAGACACTCTGGCCCATATCCAACCCCCCCAGCCCAGCCCCCTTACCACACCGCTGCTCAGAACAGAGTCCCCACCAAATCCCACCTTGTCAGGGTTCCCTCCCCACTCTGAACTCTAGGGTGCAGACGTGGGGACTCGCATGAGAGACCCCCCTAAACTTATTCTACCAGCTTAGGTTAAAAACTCTTCAGGCACACATTCTCCCTTGTACCTTGGGTTTAAGTAACGCTGCCACCTGCCAAATTTTAACAAAGAACCAGGGAAAAGGACCACTTGGAGGGATTGCTGGGGGAAGAGAAACTCCAAGCCCCTACACCTCCTTTCCTGGGGAGGCTTGAGAATAATATCCTAACCAATTGGTTACAAAATGATCAAAGACCCAAACCCCTGGGTCTTGGAACAATGGAAAAATCAGTCAGGTTCTTAAAAGAAGGATTTTATTTAAAGAAAAGGTAAAAGAATCACCTCTATAAAATCAGGATGGTAAATACTTTACAGGGTAATCAGATTCAAAACACAGAGAATTCCCCTCTAGGCAAAACTTTAAAGTTACAAAAAACCGTGATAAACCTCCCTCTAGCAAAGGAAAAATTCACAAGTTGAAAACAAAAGGTAATCTAACACACCTTGCCTTATTTACTTACTCTTTTTGTAATATCAGAGATTTGTACAGGATGGTTTAGAGGAGAAGGAGTTTTTTTGACCTGATGCCCCTCTGCTTTCCCCAGAGAACACCCCACAAAGTCTTTCCCCTCCCCCCAAGATTTGAAAGTATCTTCTTTCCCTATTGGTCCTTTTGGTCAGGTGCCAACCAGGTTATTTGAGCTTTTTAACCCGTTACAGGTAAGGAGGAATTCTAGGCTCCCCTTAGCTGTATGGTTATAACACACCCCCTGGACATCCCCTTGACAAATGACGTGATGGCACTTACGGGGCGGGTACAAAGAGCGCCAACCAAGCTGGAGCGCAGGGGTGGAAGAGCGCTATGATTGACGTAAGTCAACAAAGGTCACATGTAGCACTGGGGAGGCGAGGGGTGGCAGTTTTGTAGAAATTTTGGTGGTGCCCAGAACCCGCCCCCACCCAAACTCCTCCCCAACAAACTCCGCCCCCCACCTGCCCAAGGCTCTGGGAGGGAGTTTGGGTGGGGGAGGTCTGGAATGCAGGCCTGAGGCTGGGTCAGGGGATTGGGGTGCAGGCTCTGGGAGGGAGTTTGGGGATGGGAGGGGGTGCAGAGGTGTGGGGTGTGGCTGCAGATGAGGGGGTTGGGTGTGGGAGGGGCTCAGGGTGAGAGTAAGGGTGTGGGGGGTGAGGGCTCTGTCTGGGGCTGGGGGGTTTGGGGTGTTAGAGAGGTTCAGGGCTGGGGCAGAGGGTTGGAGTGTGAGGGGATGAGGGCTCTGGCTGGGAGTGGGGATGAGGGGTTTGTGGTGTTGGAGGGGCTGAGGGTTGGAGTGTGAGGGGATGAGGGCTCTGGCTGGAGATGAGGGGGTTGTGGTGTTGGAGGGGGCTCAGGGCTGGGGCAGAGGGTTAGGGTGCGGGGGGATGAGGGCTCTGGCTGGGACTGGAGATGAGGGGTTTAGGGTGTTGGAGGGGCTCAGGGCTAGGGTAGAGGGTGCGGTGGTGGGGTGAAAGCTCTGGCTGTGGGTGTGGACTCTGGGGTGGGGCAGGGCTGGGGATGAGTTTGGGGTGCAGGCAGGCTGCTCCGGGACAGGGGCCAGAGAGGAGGACTCCCCCCAGCCCTTTCCCTGCCGGCAGCAGCAAGCTCTGGGGGAGGAGGCCCCCTTTCTCGCCCCCCCTCAGCAGCCCACTCACCCCCACCATTGTCACGGCATGTGCTCCTAGGGCCCCTCTCAGGTCCAGGAATCTCCCTCTCCTCCCCTGTGGTGGGTGGTGGCAGGTGCAGCGTGTGCCTCCTCCCCTGCTGTTGCCCCGACTGTAGCCTCACTGGAGGGGAGGGATGGGGCTGCCTCCTTGTCCAGAGTGGGGCAGGAGCGGTGACTGCGGGCGGGGGGGGGCCACCTGTGCTGGTGACGGGTCCTGCCGGAAAAGGGAAGGGTCTGAGGTGGAAGGGCAGGCGCAGAGTCAGTGTGCCTGGCAGTGGAGCTGGGGGGTACTAGGACCCTGCAGCAGCAGTTGCTGCAGGGAGGCTGCTTGGAAGAGGCAGAGACGCTCTGCTCCAGGGCCCGGGGAGGTGTGTGGGGGGCAGCAAGAGGGGGCTGGGGGAGGCGTGAGGGGGGGTGGCAGGGGCAACTGGGGGGGGGGGACACCCGGCCCCAAATATTGGTGGAGCTGGGCCCCTGGGCCGACTCCACTCACCCCGCGCCATTGGGGGCAGCAGCGATGTAAACACGGCTCCGCTGCCATCGCTGCCTGCAACTGCTGCAGCCTCCTCCTCTTCCTCCTCCCCACCCCCCAAGCCTCCAGTGCGGGAGGGGGAGGAGCAGCATTAGGAGCTCAGGGCATTAGGGTGTGCCTGGGCACGCCCCGTGTGCACGCCTATGGATGTTACTGAATGCTTGTGAGTTGCTGCATGCATCCCTCTCGCTTCCAGCATCTTTATCCCATATTGTAAGGTAATATTTAAGCATTTGTATTGTCTCTCTCCTGTCTGGTGATTTTCACAGTCACATTAACTAGTGTAAAGTGTGGGTCTCCAACAGAAGGTGTTACATCCCATCCAACAAGGAATTTCCATAGGCACCAGATGGACTATTTTGGCACAATGAAGAAAACCAACAGACTTTGTTCCACTCCTCCCCCATCTCCTCCTCCTTCCCTTCCCTCCCCCAATGAAAAGGAGTCATGCAAGTGAATTCCTCCCATCAACTGAGTTCACAGCTCAGAGCATATGGGGAAGGGGGAAAAAAATCCCTAACAAGAAAGAACTATATCTCTATGCTGTTGGACTTTGGGGGAAGGCAAAATTTTCTCAACATAAGCAAGAGAACCCCAGCTGCTTAGCCTGGGTCAGCCCTAAAAGACATCTAGAACTAATTTATTATAGAAGCTTCTACCACCTTTTGAAACCTAAGATTGTAACTCATTTGGGTTTGTATATTTACCGGCTTTAACCTTGTAAATAACTCTCATTTCCTTTTCCTATTAATAAATCTGTACCATAGGACTGGCTACAAGCATTGTCTTTGAGATTTTTAAAGTGCAATTGATTTGGGGTAAGTGACTGGTCCCTTGGGACTGGAAGCAACCTGAATATTGCTGTCATATCTCATGTAAGGGACCACCTATCAAAGGTAGGTTTACCAGGGTGATGAGACAGACTGGATTACCCAAGGGGACTGTCTGTGACTCCATGTTAAGGCTGTTATAGCACCAGAGAAGTTTGCACTTGATAGTTGGGTGATGAAATCTAAGTATAGAACTCACAACGAATTAGGGGTTTGTGCCCTGCTTCCTAACAGTCGGCTCTGAGGTTGGTACTCATACTCTTGAGCTATGGCAGGACTGCTTGACAGCAACCTAAACTTATTTACGACAAATTCATGCTCCTACATACACAATCTTTATGAATGTTTAGCACTTAGGGAAGGATTAGTTTTACACTCTTACCTCAAAAACATACAGGGGTGTTTAAAGGGCTCGAAGTGAGGGATCTCTTGAGTTGGTTCCATGCTAGTAGATATATTAGGGTTACTGGTTCTAGGACAGAGTGGCTGATTGATTGTTTTGTTTAATCTAAAGCAGTTAAGGCACTCACTTCCCCTTATGTGTATTCAATTATACCATCCCCCACCACTTCCTGTGTTACGGCATATTGAATGTAAGCAAAGAGAGCAGAGTTTCTGGTTCATCACTGAGCTTTATATACAAAGTACTAATTCCCATGCTCATAATAATGAGAACAAAATGGGGATTCTGTCTGGAATTCACACTTTCTTCTTAGGGGGCTCTTCCTAAAAATGTAGTACAAATTCCCTTAACACAGGTGCCAGTTATCAGAAATGTAAAACATGGCAGCTTTGTAATCAACAGATCTGATTACCGTAGTGAGTTCTTAATTTTTACTCCTGTTAGCAATTCAGAGCCAACAAAATGGTGAGAGAGTGAGCTGGATTCTATTCAACCTAGTTCAAGAACATTGTATTCATTCACAGTTGCACCTATGGAACCACAGTCAAAGGTGGAGAGGAACCAGATTTTGCCTTCACACCTGTACAACTCTACAGATCTAATTGAAGGCAGAATTTGGCTCTCAAATCTTTTTATTTCTGGCAGTAATATACAAGCAGGAAAAAACCCAGCTTTGCCATCAGTTGCCAAGTCGAAAAATGAATACAACCAAATAACTTCTGATCTACAGTCACTGAGACAAATACTGAATCCAACACTGGCATTTCTACATTCACTTTTCAGTGGAAGAACATTTTAAAATCAGCATTGTGAGGGCATAAATGTGTCTCTATTTGGCCTGTGAAACAGGAATTGTGGTCCTTGATAGAATATGAGAAAAATGATGGGAAAGATTATGATTATATCAAGTATTTTGTCCAGTAGGAATTGCAAATTCTGCCACTGTGAGTGGAACTTAGGGGACTCCAGACCTATTTAGCTATTGGACTCTTTTGAATAGCAGGAAGAACTGCATGTGGTAATTTTAAAAGCAAAAACTGCACATTGTCTTAGAACTTTTAGTTTTTTTTATTTTTAAATAAAATAAAATCTCAATGAAAAGTCATTTTGAATGGAAAAATCATAACGTTTCATTTAAAAAGCCAAACATTTTGTGATTTGTTTGGGTTTTTTCCCAAAAAAATATTAAGGCTTTTGGCAAAATCTACATGAATTCAGGAAATGTTTTGGTGTTGCCCAGTCTGCATGTTTTGCTGAATGAAGTCTTGGGCAAAAAATTTCACTTAGCTCTATTCCTGTGTGACCTTCAACAAGTGACTTAATCTGTCTGTGTCTCAGTTCCCCATCTATAAAATAGTGATGATACTTGTGATGGGTTTGGTCACAGAGACCCCCTTGGGACTGTCACCTGATGCGCTGAAGTTACCTCTGAGCCCATTTTCCCTGCCAGCTTGGGACTTCCAGAACCCTGCCTTGTTGAGCCAGACATACTAGCCTGCTGCAACACAGACCCAGGTCTGGTCCACACCCCCAAAGTTGCAGAGTTTAACGAAAAACTGCTCAGCAGGTCACCTATCTCCAGCACCCAGACACCCAGTTCTCAATGGGATCCAAACACCAAATAAATCCATTTTACTCTATATAAAGCTTATACAGGGTAAACTCATAAATTGTCTACCCTCTATAACTGATAGAGAGAGATGCACAGCTGTTTGCTCCCCCAGGTATTAATCACTTACTCTGGGTTAATTAATAAAGTGACTTTATTAAGTATAAAAAAGGATTTAAGTGGTTTCAAGTAATAACAGACAGAACAAAGTAAGTTACCAAGCAAAATAAAGCAAAAACACGCAAGTCTAAGCCTAAAAACTAAAACTGATTACAGATAATACTTCACCCTCAGATGTTCCAATAAGCTTCTTTCACAGACTAGACTCCTTCCTAGTCTGGGTCCAATCCTTTTCCCGGTACAGTCCTTGTTCGTTCCAGCAGACATCTTAAG
The DNA here is from genome assembly GCF_965152275.1 of Natator depressus. Lineage (NCBI taxonomy): Eukaryota > Metazoa > Chordata > Testudines > Cheloniidae > Natator > Natator depressus. Next base: position 279,296,094 of record NC_134234.1, read on the forward strand.
TGGAAAACAGGGGCTTTCTCATGACTGGTCCCCTTTGTTCTGTTCCATTCCCTTTTATAGCTTTGGCACAAGGTGGGAATATTTTGTCTCTCTGGGTCCCCACCCTTCCTTCTAAATGGAAAAGTACCAGATTTAAGATGGATTCCAGTATCATGTGACATGGTCACATGTCCTGTGAGACCTCATTCTTCCTAGCCCACACATACACAGGAAGGCTTGCAGGTAAATAAGCCCATTCACATCCAATTCCTAGTCAATGGGAGCCATCAAGATTCTAAGCCACCATTAATGGCCCACACTTTGCATAATTACAGTTGGACCTCAGAGTTATACTTCATATTCCTAGCTTCAGATACAAAAATGATACATGCATACAAATAGGATGAACACACTCAGTAGATTATAAACTTTGTAATGATACCTTACAAGAGACCTTTTGCATAAAGCATATTCCGGTTACATCCTATTCACATTTAGAAGCATATTTTCATAAAGCATATGGAGTGCAACGTCACAATACTTTTCCATTTAGACTGTAAACTCTTCAGGGCAAGGACTGTCTCTTACTATGTATTTGTACAGCACCTAGTGCAATGAGTTCTGATTTTAAAAACTGGGAACTCCATAGGTGCTACTGTAACACAAATAACAAATTAAAACTGTGCTCTAACCCTTTATTCTGGCTTCCTTGGTTGACCTGAGCCTGTTTGGATTTGGCAGTAGACTCCCTCAACTCCTTCCAAAGAGGGAAGGCTCCATTCTGAAAGAAACGTGCATTAAAGAGAAGGGGATTGATCCAACAATATTGAAGGCAATGGAGTTATGACAATTTACACAGCTGAGAAACTGCTCCAAAGATTTTTCTCTTGTGTTTTACCATCTCTTTCTGGTGATAAAGCCCAGATCACTTTTGTGAATCACTGAAATAACTGACTGCCTCACAGTCACTCTATATGCACAGGAGAAAGAATCATCTTGAATTCTTAGCACCAAAAAAGCCCATGTACTCTCCCTCTAAACTGGGGAGTAAGACATGGGGCTGACAACAACTTGTATGTTATGAACTGGTAAACTGACTTGGAAATATTTGCTGTGACCTCCCTTCTCTGCAATGGGAAGGTCTGTTGGAACATAGCAGAGAAAGAACTGTTGTGCGTGATCATTGTATTACAATCCTCACTACATGCTGTTGGTCCAGATTGGTGACTGTATAGTAGAAAAGAGAGATTGAACTGACATGTGAGAGAAGCTTCCGAAAGTAAAAGAGGAGAAAGAACGGAAGGATAAAAAAACTAAGAAGAGTAGTAGGAAATGGATCATAGGGAAATAAATAAACAGGTCAGAAAAGTATGATTAGTACAGGGGAAAGAAAGAAAAAGATGTTATGTCAGAGATAAACTAATAGCTGTGCCATGTATGGTAAGCTTTAAAGTCTTATATCTCTCACTACATCATTCAATTGTACAAAACCTGTTCATCTAGTTATGCACTTTTACTTTGCTGCAGTTATACACTGCTCTTATCTTATTACCACATGCTTCTATAGTTATTCTGACATATACAGTAGCTATTGTTCAAGGGTAGCAAATAGCATCTCATTACTGAATACTGCAGCATGAATGTGTCAAATTATGTGTGATTAAAATCTAGCTTCAATCATAGCAGTTGAGTATGAGTGTGCTGCTTGTAGTTACATGAACAAGCACAATTTTCTAATTTTAATATTCTCATGAGAGAGGTGTATTTCTGTCCTTTAAATACGTGCAGTTAACAAAAAAGCTTGTCTCTTGCTCAAGTAAGTGTGTGTGTTTGGGATTTTTTTGGTACCCAAAAGATCAAAGAAACCATGTACTAAGCCAGAAACAAGTGACTGCCCCCAACATTCACTTCTGAAGACCTGGGTTTATACTAAAGGGTTAGGAATGTTTTCATTTGTAGCAGTTTTCTGGCGACTGGGCATTTTCCTTCAGGAAACCAATGACTGAAATTCTGGCATCGGTAACAAGTGAAAATAAACCTGATGGTATCAACTTAGTCACTTTCTTGACATTAATCCAGTCAAGATAAAATCACGTCCTGTTTCTAAAAGGGTGTCATTAACAGGGAGGGTTTGGGGTTTTTTTAAATCAAAACTGAAGAAACACCTTGAAAGATGAAGAAACAGCTTGACAGTGTCCTTTTTAAACAACCTTCAGAACTGAGAGAACCATTTCTGAAAGTCTGTTTAAATTCCTGTAAACATCTGAGCAACCCAGGGAAGAGCATGCTGAGGGATGGATAATAAAAATCAATGCAGGCTTAAAATAAAGGACAATAGCAAAAGGGGGAGAAAAGAGAGGGAAATGGATGCTACAGTAATTGCTGTAACTCTGGTAATATTTTGTCATTTTCATCTGGCTCAGTTTGCTGTTTTTCTCCTGTGATGAAAATCCTACTTAGGGAGATACTTAAGTCTTTTCCAATAAAGGGATAGTGATGAGTGGAAAATGGAATTGGATAATGATAAGAAATTGGTCTGTTCTTTCTTATAAAATAATTGAGAATAATGGCATTAAACTGGTTACGTGCTTATATTCTGGGTTGTGGTTAGCGTGACCACATGTCCGGATATTAGGGGCTTTGACTTATTTAGGCAACCTTCTCCCCTTTCCCCCCTCCCTGGGAAAAAGTGTCCGGATGTTTCACATTTGCTATCTGATCACCGTCGTAGTGGTGAACAATGTCTAACAGAAATCTGAATGAGGGATCTGGCTGTACATAACCATTGTCCTGAGATATGCAGAAGAGTAGTTGGGCTACCTTATAAAAGTATGTTTATCTTGTGTGAAGTGGCAAGCATATTAACATTTCAGAAACTGACTACGGTGACCATAGCAGGCTACCCCACTGTCAATAATAATAATAGATCTAGCACTTATATTGTACCTTTTTTCATCCATGCATCTGAAAGTACTTTACCAAGGATGTCAGTATCATTACAATAATTATCTAAGCAAATACCAAACAAGCAGTTTTTTAATTACATTTTACAGTTACCCAGGAATGGGATCACCCTAAATGTCAGCATCCAATCACTGCATTCAAAGGCATGGCAGCAAAAAGAATGAGAGTGGGAACTAGGCATGAATAAAATAGACTTGGCAAAGAGAATGGGAAGGGCTGTGTATTTATTAGCTCAGCTCTGTGGAGCATATGGAGCACACAAAGCTGTGGTTAACAGAGAATACTAAAAGTAAGAGATTGAGCAGACTTATGAGGTTATCCAGAGAAGACCATTCCCCGCCAGTGCAGGATTGCTCCCTACACTGTGTTCTCCAGCTCTTTGTTCAGTCTGATTTTTAAATAGTCGAGTGTTTAGTTACTAGGTAACTACTCTACAATCTCATAGATCTTTGCTGTTAGGACAATTTTTCTGATATTCAGTCTAAATTTTCCTTTGCTTAGCTTCACCCCATTGCTTCTAGCTATATCTTTTTGGCCCATGTTAGGCAGCAGCTGTCCTTCTTCTTTTTGATGCTTAAATCCTTCAGATATTTAAGGGCACAGTCCAGCAAAATGCTGAGTGCCTTTTGTTCCACCCTGCACGATGGAATCTAAAGTGACTCTGGGGATAAAGAACATTCCATTTTCTTCTTAGGAAAAGGACAGATGTTCCAAAGACACAATCTTTGTTTGTAGTCCTATGGATTTCAGGCCAACTGCTGTCCCATTGATTTCTCCTCCCCATCCTCCTGTTGCAATACTGTATGTGACTGACCTGTGTGGGTGCAAACCCTGAGGGTATGTTTATATGACATTCCCCAGGAAGCAACCTGAACTGCAGTGTCCCCTTAGCTCTCTAGTCTGGGATACCTTTTTATACTGCTTTGCTAGTGAACAACAAACCCCTCCAGGCTCTGTTCACTCACAGCCAGCAGCATACAAAGTCACTCCCAGCCGAGTACATGAATAGATTCAGGGTGATGCCCGCATATCCCTCAGTCTGAGCCTTGCCCCCAGAAATGTGCATCTTGTACCGTTCAGTAGCCCATTAGCCCATACAAGCTCATAAATTAGTCCATCATTCCAACAAAGGGTAACGAATATGCACCAGCCTTGTTGTCTCAAGTGGAGGGTTCCCAAACACTTCAGCCAACCACACTGGTTTAAATAAAACAATAAATAAGTTTATTAACTAGAGAGAGAGATTTTAAATGATTTTGAAAATGGTAAGACATAAAAGTCAGAGTTGGTTACAAAAGAAATAAAAAGATAACTCCTAAACTTTACCAAGGCTAATAAGTTTAAAAGCAAAAGTTTCTCACCCCAAAATTTTCAATAGTCTGTACTGGTTGGAAAACCTCCAGGCCAGGACCACTACCCCCAGTGCAATGATGCATGTATGTCTTTCAAGTGATCTTGCTGCCAAGAGTAAAGATGAGGGAGGAGAGGTGATGAGGCGGTCACTGTCTCTCCTTTTTATACTCTGATCCTTTGCTGGGTCAGGCAGTTCCATGGTGTATGTGGGTTGCCAGTTGTCCTTCAGGTGAATTGTAAATTTCCTGTTTACAGCTCCCCTGCTGGTGAATAAGCAAGTAATGTCCTTTTTAGCACCTAGCTGGAGTGCTAGTTCTGGGTAACAATCCTATAGTACAACCTCATAGCTCCGTATACAATGTTGTCCATTATAACAGGACAATGACGTTCAGTAGATTGAGTTTTCAAATGATACCTCACAAGGCATACGTTGTATGAAATACATCATAACCATATAAAAGTGGTGAACATGGGGTACAGGATGTCGTGGGTACAGGAGGTCACAGTTCACACTACAGTGCTGCAGCTACACTGTTGTAGCACCACAGTATAGATGTTTCCTACATTGATGGAAGGGGGCTTTCCGTTGATGTGGGTAATCCACCTTTCCGAGAGGTGATAGCTAGTGTGAAGGAAGAATTCTTCTGTCAACTGAGGCACATCTACACTGGGGGTTAGGTTGATCTAACTACAGTTCTGAGGGTGTGAAATTTGTTTTGCAGTCCTGAGCTATGTAGCTAGGTCATTTTTAAGTGTAGACCAGGCCTCTGCTATGCGTGTATCCGGAGGTCTACCTATGTGAGATGGATGTACACAAAATTGCACCATGAAAATCTGGCCCCATGTGAATAAGATGATCCGGCTTTGGCCTCTGATGCTTACTGAAACTGTTTATTAGAGTCTTATGTATTCATAGATATAATGGGCTAGATCCTTGGGTGCAGCCAAACTGAACTTGGTGCAATACCCAAGGAGAGGGGCAAAGGTTGTGTTATGCCATTTTGACAGTCCCCCCCAACCCTGGGAACAACTGGGGCCTGGTTTAACCTCAGAGACAGTTAGAGCAATCCTGAGGCACCTCTAACTTGTTCAGGCACCAAGGTGCTGTGTGTTCTGGCCATGCCCTCTCTCTCCCCTGCAGTGCTCTCCACACTGGGAGTGGGGAGGAGACCAGGAGCAGGCGGGGTAGGATTAACTGTGTTTTAGTTATTTCATTTATCATTCCTTTTTTTTTTTCTACCAGAGTGGAACAAAGTGGGGACAGCAGCAATAACTGTGTCTCTTTCTGTGTTTTCTCTTCTCTAAACCAGCGTTTCTCAAATATGGCCACAGTGGCCACAAGGGGCTTTTCTTGCAGCCACAGCCTCCTGGTCAGTGATGGGGGGGTGGGGCAAAGCACTGGTCTCTCTCCCAGGGCCACCAGCAGGGGTTGGACCCTGTCCCCCTGCCCAGAGACACAAATGCTGGAGGAGCAGGCAGTTAGTGAGTTCCCCACCTTCCTGGGGATGGTAGGGTCGGGCTCTAGCCCTGGGGTGGTGGGCAGCAAGCTCTGGCCCCACAGAATTCACACCCCCATCACCCTTGGTTCCTGCTGCCTCTGCTGGCCTATCATGCATTCCCCCCATCCCCTATTTCCCCTGTACTGACCTCCCCATCTAAGGCTTAATTTGTCCCTGGGCTTGCCAGGACTGAGTAAGTCTGCTGCTGTGAAAATTGATATTTGTATGTTTGTTAATATCACTTTTCACAGCAGCAAATTTACCAGCTAGCAAGTCCAAAAAAAAAAAGGCAACCAAAAAAGCAAAAGAAACAATAACAAAAAAGAGAAGAACCTACAGAGCACCTTATTTGTGTTTCTATTCTGTTTAGGTCCAGTAAAGAATAGAGACAACTGTACATTATTTTTATTATTGAGTCTGCAAAAAGATTCAATAAACTACAATGATTTGAACATGTGTGTGTGTGTGCATATTTATTTGTTTTTCCTAAAGTTAATTAAGTATCTTAAGAAAAATTTGTCAGCACGGCCACCAGCAAGAGTTGGTGGCCGCACTTTGAGGCCACCAAAAATTTTATTGAGAACCCCTGCTCTAGACTGTGCATATTCATTTCCCTTCTTCTAGGTCATTTAATCTCTGTGGCAATGCTTTGGAATCTTTCTACTTTCTCAATACCCACTTAAATTCAGTAATCTAGCATCATCCTTGCTAGTGCTTACCTGCCTAACACTAACTGGCTCCCTTATTTCACATATAATATGTTGGCTTTTTGCACTGATGTTTGTGAGTGGTAAAGTGTACAGATATAGCTTTCTCGCAACCAGCAGTAGATTAAAACACAATATTAACCCATGAAGCATGTGTGGTCTCCAGGAGAGAGAATTTTGCCGGTGTGTTCAACAAGAAAGCACGGTCATTCCATTAATTATTCAATGGCCTAATATCCTGCCTCCCAAGGAGCTTAGGATACTATGGAGTTATCAGAGCTGTATGGTGGATTTCTCAAATATGGCTTAATATGATCACTTATGGCCACTAAGCAGTTCTAGCAGAAAAGGTTCAGGTGTATGACATCTTGCAAAAGCAATCTCAAAAGCCCTGCATGCGTGCACTGTGGGAAGGGGGGAATAAAAGGATAGGGATCAGACCAAGGGATAATGCCTAAATCATAGAGGTGCACCATGTGACTCATAATTGCCAGAAAAAATTGACTCAAATTGCTAGTAACTCTTTGTCACCTTTTTACCACACATTTTCCTGACTTAATATGGATGGAAAGGATGGTTCTACTTGAGTACCTTTTTTCATGTATATCAAATGCTTTTTGCCTTCATCTTCCAATATTTTCAGTTTCTAGTAACGGAAGGGTTTCCTGTGTTTTAGCTCTGTGTATATAAATGCTCCTACCATGGGAGATAAAGTGTAATGAGTTATTTCACAATAAGTTTGCAATATCCATAGCCTCAGAAAAGCATTCCATTGACAACAGCAAATATAACCACAAATGTCTAGTCTATGAATCTGCTTCTGTATGCCTTAAGGGAACTCAGACTGAACTTCTCTTCTTTTTTAAAAAGAATGAGGTGAGCTTTTAACCAAGGACATATCCAGTCATGGTAAACAAACCAATTAGCTGTGCCCAGTAGATCAGTTGTAATAGACCATTGACATTTTGATGCTAAGCTGCCAATTCAGAAGTCTATCAGTTGACCTTCTTAAAATATTAAATTGTCAGTGCATGTGTGAACTATCCCAATTTTTAAAGTACTTTAGGTCAAGTCCCTTTCTTTCAATCGCCACATCTCCTCCTTAACTACTATACAAAACTGTTAAAAACAATTGCGTGGAAAGTGTCGGAATGAAGAGCCAGTTGCCGATGCTGCAATGGCCAGAGCTGAGACATCAGTGCAGTGGCAGCAATAGGGACTGGGGCGTATGTGTGCTATTGTGATGACAATAACTATTGTAGCCGCTGCATCTCCTTTGCTCACTTGAACCCCTGGTGTAGAAAAGCCCTTACATACGTGCACAGTCCCACTGACTGTAAGATGCTGAGGATCCTGAACTCTCACTAAAGTCAGGGAACGCTGAGGGCTCCTAGCACCTCCCAGGAGGCACACAGCCCTTTGCAGGATTAGGTCTCAATAGAGCAGTCAACCTTTCTACCAGAGAAGGACAAATCATTTTTTTGTTCCTGTCAGGTCACTCACTCAATTGCAGTCAGAAAACTTACTCTTTCAGTAATGCCATAGAGGTATTTTTGTATTGTTTTTGTTTTCAGGAGCAACCTCTACATTTCTACATCTATATTTTAAAGCAACAAGCCTCACTACTGGTCATCACCAAGGACAAACTCTGATCCTCAGCATAAAAAATACAGACCTCTGCCACTTATGGAATCGCTCCATTAACTGGTAGCAATAGCAAGCTCTTACCCTCTGTGGGCCAGGCATGTCTAGAGAAAGACACGATCACATCTGCTTAGCCAGCATGTTACATAGAATTCAAAGCAGATTTATTCCAACCAAGCACGTATGGAGCACTGGAGAGGCATAAATGGACTTGGAAACACAGGGGTCTGACCACCCCATCTGGGGCTCAACGTACTTTTGCCAAAATAGGTAGAAATTACGTTAAATTATCCCATAGTATAAATTGCATCAAAGAAGATGGTTCCTTAGTGGAGCCAGGATGGGCATAATGTGGTGCATATGGTTTCTTTGCTTTTTGGGGGAGCTGTAAGTACAGTGTGTATGGCCTTCCAAAGGGTAGCCAAGTTCAAATCTTATTTCCTGTAATCCCTTCCAAAAGCTGCATAAAAATGATGAAATTACAGCGACACAAGGCTTCTTTAATTCTCCCCTCTGCTAGTCTGCATGTGAGACTGCAAGGAGATTTTGGTGCCAATGTGATTTCCTGAGAGGAGTTAGAATATTTGCCGGATATACCGGTGATTGATGTAATATAACTTATTCTGTCATGGAGCAGACATGCCAAACCTGCCAAAAAAAAAAAAAAATGCAGAAATTGGGCTTGTGTTTGGCTTGTTGCTTGTTGCTGCTTTTTTTTTTTTTTAATCGGCTCCGGGCAAGCAAGGGCAAAGGGGGGAGAGAGTCGGGGTGCACAGCGGACCCACCACAGTCCCAGCGGGGGGATCTAGTCACATAGAGTAGTGGGGTTCTTAGGGATTGGCTTGTTTTGGCCTTGTTTTGAAATGGCATTTGCTTGATTTTTGGCTTATTGTGAAAGTCGGGGTGCTTATTTACCATGTGAAAATTGGCAACTGTGTCATAGAGATCTTATTAATATGGCAGTGATGACATGCTGTGATGTTTTAGGGATCAACCAGACTAGTCAGGGATTCTGTCACCGCTTTTATGCTGTGCTGCTATTCAGTTCCCTGACATCAACAGCCTGCCCACAAGCACAAGGTCTCACCTTGGCTTTCACCAGCCTAGTTACTCCTTGCTGGGTGACACCAACAGCCCTTCTAGTCCTGAGTTTCCCCAAATCTGTCTTCCCTGAGTTCTCAAGTACCAGATACTGTGACTGTTCCCTTCTGGTTTGTCACCTCCAAAGGCACGAAACCAGCCCCACAGATCAGTTCACGTTGGCACGCACACACTCCATGCAATTTGCACTACTGAGACCTGTTTTGGGTAAAAATAAACAAAGGGTTTAGTTAATAGGAAAAACCACAGATTCCGAGACACAAATAGTAAGGGAGAGCAAACATAGACAAGTTACTCAGAAAATAAACATAGAGACAACCTCAGGCATTACAATTTCATAATAGATATAACTTTTCTAATACAAATTAGTGATTTTCTTTTGAATAGTGTTCCACCATATCCCTTAGCTCAGTGGTTCTCAACTCTGGTCCACCGTTTGTTCAGGGAAAGCCCCTGGCGCGCCAGTCAGGTTTGTTTACCTGCCACGTTCGCAGGTTTTGCCGATCGCGGTTCCCACTGGCCATGGTTCACCGATCCAGGCCAATGGAGGCTGCAGAAAGTGGCGTGGGCCGAGGGACATGCTGGCCGCCCTTTCCGCAGCCCCCGTTGGCCTGGAGTGGCGAACCACAGCCAGTGGGAGCCGCAATAGGCCAAACCTGCGGACGTAGCAGGTAAACAAACCGGACTGGCGCGCCAGGGGCTTTCCCTGAACAAGTGGTGGACTAGAGTTGAGAACCACTGCCTTAGCTACAGGGTGGGGGGTTCCAGCATCCAGGGAAAGCTTCCTGCCCAGAAACAGCGCCTTGGTTTCTGAACAGATTTCCCTTCAAATCCCTTCCATTTAAAATGGGTTTGCAAGTTTGACTTTTTTTCCACCCTTCAGTCACTATAGATATTCAATGTGGGGAAAGTCCCAGTTGCCTCAATATCTTTCCATTTAACCCTAATGGCCCATCTGGGTTGGACAAGGAATCATTAGTTTAGTCTGGTTTTGCGTAAACACCTGGCTTAAGAAGTGCCTCTCGCTCACTGTGCTGGTGTGAGGTCGAACCGAAGTTTATGAGCACAGTTCTACATCTATATAAATTCATACCCGTAGCCTGTGTACATATCTCATACTGATTATTAAGTTTAGAACATTACAGGCTTTAATAAAAGACCTTGACTTGGTTCAACTGATCTATCATGGGGCCTAAACCTTCTGTTCTCCGCTTGGGGTGTCTGGATCCTGATTGTCACCCATGCATATAGGAGAGCCTGCCTGCTGTGGGAGGCATGCCATTCAGGTGTATCAAACTGAGAGTGAAAGCACTGTCTCCATTACAGAGTAATCTCTGAATTAGGGCTTGTCTACACTACACGTTATGCCAGTATAATTTATGTCGCTCAGGGGTGTGAATAAGCCACACCCCTGAACAACGTAAATTATGCTGACCTAAGCACCAGTGTGCCCTGCCATCCTATGTTGGTGGGAGTTTCTCCCGCCGACAGAGCTACCGTCTTGCTGGAAGGTGGCTTTATTATGCTGACGGGAGAGCTCTCTCCCGTCAGCATCCTCACCAGACACGCTACAATGGCATAGCTGCATCGGTACAGCTGTTCACTGTGATCCCTGTTCACTTCACTATGTTGCTAAATTAAATTAATTAACTGAAACCCTACGCTGTATCTCCAGCATCAATAAAAACCCATTCCAGATCTGGCAGGCATGCACAGACACAGCTAAAACAATATAATACGTACAGCGCTACTACAAATGGAATATACTGGTAAATGAATATGGATTCAACTGGATCAGCTGAGCACTTCTCCTCATAAACTGCTGCTGTTATGAGCAGTTGCATGTTCAGATTTAATAAGGCATGATGGCAAATAACTAATTCTGTGTGTCTTAAATAAAACTTCAGCCATCAAATAATATGGCACTACAGAAAGGAAACATACATTTCAACTCTTTGTAAGCAGAGTCTGAATGAGCACTCCCCTGACATCTAGTGGTGAGCTGTGGAAAAGGAATTCAGGAGCTGATCTCGTTTGCATGGGCACACCCACCCTGCCTAGGTGCTCAGGATAATGGGATTGGTTGCCCAAATGATCACTTGTGGCTGGGTTGGATCCCCAGTCTCCTTGTTGTTCAGGCAGGAGTAATAAAGGGTTGTTATGCTTCTTGTGTGAATCAAGGGCAACAGAACTGTACCTGGCATACCCCGACGGCAGGACTTTTACTCTCAACTGAATGGCACTCGCTAGGCAGGGGACATGGGTTCCAAAGCCCAATGAGTTGAGGGTGGGTGGGCCTTGTTTAAGGTTCCTAGACACTATTTGACCCTTCTCTCTATGGTCTATTAAAAGAGCTAATTTAGACTCAATTGGGAGTCTTATTGCATACTGCAAAACTGAAATCACTGATACCTAGGTCTAAATTTTAGACCTACTTTGGGACATTGTCTCTGATGCAAGAGACTGCCCAGTGTGCACCAACAGTGAGGCTCCCCCACTGAAAATCACAGAGAGCTGAAATCACTAGCAACTGTGTTAAGTGGTGGACCCTGAAGACCTCTCGGTGAGTGGCCAGCTAGCTGGTGGAGAGGTGCAGCAAGCAGGGCGGCTGGCAGAGAGGAGCAGAGCCCCACAGAGAGGCACGGCAATCGGCCAGTGGGGCAGCAATCGAGTGCCCGAGCAGCGGTGCATGTAAGGTGCCTCCTTACTGCCCCCCCCCCTTCCACCCAGGATGGGAGGTGAACTCTGTAGATGAACCTCTGAACTCTGGGTCTGCACAGACCAAGGACAGCAACTGTGAGTGGGGTGCAGAGGAGGGATGGGCACATTAAAGGGACTTTTGGGTTGCTGGTCTTAAGAACCTGAGAGGAAAAGGACACTGCCCAAATTACTTGAGGTGGGTCTTTTGCTCATGGTTTATGTTTATGAACCTTAGTTGTGGTGGTTTCCCAAATTAATGCTGAGTAACTTCCCTCCTTTTATTAAATGTTTTTGCTACACTCAGAGTTTGTGCTTCTAAGAGGGGAAGTATTGCCTCTTAGAGGTGCCAAGGAGGGTGGAGTGTAATTGTCCCAGGTCACTGGGTGAGGACTCGAGCTGGTTTTGTGTTGTATTGTTGAAAAGGAACCCCTTGATACTGAATCCAGCCCTTCTTGCTGCCAGCTCTGACTGGCTGAAGGGCTACATCTTAAACTGGAGATATGAGGGCAACTTTATTTGTAATTAACTTTCTAAACCTCACTTCTCATATACAAAAATCCTTTCTCATGCTTGATTTTATTTTGAATAATAAGCCAATAACACTAAGTTAGCACCATTGGGACCATCTGTGGCTACAATTAAGTCTCAATGCTCATACATTAATGGTTTGCTGTTACGTTGATTATAGAACATATCTGCAATACCAAATGTTCCTTGTCCATTTAGTCAATTACTAATCTTCTCATTATAGATAGTGCATTTAGGAGTATCCCTTATCAGTTACACCATTTTTGTCCATTACAGCCCTAATCTAGTAACAGGCATCTCTTTATGTACTGCACATCTTTACAGAAAAGAGACCAAGGAAATGACCTATTTACCATGACTGCTTTTCATGGTATCTGGTTTACCCAATTGATAGAGCAGATGTCTTTAGCTTATCATCCACTATATTATCAATTATAAAACATATCTATAACCAAGTCATTATGACAGAAATCACCTGTTAAAGTAATGTCTGATAAGCTAAAAGCATCTTTCCGTAGATTATTATTGTATTGATCATAGAAAACAGCTGCCCCAAATCAGTTACAATCAGTTCCTTTTTGGGCCTCTGGACACATTTCCCTAAGGGTCAAGGGTTAGAGTAAAAAGGCACACAATCCATTATTTAATAACATTCTAAGGTCCAGCTAATATTCATGTTATCAATAACATTCCTTGTGTCTCAGTTAAAGCTCAGGGTAAAAACAGAGCGGATAATTGGATACAAGCCTGCTCCGATTAGACATTCGTTAGTCCTAAACAAAACACTCTTTAGCATTTAGAGTTTAGCTAACTCGGAGAGGATTTTGGTATTTTTGGCCAAGGAATCATGAATTTAATGCACAAACAAATCACAAAAGATTAATATTTACTAACAGGGCTATTGTCTCCCCTGGGATTCAGGACTACATTCTCAATATACAGGAGCAGAGTACATGCATCTTTCTAACTGATTAAGCCCAAGTAAAGAGGAGTCAAAGTCCTGGGAATAGAGAGGGGGTTAGATCAAACAAAGAAAACTAAGTCAAATCAGGGAATTCAGTATTGAGACTGTCAAGCAGAGAGGATGTGAGTAATCACCAATTTGTTTTTTTTTTTTTCAGATTCATTCCAAGTTTGCTTAACTTTGTACTCACATGTAGCTGACAATGTGTTGACTAATTTGACTTTAAGATCAATGCCATGATAGGCAAGTGTTTCTACTCTTGTTCCCAGTAGCCATTTCATCTGATTTGTGAATGTTTTGGCTGGAGTGTATTAAATAACAGGTGGGGACCTGAGGATATCATCATGATCAAAGATGGCCCTCACTTAGTGGAACTCACCAGATGAGGCCCAGGGAAATACCCCATTTTCTACTTTTTTGTAAAAATTTTCCCCCCAAACAGAATCAGTACCCAAGAGCTGGCCCAACTAATGAAGGGAAAAAGATGTTTTATAATATCTACCATATGGATAAGAATAGGTACAAGTCAGTAATCTTTCTTTGTATTCATTCTGTTCTAGTACACAGGCTGGAGGAGGAGGTGGAGGTAATTTTACTGGTAGGCTATATTTGTACAGTAATATGTGACTCAAGACAAAGGCAGTCTTTGTCTATTGTTTCCTTTGATGATTTGCATTCCAAAGGTACCAAATATGAAAACATTATTCACTGGGACTTGAAATCAGTCATAGTGACCTTTGTTTGCTGCTTCAAATCTTGACTGTGACTGTTTAAAATACTGCCTCCTATTCTTGCAATAACCTCCCTCTTTGCTTCAAAAAGACCACATAATCCACTAAAACACTGGCATGCATAGTATTCATAAGTCAGAGCTCCTTTTTGCACTGCCAAGTTCTCTATGCCCATCATCTGTTTTTAAAAAGCGAAAGACCGGATCTACTTAAGCATAAATACAAACCAGAGCAAGAGATTTGAAAGGGTCAGATCTTGGTAGACACTTCTGGGAGATAATCTGTGAAATATTCATCCTTTACATTGCTACATCGTACACTTCTTGTCTTCTGAGGTCTGAAATATTTCCAATAACCTCTCTTTTGACTATAATAATCCTTCCCCTCCAAATACATTGTGCTGTCCACCAGCAAAGCTGCATGTATGTCAGTAGTATAAGGGCCCTACCATCAATCAAACCCTGACCCCGCCCCCTTGACCCCTCAGCCCCGCCCCTTGACCTCTTAGCCCCACCCACCGGAAGTCCTGCCCCATGGGGTATTACTTCCAGGGTCAAGGCTGCCACGTGACCGGAAGCAAGGTATGTCATGTGAACCCTCTAACAACTCCTCCCACTGCCCTCTACCAATCAGGATGGGTTTCGCCCCGTAGGACTTCCCCCCCAAGAGGAGCTTTGACCAATCAGGGCGAGTTCCGGAGCGGGGTGTCCTCTCCGGAAGTGGGTCTTGTGACCCCTCTAACAACTCCTCCCCCCCCCACCCTCTACCAATCAGGATGGGTTTTGCCCCGTAGGACCTCCCAGAGAGGAGCTTTGACCAATCAGGGCGAGTTCCGGGGTGGGGGTGTCCTCTCTGGAAGTGGGTCTTGTGACCCCTCTAACAACTCCTCCTCCCACCCCGCTACCAATCAGGAGGGGTTTTGTTCCGATAGGACCAAGAGGAGATTTGACCAATTAGGATTAGTTCCGGGGGCGGGGTGACCCGTCCGGAAATGATTCGTGTGACCCCTCTAACAACTCCTCCAACCAACCTCTACCAATCAGGCCGGCCCGAGAGCAGATTTGACCAAAATAGGGCAGGTTCTGGGATGGGGTGAACCACCCAGAAGAGGGGCGTATGACCCCTCTGCCAATCAGAGCGCAGCACCATCACCCCATAAGGCCCAGCGTCGGGCAGAAGAGGCTGTCTTTTACCAAGAGCGCGTGTTTTAGAAATCGTGGAAACATGGACTCCTTCACCACCCCCGTGAGAACTTCGGACTTTGTTTTAGCCCCGAGGGCCTTCAACAAACCGCGGAGAAAGCGCTACATCAGTGACAGTTCCGAGGAGGAGGAGGGGGCAATTGAGGGGAGCCCTTTGGCCCAGCCATTGATGGATACCCCGGACCCTGAAACCCAGCCGCTTGTGGGGCCCCACGATGAGCGTGATGGCCTCTTGTTGGCCACCCCCCGGGAGGAGGAAGGTGATCGCAGCTCGGGGAAGTCACTAGTGGACAAGATGAACGCTCAGGTAAATGAATGCTTAAGAAGTGACGGTCGGGATGGGGTTGTAACGGGGCTAGGAACCAGGGATTGTGTAAATCAAAAACCGAGCAGTGGGGTGCTTACGCTGTTTCTTTTTTGAAAAAAATCTCTCAACAGCTCAATGATGCCTTTCTAGAGGACCCGGAGACTCTGGACAGCGTTGCACCAAGCAGCGAAGATGAACCGGGCCCACCTTGTTTTTGCTCAACGCCAATACAAAATGTTGAAGAGGACTCCGAGGATGACGGCTATGAGGAGTTTAGGAGGAGGCTTGGCATGGAACTGACTGAGCCAGTGCCACGTCGTGAGCGTAACAAAGTCATGCGGACTATTGTACGCGTTGCTGTTTATTCTGTTCTTAATCACTGTCTTGGGAAAAGCTTTTTGAAGATTGTGAGGGCTGTGTCATAGATGCACCAGGCCAGCGGCACCATGACTGTGTGACTTGGACTTCAGTGGATATAAACTGCAAGCTCCGGGGCCTGTGTGCTGAGCTGTGTTTGGAAAGCTTATTAAACACTGTGATTGCCATAGGTTATGCTATGCAATGTCTATGCCTAACCCAAGAACATTTAGCACAAGGGGTGACCTTGATAAATGCTGTGCAATTCAGTGGAGACCCTGACCATGTTTTAAAGAAAATGACCAAACCGGAAGATGCCTGCTTAGAGTGTTATATTGACCGTCTGGTCCGCACAAAAAGTTACAGAACCCTGCTTAAGAAAAAGGCTATTTGTAAGAAATCTAAAAGGATTAAGTTAGAAAATGGTGAGGTGCCAAACATGCGATATAAAACTTGGTAGCTGTAAATTTAAAAAAAAAAGTAATCTATTTGGGCTTTGTGACTATTTGTATTTCTGTTAAAAGGTCTCTGGCCCTTAAGGGAGCTTAAAGTCTTTTTTTCTTTCTTTCTTTTTTAATGGAGCATCTTGGTTTGTTTTGAAGGAGCTGTATGTCTTTTAAATAAAAAAAATTGTTTGTGAGAACCTAGCTCTTGTGTCTTTTGTGTAAGAGAGACCCATTTACAGCAAAAAAAAAAAAAAGCTGAAATGTATGTTGTGGGAGGGGGAAAAATACCCTAAAAATGTGTTTACAATAAAACAAACGGGGATGGTTCAGACATGTGGTTGAGTACAATAGAGTTGACTTATTCTGTTGAACTGAACGGGTTTAACCACCCCCCCCCCCCCCCACTGAATAGCCAGGGTGACTGTGATTACTCACCCTTGTTGCCATAGGGTTAATTTTGATGGGGGTGCACCCATAGTAAGGGAGGTGGGTGGGTGAGGATGGTGAGTTCTGATTAATATGAAATGAAATAAAACCTCAGGAGTTTGCAGATGCTATTGGGCAGTTTAAATATAACCCCTGGAGTTGGTGGAACGCTATAGGCCAGTCTAAATATGGCCCAGGAGTTGGTTGAAGGCCACGGGGCACTTTTTCTAGAAATCACCCCCCGTCCCACCAAACTTTAAGCATGAAAGAACATGTTTTTAAAAACAAAAACAAGCCCCAAGACATTCATTGATATCTGCAAAGGGCCCCTCACTTGAAATGGTTACTGTAAGAAGGCCCTACAGGGTGGGGGGAACAAAAAGTATTTGAACTTAAAAAAGAAAAGCAGCCCAATTGTGCAGAAAAACTTATTCCCCACCCCCGATCACAAAAGGGAATGCTAGGGAGGGGTGATCCAATCAACCTGCTAACTATTTTGAAACAAAAGAGTTAGGATGGTGTAAAAAAAACAAACAAAACCTCAGGTAGCTTGGAGACTGTCTCTTTCAACAGAAACTCTCTTGAATTGCTGCTGGGCTGCAAGTGGAGGTATGTTCCCTGGTTTTTTTTTTTAACTCTGAAAATATATATATATATTATATAATGCCATTTTTTGGCCATGCTATCTTAGTAAATAATGGTGCATATCTGTATTGCAGTGTGATCTGTTTAGCATGGAGCCAGTAACTTTAAGTTGCAGTTCATCACCAGGCCAAGGTAAAAACCATTTTTAACTGTAGTTGTGCTTAATAACTTCAGGTATTACATAGGTTGAATAGGGATTTGGGAGCTAATACTAACTAACATTTTGGCTTGTTTTTCTTACCCCAAAGACCCCAAGCACACATGGCTGGGGCAGGGCGGGGGCCAGAACAACCAGGGATCTTTTTAAAAGCATGTGGGTTTATTGAAAAGTATTTTGTTGCAAACAGTGTTTTAAACTCTGTGTGTGTGTGTAAAACATAGGCGGTTTTTAAAAAGTATATGTCTACAAACTGATGGTGATGGTGTGTTTCCAATTAACAGGGTTTTTACTTTGCAAAATGAGATGTATTTAAAAAAAAAAAATATTTGTGGGGGTTGTTTTCAAAGTGGTAGAAATAAACTCAAAACCTGTGATTGTTGTACAGCCTGAAATGGATTATTTTGTTTTAAAGCTATGACTTTTTTAAATAGAAAAAACACTCTAATGGATATTATTTTATTTTAAAGTTTACTAGACAGTTTCATGTGTTTTATTAGAATGTTGTTTGCTTTACAGCACGGTCAAAACTTGAGCGGGTAAAAATGCTCAAAAGAAAAAGGAAAGAGACAATTGAAAAGAAAAATTCACAAGTATCAGTGACGGATGGATGAAGCCGGGTAAATATATTTTGCTTATTAGTCTGGTTAATTTATGAGGTTTTGTATTTTAAGTACATACATAGGTGTGGGTGAGAAAGCTGGCAAAGTTACATTTTTGTAAAATGCTTTTTTTTCCCCCCTCCTGCCCCAAGCAGGCATATGCAGCCCTTCTGACAAGGCTGTAGTGGGAGCTACAAGGACCCCTCCCCGAGAACCACCAAAGAACCAGGAATCTGCTTTGAGACCTTTATCAACGCAAAACAGCACAAGAGTGCAGATGAAGCATCAGCCCAGTCCAAACCTCATTTACGTCAAACCCAAGGACAAAACAAAACACTCTGGTAAAAAAACATCCATGCAAAGACAACTCCAGTTCCTCAGCGGCCACCGCCACGCCAAGCCCTGAGAAAACTGTGAGCGAAAACGCCCACATTCACAAACCCGGAACAGGCGCTCTAGGGATTGTGAATAAAAAACCAAGGATTGAAAACACCTGCGATGCCAAGGTATTGCAACCATGCAAACACAACTCCAGTTCCTCAGTGGCCACCGCCGCACCAAGCCCTGAGAAAACTGTGAGCGAAAACGTCCACATTCACAAACCCGGAGTAGGCACTCTAGGGGCTCTGAATGTGTGCAGAAACACACACATTCACAAACCCAGAGCAGGCACTCTAGGGGTTGTGAATAAAAAACTAAGGACTGACAAAGATCCCCCATATTCTAGTATTTGGGAAGAGTTTGATGCTTCATTCAGAAAACTGATGGACGCTGTATCTTCGGGGAGTCTAAAACTACGGCATTCTAAAAAGATTTGGAAAAAATACGACGCTTTGTTCAGAAAACTGATGGACGCTGAATCCTCAGGGGGCCTAAAAGAAAGGGGGGCTGGAAAGGGTGGCTCTGATCAGGCATGACTAGGTGTGGAAAGGGGTACCCTCAAGGGTGCACATCAGCTCGTGTGTAAACAAAAGGGCGGACGGCGCTTGGGGGATAAACAGATGGCTGCCAAAAAATTCCAGGCCAGGGTCGCTGTAAAAATTTTAAAAAGGGCTAAAGAGGTAATGAGGGGAAAAAAAACAAAAAGAGATGCCCCCTACCAGAGGCTCTCAAACTGGCATGTCTGAAAATGGGGAGGCGAAATCAGACTCTGGTTTAGAAAATTCCCCAGAGTGCTCTCTAGACGGAGGCCCATCGACTCCAATGCCCCTCACGGAGGCGTCTCAGAGTCTGACTCTCAATTAGTATCAGATGTAGAAGATGCCACTGATGGTTCCGTAGAGGAACCCCCAAGTAACCCTGAAAATGCAGAGGTGTATATGGAGAGAGTGAGAAGTTGGCAACGTGAATTACCTAGATTTGGGGGGTCGGTGTATTGTGAGGAGTTTCGTTTTGTCCATCTTGAGCAAATAAATTCAGCTCAACAGGCTGTTGAAGCCATACACAGAGGGATACAGCTAGTTCTTGATGATGTTAATGGTAGGGTAGGCCCTGATGATTACGTACAGTTACGTTTAGAGAGCCGTCGTTTAACTAACCCTTTGTTTTCAGTCAGAAGAACTAGGGATGAGCTGTCCGCTGAGGATTTCTTGAACCAGACCTCAAAGCTGCTTCAGAGCAATAGAGAATTGCATTTCGATGGGACGTTGCGCCTTGTTGTGACAGTTGTAAAAAATAGGGGTGGGGGCGCTCGAAGAGTTTTAAATTCTATCCTTAGTAGTCAGATTATTCATAAAAAGAGACAATGTTTAGTAGACCTGACTTACAGCGGTACCAATCTATGTTTTGCGGGAGGGCTCTTGGCTGTCATGGCCGTTCATAAACCTACAGATGCAGAATTGTTAGCAGAGGCGAGAAAGTTGCACGAGAAACTGGGGTGGTCAGATCAAAAAAAGGTTATGCTCACTGATGTAGCAAAGTTTGAACAGCATTTAGGAGTTAACATACAGGTGGTGCTGTATGCAGTGAAAGGTGGCTGGGGTTTTTTTAAAACGGGGGGGCCCCGTGTACCCTAAGACTTATTTCATCCTGTTGCACAATGAACATTACTATGGGGTTCTGGATGTGAAAAAGTTGTTCGGAGCAAAAAATTACTGTGAGTTTTGCCACACGGTGTACAGTCACGACCATTCTTGCAGGTATCGTTGCCGTCTCTGCTTGAGCGCAACATGCTCTGACAACATGGGTGTGCAGCTGAGGTGTCCTAGCTGTAAACTGTATTGTCGGTCCAAAGAGTGTTTAGACAGACATGTCAACTGTGCGTCAAAAAACCAAGTTGAATGCCTGTCTAAAACTTTGTGCGGTAAGTGTCAGGCGTACGTGGACAAGCAGCACAGGTGTAAAGGGAGGCGCTGTAAGCAGTGTCAGGGTTTGATCGTTGGAGATGTAGACATTCACCTCTGTTTTATGGACAGCCTTAGAAAGCCCGAATCATCAGAAAAGTATATTTTTTATGATTTTGAATGCATGCAGGAGACTGGGTTGCACACTCCCAATTATATTTTTGCAATGTCCCTAAAGCCGGAAAAATCCTGGGAATTTAAGGGTGACGAATGTCTTTCTATGTTTGTTAAGACCTTTATTGGCAAAGAGTTCCGGGACTACACGTTCCTAGCACACAATTCCAAAGGTTATGATGCGTATTTCTGCGTTAGACAGTTACTGAAGGAAAAGATGTGCATAGAACTGATCACTCAGGGCAGTAAACTAATGTGTGTGGAAGTTAAGGCCCTTGGCATTCGTTTTATAGACTCTTTAAACTTCTTGCCCATGAAGCTTAGCAAGCTCCCACAGGCGATGGGGTTTGAAGGTTGCAAAGGGTATTTTCCACATTTTTTTAACACTTTAGAAAATCAAAATTATGTGGGGCCTATGCCCGGTGTGGAGCACTACGGTGTAGAAAGCATGATGCCCAGGGAAAAAGTCCAGAGTTTCTCGACTGGTATCAAGACCACAGCTCTGAGACTTTTGACCTGCAGAAAGAGCTTGCGTATTACTGCCAGCAGGATGTAAAAATTTTGAGACAGGCTTGTATCCTATACAGAAAAGAAATTATGAATATGACGGAGAAGGTCGATCTAGTAGAGAGAGAACCCGGTAAATTCACTGAGATAAAACTGTGTATAGATCCGTTCCGGTACATAACGCTGGCATCCGTCTGCATGGCTATGTACAGGTTTATGTTTTTGGAGCCTAACACGGTAGCTCTTCTCCCTCCAGACAACTATCACAGACAGAAAAAGAGATATTCGACCCCATCTATCCAGTGGCTGTTGTATATCTCTCAAAAAGAACATATACAAATACGGCACGCTTTACAGGGTGGGGAACTACAGGTAGGCCCCTACTTTTTAGACGGTTATGCCAATATTGACGGGGTACACACAGCCTTTGAGTTTAATGGGTGTTTTTTTCACGGCTGTGTCGCCTGTCATTGTGAAAAAGCACAAAATCCTATGACGGGGACAACTTTTGGGTTTCTTTATTACAAGACGCAGCTCAAGACCGACTATCTAAAACGGCTTGGTTTTGTAGTGAGGACTCTTTGGGAGCACGAGTGGGTGGTGATGAAAGAAACAGACAGGGAGCTTGCGAGCTTTTTAAACCGAGCCCAGTTACCCCAGCCTCTCATGCCTAGGGATGCTCTTTTTGGGGGGAGGACGAACGCCATCCGTCTATATTATAAACCTAAGCCCGGGGAAGAAATCCACTATTATGATTTTACCAGCTTGTACCCTTTTGTAAACAAAACAAAAGACTACCCTATCGGGCACCCCGATATAGTTTGACAAATTTGGACCCCTTGCAAATTATTTTGGAATTGCAAAAGTTAAAGTGTACCCCCCACGAGGCCTCTTTTTCCCATTGTTACCTGTCAGAGTGGGCGGCAAGCTTATGTTCCCGCTATGCCGAACCTGCGCGGAAACCGTGCAGCGGGAGACGTGCACCCACACTGACGAGGAGAGGGCCATCCTGGGGACTTGGTGCACTGTGGAATTGAACGCAGCCATAGCGAAGGGGTACGTGGTGGCTAAAATCTATGAAATCTGGCATTTTAATGAAAAATCTGATAAACTCTTTTCGGAGTACATAAAATTACACCTCCGCCAGAAACAAGAGGCTTCAGGGTATCCCAGCTGGTGCACAGACGAAGACAAACAAAATAAGTATGTTAAC
Source organism: Natator depressus (assembly GCF_965152275.1). Taxonomy (NCBI): domain Eukaryota; kingdom Metazoa; phylum Chordata; order Testudines; family Cheloniidae; genus Natator; species Natator depressus. The sequence continues at coordinate 279,318,582 of NC_134234.1, forward strand.
GATTTCTACCAGAAAGAAGGCGTGCTTTTACGCCGACACGAGATCAGGCTAAACCCCGCTAAACGCCAAATTGCTAAACTGTTTTTAAATTCTCTGTGGGGTAAATTCGGCCAAAGAACCAACCTACCCAATACCAGCATCGTGAGAGACCCTGACGAACTCTTTCAGTACCTATTTTCCCCCAACTACGAGGTTTCATCCTGTGAGTTTATCGACGATGAAACAGCGTGCGTATCTTGGAAGCACGCAAAAGACCGTTATTCTGTCTCTGGCAATACCAATGTTTTCATAGCCTGTTTCACCACCGCTTATGCCCGCTTAGAACTATACAACCTCCTAGACGGATTGCAAGAGCGGTGCCTGTACCACGACACTGACTCTGTGATATTTGTGAAAAGGGAGGGGGCCTGGAATCCCCCTCTGGGGGATTATTTAGGGGACCTCACGAGCGAGATCCCACCAGATCAACACATCACCGAGTTTGTGTCGGCAGGCCCAAAAACATACGGGTACAAACTGTCGGGAGGAAAGGCTTGTATGAAGGTCAAAGGTATTACCCTGAACGTAGCAAACTGTGAAAAGATCAACTTTGACAGTTTGAAAGATCTAGTCCTGGACTATTGCACGGGTCTGCAAGAGAACCCCTCAAAAAAGATAGAGGTGCAGCAACCCTCTATTGTAAGAAACAAAAATCAGTGGCAAATAGAGACAAAAACCCTTAAAAAAACACAGAAAGTCGTTTACAACAAGAGGGTCCTAGGAGAAGGGTTTAAAACCCTGCCCTACGGTTTTTGAAAAATGGATACGAGGTGGAGACACCCCTTTTCTGCAATTCTCGCGGGGCCTAGCAACTGCGGGAAAAGTTACTTTATAAAAAATGTATTGGATAATGCCAAACAAACATTGTCTGTTACGCCTGAGAATATTGTGTGGTGTTACAGTTGTTGGCAACCCTTGTATAAAGAACTGCTCTGTAAATACCCCTTTATCAATTTTGTGGAGGGTCTGCCTGATGCTTTTGACGATGACCATTTGTTTCCTACCAATAAAGTGAACATGATTATCATAGACGATCTGATGAACTCCGCTTGTGAAAGCGATGAAATCGAGAAAGCCTTTACCAAGTACGTGCATCACAGGAACCTGAGCATTATGTATATAGTTCAGAACGTATTTTGCCAGGGAAAAAAGAGTCGCACTATTAACCTAAACACAAAATACATGGTTCTGTTCAAAAACCCCAGGGACAGATTACAAATTGCTACACTCGCTCAGCAAATGTACCCCGGCAAAGCTCAGTTCTTTCTAGAAGCTTTTGAGGATGCTACCAAAAGGCCTTATGGCTACCTGGTGGTGGATTTAAATGCTTCCACACCAGAAGCTTATAGGCTAAGAACTGGTCTTTTCCCTCCAGACTGGCCGGCAGTTTATACTTTAAAAAGAACAACAGCCCTGTATAAAAAGAGATGAATTATTGGCAGGTCCCTTTTTAGCAGCCGGGGTTGCTGACTGAAAACATGTCTAGCTGCGTGAAAAGAAACCTGGGCCTTTTAAAATTACTTAGCAAATCGTCCCCACAGCAAAGGAGGGCTATACTGTGCTCGGCCTCTGACGATCTAGTAGCAGCCATCTCAGAAATAGCGCTCAACACCTTAAAAGGAAACGTACCTTTAACACCGAAGCAAGTGCGTGTGCTGAAAAAGAAACACACGCTTATAAAAACTTTGTGTAATAAAAGGGTTTCACTTAAAAGAAAGAAGCGTCTGGTGAAGCAGTCTGGGGGGTTTATAGGACCCCTGTTAAGTTTTGCTATCCCTCTGATAACGGGGCTTTTAACTAATCGATAATGGAGTATGCAGAAAAAATGTACCTGGTGCCCAGCCGGCAGTTGGAGCAATTAAGTGCTCCCCCTCCGGCAGAGGAAAATATCAGAACGACTGCAACTCGCTTACTGGATGCTGAAATGAAATCTGTTCTTCAAAGAACTGACTTAGGTGAATATGAAAAGGCTAAACTTTACAGCACCGTGCTTCAAAGGTACCTAACGTACGTGAAGCAGAGCGATGTGGACAAAGGAAAACTAAGTCTGTTTCTACCAGAACAGGAACAGAGTGTGACTGCCAAACCCTCCGAAACACCAAAGACCTCAGACACTGTTGCTCAGGAGGTGTTGGATAACGTGAATAAGCGTTATAAGAAAAATGCATCAGTATTGCTAAATAAGCTGGGCCAAGATAAAAACATTTCTTCATGGACCGATAAAGGGTCTTTTGTGTACAAAGGCTCTGTGGTTAATGGTTCTAACATGCTCGACTTAGTCAGGGCCGTCACCCAGACGCGCTCTGTTCCTAGCAGACATGTAACTAAAGGATGGGATGTGTTTATGAATGCCATGGCGGAACTGAACATGCCATCTTCCATCATGGGCAACGCGACCAACAGAGATCTTTTGGAACGCCTCAAGGCCTCAATCGCCGACACCTGTGTGGACCAAGAAACAGTGACCCCTTTTTTGCCATCTAAAAAACGAAAATTGGCTAAAAGAGCCGAATGGCTCAGTTTGTGATCTTTTTCACGTTCTATTTTTTTTTTTAAAACTGGTAATGTTTTGCTTTAAATAAAACATTTCTGAATTGGGTCATTGTGTTTTTTTTTTTTTGTTTTTTTTTTTAAAAAACCACGCCAAACATCGATTGTCTTTAAACTCCCCACCTGGGGTGCTTTATTGGGTAACATGACTATGAACATCGTTGCAAGATACGCATGTCTGGGCTTGTTGAAACATGCTTTGAGCAAGGCTAGGCATGGCCAAGTATTTAAATTTATTTTTTACAAAATTCATCACCATCCGGTCGTTTTGCACTAAGTCATTAGAATACAATTTTAAAATCCGGTCAAAAGATAAACCCTTGCTACGATGGTGTAAGAAAAACACGCAGTGATAGCCGCAGGCAACGGAGCTGGGGTCTTGTAATTGTCTGTTGTGAAACACAATGTCTGTGGCATTTTTGTTTAAAAATTTCATAATGCTTTTAGGAAAGAACACACTGTTCGGGGGATGCCTGTATGAGTCAAAAAACTCTCCAAGGTTACGCTCCACCAGATACACGGCAAGCCAGTGTTCACCCGGTCGGCTGTGTGGATGTGTGTTGACCACCAAACCTAGGGGTCTCTGAGACAGCTTGCCGCCAGGGAGCCAATTGCAGGGAAACACGTCTAAGAAATTCTTTTTCGTGTAAGGGTCTGTTGATAAGACACGTGAGAGCTGCACGGTGTCCATGTTCACATGTAGTCAAACAGAACATTTCTCCTCTGATTTATCTCTATTACGTTGTCAAAAACCCCATACACGATCATATTGACGGTAATGGTTAAAGCCTTCCCAAAACGAATTTCTGCTCTCAGGTTCCCGGTTTTAATCAGGGAATAGTGATCGGCGCATTCCTGGTCGGGGGACAGGTCAAAGGCAAACATGGTGTAACCCTGTGCAAACTCCTCACGGTCGATTAACAGAGAACGATCTTTCATGTGTTTACCGGCCGTCTGTACCAGATTCATGTATTCTCTCACGCAGCGTCCTGCCTCGAAGTCTGGTTGCAGAGGCTTGGTCGGTATCTGCTCACCATCCACATACAAGGCCACAAAATTAATATCGTAATGCTTAAAATGAAAGGGATTTTTAGCGTAACTTCCGCTAAAGGCATCGTTATCCACGAACCACAGGACAAGCATTTTGGGCAACTGTCCCAAGAACAGGTTCTCCTGGTTACTGACCCTGCTGCCCGCAGGGATGCTAAACACTTTCATTCCCACACGGTCCACGGGGTATTTGGCATTAGCGGTAAGCAGGGCCTCGGCGTGCCCCAGACGAACGCTCGGGGCCACACGTACTTTCTTCACAAAAAGGGATGCTGATAGAATGCGCAGTTTAAAGCCTTCGGTTCCGCTGCCCATTAAACAGAAAGGATCTTTACTGCGCGTCAGTTTAATTTTCACATCCACTCCGTTCAACAATAGTTTTTCTTGAAAAAACAGGTCGCTGTGTAGATGACCCAGAAGCTCTACTGTTCTGCTTTGAGCGGTCAGCTTTGCACGCCTCACAAACCCTAGATTCTCGCCATCCAAGTCTGTGTCTTCCTGTTGTCCGGCAGTGTCTTTGTAAAAGAGGCCAGCGGAAAATTGCGTGGCGAGGGTGTCGTTGCTGTAATTGAGCACCGATTCTATAAAGGCCCTGTAAGGGTAACAGTTGTTGCTTTGGCTTACAAGACGGTCTCCGAGCGTGACATCCAGCTGACTAAAAATAGAGGCCACTGGGTAATTCACCAGGCCCACCTCGGCACCCGTGTTGAGTTCAGTTCCGTCTCCTTTTACAATCTTGCAACACAGGTACAGCAGTGTGTTGTTTAAATCCATATAATCTACGCCATTCCCTGCTATAAAGAAGTCAATGGGGGCAGACTCCGTAACGGCCGACAGAGGTGGCACCTCGATGTAGATGCTTTTCTCAATGCTGGTCTGCGTAGGGGCTATTTGGAACAAGTCTAGTTCGGATTTGGTGCATTCTTCAGACCCGCAGTGAACGAAAGCCATGTTGATTAAAATATATCTCTCGTATCAGCCGGCGAGTGTTTCCTCTTTCGCCCAGGCTTCCTCTTGGACTTTCGCTTATGGCCGACCCTGCGGGTCAAAGCCCTTCTTTTAAAGGGTTTCGGGGGACCTGCGCGTCGCGGGTATGACGCATTTCTCTTTCTCTTCTTCCTCCTTTTAATGTACATCAGCCCCGATCCTTCCTGTGAAGCTGTGTTCCCCACCTTCTCCAGAACAGCGCGGGAGACGTGACCTACCACGTCTTTAGCTATGTTTTGAGCGGCGGATTTTACGTGGGGTTTAATAATCTCTAGCCCCCTCCTCAAAAGCGGTACGGCTTTTCGAAAGAGGCTACGGAATATTCCACCCACGCCTGCCCCATACATCACGGGGGCCCCATGATATCCAGGAAGGGCGTATCCCGCCTGGGCTTTGTAATAGTTTCTGTAGACGTTGGGGTCGCCGTAATTTTTTAGGATCGCCATAATACTGTTTTGCTTTTTTAGAAAACTCGCTCTCTCCGGGGGCGCAGGTGTAGCTTGATGATCACCTTGCCAAAGCGAAATGAGACGCTTTTGTTCTGATCTGTCTTTATTTCAATGGTAATTGTGTCGATGTGGTGTTTACTGATAGGGACGTAATGAGGTTTATCGTAGGTGATGGTGACAAACTCGTTGTTCCTTCCTTGGACGGGGACACAACGTAACAGGGGAACAGAAAAATCCCCCACAAACTGATGTTCTACGATATCCGTGTACAGATACAAGGAATTAAAACCCCCTGTAATGTCTGCCGAGAAAGGGAATTTTTGGACGCTGTGTTTGGGGCCCAAGCCCAGAATGTTAGCTAGCTCCCCGCTGGTAGAAAACATAAGTAAAAGCGGCGGATTTAAGTCTAATTTTTCTACCCACAGGGTCATAGTTCATGACCATCTCAGGCGGTCCGGGGTGACGAGCTATGATACTGTTCATATGATCCAGTAATTCGGGTATGGACGCGTAATAACCTCGTCGTAGGATGAAACTCCATGCCATATCTCCAAAGGTGACTTCAAAAGGGGTGTCTTCGTTGATAGTGTTCCAGCTGTGCGGGTATTGTATTTCCACTAACCCCACCTCCAAGGCACCCCGGAGATCCAAGGGCTTAATTAGCCGTATTGTAAAGTTCGAGCTGGTGTTTTGGGGAAAAACTGCAGCGCTGGCGTTGCTGGGCAAAGTAATGTAAAACCCGCTGTCGCTCATCTTCTCTGACTTTGCGGGGAAGAATAACGTTTGTTTGTTTGTTGTTTGCGTCTAAATGTCACAGAGTTGAGAAGCTTTCACCCAGCTGTTAAACTTATCAGGCCACCCCAACCATTTTACCAGCAGTTGCTTTTTTCTCCCTTTTCCTTTCTCCGCTAGAACTTTTTTTCAACCCTGAAAATCCTGTCTCGTTTGGGGTTTACTTTTTGTAATTCTTCAGGGTAAAAAGATCCAGTAACTGTCTCACCCTCGTAGTCTTTTAATCGGTATACAGGTCTGTGACCCCTGGTTAAGCCTTCATCCACTATGAATATCTCATCGGTAAATGTCTGTTCATAACCTTTTTCGAAAGCTCCTTTGGTTTTAGATAGTCTCACGTGGTCGCCTTTTCGAAAAGGGGCAACAACCGGTTTTATTTTAAAATCATCTCCATAAACCATTTTCCATACCTTCAGAGAATTTGAAGGGTTAACATCAGCGGGTCTGGTATGTATAGTTCTGTGAAAGCTCTGGTTGTAACTCTTTATAAAGTCAGGTAACACATCGATGTAGCGAAAGGTGTTATGGGCTGTAAAATATCTCCACATCCTAGTTTTTAAAGTTCTGTTAAACCGCTCCACAACCCCTGCTTTGACTTCATTATTAGTAACAAAATGGTGAATGCCATGCCGTTTTAACAATCTGCTTAAGGGTTTGTTTAAAAATTCTTTCCCCCGATCGGTTTGTAATTTTTGAGGCCCTTCGCTAAAAATAGCTTTAAAGGCCTTGCATACCTCACCACTCGTCTTGTCCCTAAGGCCCAGGCATATTTGGATAGAATGTCTACCACTGTTAAGATGTACTTAAAATTGCTGTTCTGTTTGGAGAACTGGTGCATATCCACCAAATCTGCCTGCCATTGCGCATCCACATCTGAAATAATGGTCTTGTTTCTTTTAAAACGTATTCGAGCCGGTTTGTGTAAAGTATAAGCATCCTGGTCTGAAAGCCAAGCTGTTACTTGTCTTCTATTTAAAGTTTTACTATGCTTTCTGGCCACTTGAAAAAGAGGGTTCACCCCGCCAAAGCTCCCAACTTCCCCGGGGCTGTAATATATTTTCTTTAACAGAGCCGCCTGTGGAGACATGACTGTTACTGGTACCATCTTTTACTAACACAAGTGTGGGTGGGGGACAACATTCATATTAACACGTTTAAATAAGTTTTATTAATCGCCTGGTTTAACACAACCTTTTACAACCGCCTGTAAAAATGGACGCCATGACTCCTAACATGAGGGTATCTGTGCTGGTTCATTCTTCCATTTTGTCCTTTTCCTCTTGAGATCTGTGTCTCAGACATGAGCAAAAACAGCTGACGCATGATACATTTACTCCCACAGGGCTACCGATGTGTAAGTTCTCAAAGGCCTCCAGAAAGGCATCATCGAGCTGTTGAGAGATTTTTTTTTTTCAAAAAAAGAAACAGCGTAAGCACACTACTGCTTGGTTTTTGATTTACACAATCCCTGGTTCCTAGCCCTCCCCCCCGCCCCACCCCCACCCCCATTACACACCCCCACCCCCGACCGTCACTTCTTAAACATTCATTTACCTGAGCCACATCTTTTTCATTCACCTTGTCCGCCCGTAACTCCCCCAAGCCGCGATCACCTTCCACCTCTCGGGGGGTGGACAACAAGAGGCCATCACGCTCATCGTGGGGCCTCACAAGCAGCCGGGTTTCGGGGTCGGTTTCCCGTGTGTCCATCAACGGCTGGGCCAAAGGGTCCTCCTCAGAACTCTCGCTGATGTAGCACTTTCTCCATACAAGTCCAAAGGCCTTCGGGGCTAAAACAAAGTCCGAAGTTCTCATGGGGGTGGTGAAGGAGTCCATGTTTCCACGATTTCTAAAACACGCGCTCTTGGTAAAAGACAGCCTCTTCTGCCCGACGCTGGGCCTTATGGGGTGATGGTGCTGCGCTCTGATTGGCAGAGGGGTCATACGCCCCTCTTCTGGGTGGTTCACCCCTACCCAGAACCTGCCCTATTTTGGTCAAATCTGCTCTCGGGCCGGCCTGATTGGTAGAGGTTGGTGGGAGGAGTTGTTAGAGGGGTCACACGAATCATTTCCGGACGGGTCACCCCGCCCCCGGAACTAATCCTAATTGGTCAAATCTCCTCTTGGTCCTATCGGAACAAAACCCCTCCTGATTGGTAGCGGGGTGGGAGGAGGAGTTGTTAGAGGGGTCACAAGACCCACTTCCAGAGAGGACACCCCCACCCCGGAACTCGCCCTGATTGGTCAAAGCTCCTCTCTGGGAGGTCCTACGGGGCAAAACCCATCCTGATTGGTAGAGGGTGGGGGGGGGAAGGAGTTGTTAGAGGGGTCACAAGACCCACTTCCGGAGAGGACACCCCGCTCCGGAACTCGCCCTGATTGGTCAAAGCTCCTCTTGGGGGGGAAGTCCTACGGGGCGAAACCCATCCTGATTGGTAGAGGGCAGTGGGAGGAGTTGTTAGAGGGTTCACATGACATACCTTGCTTCCGGTCACGTGGCAGCCTTGACCCTGGAAGTAATACCCCATGGGGCAGGACTTCCGGTGGGGTGGGGGGGGCAGAGGTCAAGGGGTGGGGTTAAAGGGGTCAAGGGGTGGGGTGGGTGTCACATGACACACCTTGCTTCCGGTCATGTGGCAGCCTTGACCCCGGAAGTAATAACCCACGGGGCGGGACTTCCGGTGGGTGGGGCTAAGATGTCAAGGGGCGGGGCTGAGGGGCCAAGGGGGCGGGGCTAAGGGGTCAAGGGGCGGGGTCAGGGTTTGATTGATGGTAGGGCCCTTATGCTACTTATGTCTTCAGGACAGTAATGATAGCTGATGGATCCATCTCTTTAACCAAGCCTGTTATATAACTCAGTATTGCACTGTTTCCTCTGGGATGTCTGTGAGTTTGCATTATCTGTTCAGCATTCAGGAGTGTGAAGGGAGTCAAGGCTGCTTCCACGTGAACCAGTTCATCAGTCAGCCCCAGAAATCCATTTCCTTTTTCTTTTCTAAATGTGTCCTATGTAAAATAGACTGGTGGCCTCAGTTACCGTCTGATTCCTAGCATTCACACATCAGAAAACAGTGCCAGTGTTGGCAGTCTGAGCAGACAGTCAAAAGAAGGAACAGGGATAGGGAGTGAACTATTTTTTCTGTTCCCTAGGGCTGTGTTTACAATGAGAAATTTAGGATTTTGCCACAATTGCAACTTCACTTGGTTTGCACCTCTGCTGGTGGTAGTAACATGGAGATTGCTGTGTAGACAGCATCTGGATGTTTTAGTATCATGTTTCCTCACTCTGAGGAGGATTACCATGTCTGCAGCTGCAATAGTAGACCTAAATTTGCAAGTGGAGATGTGGCCTAGAAATTAAATGTTAATTGTTTGCAGATGGGAGAGAAGTTAAATGTTAGGTGATAGTAGTAGAGATTTTATGCCACACAGGGGGAAATAAAAATTCCTTTCCAATTGATCATTAGGTTCTTGATGGGACATAATACAGAGCAATGCTGCTTTAGTCTTACGGTCTCTTTCAGGAGAAGTCTGTAAAGTGAAGCAAATTTGGAGATCACTTCTGGAAGAAGATTGAAAAGTCATTCTTAGCTTTATTTCCTAATTTCCCCCAAAGTGCCCAGAAAGTATGCAGCAATCGACCTCTACACCATTCTTGGATTCTGTGGCTGCCTTTTAGAACGCTTGACACAGCAACTCTGGTGATGGTCCTGGTTACTATGTGCCTTCATTTAGCAGTGTAGAATGGGCCATTACTATTCCCCCAAACCGAGCTAAGGCCTTATTTATCTTGGATAGCCAAGGCTTTAACATAGTTGGAGAAATAAGGTCCCATTTACACTACAAAGTGGAACCATATTGTAGGCCCAGGTTTCCTGGCGTGGCTGTAGTGTAAACAAGCCCTTAGTGTGTTGGAAGTAGCAGGATAGTTCCCATAAGCATGCCACCTGATGATTTCTCTCATTTATTTTTATAGAGCTGAGTTGAAAGGCCTGCTCTGATTAGACATTCGTTAGTCCAGAAATGTATTGTTCTGTAACTTGAATTATAACTCTTACCTGTGGAATCCATCGTCCGATAACTCTCTCTGCCTTACAATTTGTGGGACCTTTAGCTTCCAAAGAGGGGAATTCAGGCCAAGAGCAGCCTATCCTTCTGGCCCGGTTACTAGAAGTGGCGATCTGATGGTTGTCCTTATTTTGTTCCATTGCTGGAGGGAAAAGTAGAGCCATCCCGTGAATTCAGAAGTTTTAAACTGTGGGTATGTCTACACTACAATTAAACACCCGTGGCTGGCCCGTGCCAGCTGACTTGGGCTTGGCCTAAGGGGCTGTTTAATTGCAATGCAAACATTGAGGAGTGGGCTGGAGCCCAGGCTCTAGGAATCTGTGAGGTGGGAGGGTTCCAGAGCTCAGGCTGCCGCCTGGACTTGAACATTTACACTGCAGTTAAACAGCTCCTGAGCCAGAGCCCAAGTCAGTTGGCACGGGCCAGCTGTGGGTTTTTAATTGCAGTGCAGACATACCCGATGGGTCACTAAGTGGCTACTTGCTTGTGCTTAAGGCTGGCCTGGGTTAAGCTGTAATTAGAAGATGAGTATCTCTTGATTGCTTGTGATTCTGGCTGTTGATTTATACAATGCCTTTAAATTAGTACCTAATATGGAATTATCACACAGTGATACATACAATGTATAATTTATGTCTTATTAACTGAGAGATTCATGGCAAGAAAAAGTAGTAATGTCAGTAAATGGGTGAGTATATTCTGGTGGAATGACCCCTTTGAAGAGGCAAACGGTTCTTAAAAGGCTGGTTGTGCTTTGCTAGTGGGCATTTAAGGGCAGTGGATATCTCATTTTTCTGCTGGATGTTTCAAGCTTGTCAGATGACAGATTGGCTAAGAGCCATCTGAGCTGTTCCCTTCTGTGCACCACACAATTATGGGCACTTCCCATAGAGCATTACTGTATGTACTCTTTTGACATTGCTCCTCACAAAATGGGTTGTCATATTCTGCAGGCTGACACCTTTTGGTGGGCAAGGAGGAGTATATGTGAACAACTTGTCTGTGTCGTGCTCTGCCGGCTTGACTTGTTTGTTATAGTGATGTCCTGTTGTGTGTTGGCCTTGAAACAGAATGCCTGAAGTCAGAGTGCTCTCATATTAAATACAGAGATACCTCAAGGATTCTTAATGGGTTTCCTGGGCCCCAGCTGCAATTCATCCCCCCTACTGGCCTCCAGCCAAGCCTATAAACTGCATGTCTTCCTTTCCTCTTTCGTTGTGCTGTTCGTTTTGTCACATACTCTGTGTCCACAGATGTCAAGTGTAAAATGGCGTGTGGTGTTAATGCTTTAATGCTGGCACAGACTTACTTCCGGAAGAAGATATGCCCCTAGCAGTGTTGGCTTGCAGGCTACACATCTAAATTTATCATGGCCTGGTTATTCAAACAGGGCAAAAGCCTGTGATCTGGCATGATGCCATCCAAAGAGTCAGTCAACAGACCATCTAGGAGTATCAAGTGTGGCTGTTAAAAGACATGAATCCCAGCCAGGAATGTCTGCACTCCTGTGTCTGTGGAGGTTGTGTTCTTGGCTGGAGGATTACTCATAACTCTCCTTGTAATGTCACTACGTATGTGCTATTTTTCTGTGAAATATAGAAATGAGATCACTAGCAAGGTTGTTTCTATACCTTTCCTCATAAAATGTTGTTTTTCAGGGAATATATATGCAGTTACATTACATTTCCTAATGAACAGCCCAGAACAAACAATGGTCTACAAAGTGCTAGAATTATTTTGGTGCATACCTGAAGAAAAAAGGAAAAATTAATTTCCACTCAGTTTGTTGGTGCTATACTTTTGTTAATGGTAGATCTGGTCCTTTTTATATTTTTGGCCAAAAATTTATTTCTGGGCAATGTTTTTATTGAGAAAATTATCGATTTTTATTTTGAAATTTTTCATTTATACATGTCTTCAAAATAGGATATTTTCTTATGACTTTTTTAAAAAGTTCATTTTTCAAAAAATCCTACCGTGTGGTCATCTTAATAGCAGGAGGGATTTAAAAAATTGGAATTCAAAATGTTCGCAGGTTAAAACTGCAAGATTTGGTCTGTAACTTACAAAATTTTATCTGTGCTAATCCTGGGATTTCAAGCTGCATTTTTATGAATCAAACTGTTGCAGTGCAAATCTGTGTGCTAATTATAGTGTAATGATTGATTGTGTATTATCTGACTTAGTAAATAGCTCTGATCAAACATGTTTATTTGCTAAAGTATTAAATCATACAAAAATAAATACTTGACCATAGTATTTAAATTGTGTAGCTAATCACATGTCAAATAGTGTAGGCACATCCTTGGCACTTCCCAGTCATTTCTAATAGTGTTTGAGTCCCAACTGGCTAATGAGTTGTCTTCTAATGCACCATTTTTTGCTGTCTGATTAGTGTTCTTTTCTCCCCAGTGGAATTTTTACTACATGAAAATCCAATAAGCTAAAATATACTTATGGGGCTGCTCCATTTACATCTGGCAACTTTCCATTCTCTTTTTACAGATGTCTGGGTCTCTATGTATTGTCAGTCATCATGTATGAAAAGTTCAAGGGTATAATATTTTTGTTTTCTTAAATGTTCACAGGCAAACTCAGGCCTATTCCTATTTAACTACTTCCCCAAATTTAATTTATTTTAATCATGATCACTGAATTCATTCCTAGAAAAAGGGTTACTCATAATTCTCCTTGTAATGTCATTTTATACGTGCTGTTTTTCTATAAATATAGAAATGAATTCAAGTACCACCAGAACTTAAAAAAAAAGTTCAAAATTAACAACATATGGGGATTTCTTTCTTTTTCTTAAATTTCTCAGCATCAAAACATTTACCTGTTACTCATGGTTCAGACTAGAAATCCAGCTCCAGATGGACTTCTTTAAAATGCTTAAATCTTCAGAAGGATTCATCTGTATGCTTGTCTCTGCTTCCAGACTTGTGCTTTACTGTCCATAATTATGCATAGTTGGTCACTCTGGAAACTCAGTACTAAATTGGTTTTACAGTAGGAAAAATTCACTCTGCGTTCATGGGGGAGTTAATTACAATTAGGGCTGTCAAGCGATTAAAAAAATTAATCATGATTAATTGAACTGTTAATAGAACACCATTTATTTAAATATTTTTGTATATTATCTACATTTTCAAATATATTGATTTCAGTTACCACACAGAATACAAAGCATACAGTGCTCACTTTATATTCATTTTTATTACAAATATTTGCACTGTAAAAACAAAAGAAATAGTATTTTTCAATTCACCTGATACAAGTACTGTAGTGCAATCTCTTTATCATGAAATTTAAACTCACAAATCTAAAATAATGCACAAAAAATAACTGCATTCAAAAATAAAACAATGTAAAACTTTAGAGCCTACAAGTCCACTCAGTCCTACTTCTTGTTCAGCCAATTGATAAGACAAACAAGTTTGTTTACATTTTCAGGAGATAATGCTGCCTGCTTCTTGTTTACAGTATCACCTGAAAGTGAGAACAGGCGTTCGCATGGTACTGTTGTAGCCGGCGTCAGAAGATATTTATGTGTGAGATGCCCTAAAGATTCATATGTCCCTTCCTGCTTCAACTACCATTCCAGAGGACATGAGTCGATGCTGATAATGGGTTCTGCTCGATAACCATCCAAACCAGTGCAGACCGCCACATGTTAATTTTCGTCATCTGAGTCAGATGCCACTAGCAGAAGGTTGATTTTCTTTTTTGGTGGGTCAGGTTCTGTAATTTCCACATTGGAGTGTTGCTCTTTTAAGACTTCTGAAAGCATGCTCCACACCTCGTCCCACTCAGATTTTGGAAGGCACTTCAGATTCTTAAACCTTGGGTCAAGTGATGTAGCTATCTTTAGAAATCTCACATTGGTATCTTCTTTGTGGGTCATCATTTGAGACTGCTATAACACAAAATATATGGCAGAATGCAGGTAAAACAGAGTAGGAGACCTACAATTCTCCCCCAAGGAGTTCAGTCCCAAATTTAATTAACACTTTTTTATGAGCACCATCAGCATGGAAGCATGTCCTCTGGAATGGTGGCCGACTCATGAAAGGATATATGAATGTTTAGCATAACTGGCATGTAAATACCTTGCAATGCCAGCTACAAAAGTGCCATGTGAATGCCTGTTCTCACTTTCAGGTGATATTGTAAATAAGAAGCAGGCAGCTCCGTAAATGTAAACCAGCTTGTTTGTCTTAGCGATTGGCTAAACAATAGGTAGGACTGAGTGGACTTGTGTGCTCTAAAGTTTTACATTATTTTATTTTCAAATGCAGTTATGTGACAAAAAAAATCTACATTTGTAAGCTGCACTTACATGACAAAGAGATTTCACTACAGTACTTGTATGAGGTGAATTGAAAATTTTTTTTTGCCATTTTTACAGTGCAAATATTTGTAATAAAAATAATATAAAGTGAGCCCTGTCACCTTTGTATACAATGTTGTAATTGAAATCAATATTTTTGAAAATGCAGAAAATCCAAAAATATTTAATAAATTTCAATTGGTATTCAATTGTTTAACAGTGCGATTAAAACTGCTATTAATCGCAATTTTTTAAAATCATGAGTAGAGGTTGTTTTTTTAGTAAATCGCAAGTTAACTGCAATTAATCAACAGCCCTAATTACAATTTTTAAAAGTTGTGTTCTTGAAGGCAGAAGTCACTTGAGAGAAACAGGAACTGCTTTGAATAATGAAAGAAATTATCACACTCTGGAGGACCAAATCTCCTCACAGATATGTAGGCAATTCCCACTGATTTCAAATGGAGTTGCACATGTAATGTTGTCCCTCTTACCTTACAATCTGAAAATACACACAGCAAACATAAAGAAAATGAAAATGCTGAGTTTCCATGGTTACACTCTCTTCAGCTTTAACTAAAAAGAAGATATAGCACAAGCATAGGTAGTATATACCAAAATGACAGAAAGAAAGCGAAGTCAGTTTTGATTAGACGGTGTTCATGTATAGGCTTCTGCTGTTGCTTCTTGTTAATTTTATTTCTGAAAAATTGGCCATAGTTCTGATTTTTTTTTTAAGTGCCTCAGTTTTTGGGTAATCAACAAGTGATATCTTGGGTTTGCTTTTTTTAGACCTGTTCAGTACTCATGCCAGCTGTAGTCAATGAGAATTATGAGCTCGCAGAACCTCTTCTAATCAGACTAAAACTGTCTCAAGTTGGACAGTTAGGTTATGTCTACACTGCAGCTGGGAGTGTGCTTCTCAACGCAGGTGGACAAACCAGCACTAGTTCTGCTCTAGCTAGCACACTAAAAATAGAAGTATAGTAGCGGCAGTACGGGATGCAGGTCAGGCTAGCCACCCAATTACATACCCAGGGGATCAGGCATGAATGTACTGGGGCAGCTAGCCCAAGCCGCTGCCCATCCTGCCATGACTACACTGCTGTTCTTAGAGCATTAGAGTAGTGCATAGCTCTGTACCTATGCTGGGAAGCACCCTGCAAGCTGCAGTGGAGACATACCCCTAAAAATAGCTTAAGGGTTTGCCTACAGTTACTGCTCCTGGGGGAATACTGCGCCAACATTATTAAAAATTCTGTACACCATATTTTAAAATTCTGCATATTTTATTTGTCAAAATGACACAAAATAATCACACCAGTTTCAATTATTTCAGTAATTTATTTCAAGATACTTGTCAGCAAATGTGTCAACAGAGACAATGAAAAAGATTCCCCCAGGAGTAGAGAGTTAAAGAAACTCCTACTACAACCCAGTTCCAATTGGGGGGAGGGGTGTGCTAGAGAGGGCTGTGTGGGGACCCCCCTCCCCCAGAGCCCAGAAACAGGATCCCCTGGCTCCACAAAGCCCAGCTGTGCCCCCCCTGCCCACACATGTGTCCCCCTCACTTCTCCCAAGAGCCCGACCATATAGTCCGCTCTGCTCAGCTTTGTCCCACTGATGGACGTGGTGAAGCCCTGCCCTTCCTCACCCTTTGCCAGAGCTGGGTCTCCTGGGCCCATTCCCATCCCTGGGCAGATAAGGATCGAGCCCTGCAGCCAGAGCATACAGAGCCTCCATCGCCACTGGGCCAGGCACTCAGCTCACTGCACGCTGGAGAACCGGGCTCTGCAGAGTCCAGCAGCCCCAGTTGGCAGCCAGCAGCTCTGCAGCCCCAGTTCTGTGAGGAAAACATGAAATTCTGTGCAGAACATTAATTCTGCTCAAATTCTGCATTGCAGAGTGATGCAGAATTACCCCCAGCAATAAAGACTTACAGAGATGCAGCGGCACAGCTGAACTGGCGGAGCTGCACTGCTGTGGTGCTCAGTAAAGACGTTACCTGTGCCGACAGGAGAGCTTCTCTTGTTGGTGTAGATACTCCACCTCTCTGATAGGCGGTAGCTATGTTGATAGGATAAGTCCCCACATCAACACAGTGCTGTCTACACCAGGAGTTCGGTTACTATAACTACATAGCTCAGAGGTGTGGATTTTCCACACTCCTGACAGACATAGTTATAACGACATACGTTGGTAGTGCAGACCTAACCTCGGACTCTTAATGCCTCTATTTTTGAAAACATTAGCCTCTATACAGACAATAATCCGTAAGAGTGCTATTGACAAGGATCAGAAATGCTCATCCGCTTCTACAGCATGGAGGCAACCAAAGGAGCAGAAAATGCCCATATGTAAGAGGAGGAAAGGGAATGAAGCCTAAGTTCCCAGGTTCCCCATCTTGCCCTGAACACACAGAATCACAAACTAGTACCCTATGGTTGGCGTTTCATGAGTATTCAATGCAGAGAGGGTATCCCAGAGAGTAAGCTCAAATGGGAAGCAGCCCCTTCACCCAGCATGCTTTCCTGACAGAGAGGCTTAAAATCTATGGCTAGCTGACACAGAGGAGATGGTTGCTTTATTTATATAGCAGCCAAAAATATATTGGGTATTTCCTAATCTGACCAGTACTGACTCCCCACAAAGGGAGTTGGAATGTGCAGCTGTGGTGAAGGAGCTGATCCCTTAGGAACTGCCCTGACAAAGGGGAGAGGAATCTTAAAGAGCGTCCCTCCTTATGGATGTCTACAGGGCTGGAATTAGACTTATATGTAGATTCATGGGCTCTGTGGAGGTTGGGAGCTATGTGCCCTTAATTGCTGCCTGTGTGAGGAGCGGCTGCAAACTTCTCCCCGCAGAGGGGAGTATGAATCAGTAGTTCTGAAAGACTCAACCTCCATGTCCTGACCCCTTTTTGATTCCTGATGATTTTTCTACAGTGGGGTGTAAGGATAAGGCCTTTTCCTGTAGCCATATTGTAAGGTCTGAGGCCTTTGTCTGTGTCCCATATTAGGAGAGCAGCAGCCATGAGCTAAGAAGCAGAAAGTCATATCCTCACATTCCATCTAAATTACATTAAAACAATGTAATATTTGGCTGTTAAAAAGGCGATCCTGTCCTAAGAGTACCTACCATCACCAGATAAAGAAACAGACCTTAAGATTGTTAGAATGCTATCAAACGAAGTTTTCTTTATCTGGCAAGGAATCACTTATCAATAGTTGCGGTTGTGAAATCCTCATTTCTTTATGGTCCCCACTTCCCTATTGTTTATCTGTATGGTCTCTGTCTGGTTCTTTGATTGTTTCTGTCTGTTGCATAACTAATTTTGCGAGGTGTAAATCAATTAAGGTGGTGGGGTATAGTTGGTTAAAGGATTGTTTTACAATATGTTAGGATTGGTTAGAAAATTGTTTAGTAATATTTTAGTGAAATGATTGGGTAAGGTACAGCTAAGCAAGACTCCAGTTTCACTATATAAATTGGGGTCCAAAAGGAAGTTCTTTGGAACCAACTCCAGGACACAGCCCCAAGATCAGAGCTGCCAGACCTCAACACTCTGCCAATCACATCGTGCAGAAGCTGAAGTCCCCCAGATGACCTGATCCTGACTGGTGAGCATTGTATGTGCATGTGCCTTCTGTTTTGATGATTGATTGTTAATAAATACAGGTTAAGTAGGATATTATATTATTGTGTAAGGCTCTTTCACTGGTAAAAGACCCCGCAAACCCGCAGAGTGTAAGGTTACGTCCAGAGCCCACGGAAGGGTGAGGGTGGGTGCCTAAATTAACAGTTATGCCTGAGCCCTAGGAGCAGGGTAAGGATGGGTGTCCCTAAAGCAGTGGTGAGCAACCTGTGGCCTGCAGGCTGCACGTGGCCCGTCAGGGCAATCTACCCGCAGCTCCCCGTGGCAGCAGTTCACCATTCCTGGCCAATGGGAGCTGCGGGAAGCGGAGCAGGCCACAAGGATGTGCTGGCCACTCCTTCCTGCAGCTCCCATTGGCCAGGAGCGGCAAACCACGGCTACTGGGAGCTGTTGGCGGCCGTGCAAATATAAGCAAACTTTCTGGCAGCCCGCCAGCAGATTACCCTGACGTGCCACGTGCGGCCTGCAGGCCACAGGTTGCCCACCACTGCCCTACAGTGTGTGAGTAACCAAGAATTTTGGTGTGGTTAACAAAGAAAGCATTTAGATCATTGTCTTTTAAATGTTCTATGGATTTAAGGGTTATTTATAGCAACACTTATTGTATGAAATAGTATACTGTCATTTATAGCATATACTCTCTGTGGCCTGAGCAGTGCAGGGTAATGTAATCTCTGTCTCTGTGTTTGCATTGTTTCCTTTTCTTGTCCTAGGATGTTTGCTTTGTCAGAAGATACTCATTGGGGAGTCATAAATGTTTCTGAATTTGTAAAAGCTTGTGTGTGGCATGGGGTCAAGGATAGGTGAACAAAACCATTTTCCTGTCTGCTCTAGTTCTTTCACAAATGTCTCTGTGAACAGTGTTGCAGTCGATGGGGTGGAAGTGCCAGGAATATCAGGTATGCTTCTTTGCCAACAAAATGAACATAGTGTCAGGCTGTCTGGTCTGGAGTGGCTCACAATAGTGAGTGCCTGTCACCGTGCCTCCGTGGGTCACATCTAAGAATACCAGATTCAGGATAAAGTGCTGAGATATAGGGCAGACTCACCCAAACTGGTGGTTATTCTATCATTAGATTATACCAGGCTGGTAACAAAAGTGAACTTCTGTGTCACCACACTAGTTAACAAGAAGTCAGAGATGCAGTCTCCTTAGGCATTCCAGCCCTTATCTCACCACCCAGACACTGGATTCTATGTGGAGTGGTTACTGAAAACCAGTTTTGTCATACAGCATAGCCAAGTCAATATATAACTTGGATCTTACCCAGTAACCATGCTGCTGCCAATCCTTTAGTAACTAAAATCTAAAAGTTAATTAAGAAAAGAGCTAATAATGGTTAATAGATCATTTACAAACAAATAATTGAAAAGTCCTTGGGTATCAGGTTTATAGCAGTGATGGAATAAACTGAAGGCTTGTAAATTCTCTGGTAACTTCCAAAAGATTGGAAGGTCCTCAGCCCATAGTTCAAAATGCTCCTTTTTGTTGTAAGTCATAGTCCAGAGAATCAGGACAGGAAAGAGGCAAAATGGAGATATCTTTGGGGTCTTTTATACCCTTTGCCATATGCCTGGAAATTTACTGGCTCAAACAAAGGTCACAGCCAGGTGCCTGGCCCAAGGAGGAGTCCAGGGTATATCACATGTCCTTACATGCTTTAATAACTCACAGGGGCAGCCATTGCCCATATTCTTGCTTAGGCATCTACAGGAAGAGCTATCTGGAGAGTTGATTTTTCTTAGTGGCCCATCAAACTTTTAATAGTCCATTCACAATGGGCTGGTGAGACTGGATGTAAGCTATCTTGTGGGTGTTACCCCAGGAACAACCACATATTAGATACAGATACCTAGCCAATATTCGTAACTTCAGATACAGTGATGATACATGGATTTAACGAGGATAATCATACTTGATTATAAGTTTCTCATTGACCCCTTACATGATACACTTCATATAAGATTTGTTGCAATTGTAGAACAGTGGTAGCAACAATTATATATATGGTCGTTGTCAGTCAGACAGTATCACAACCCCACACTGGTGGTGTATTCTGCAATTAGATTTCACCATGCCAGTCACAAATATGAACTCCTGGATCACTATACCAGTCTTACCATGGAGAGAGACCCAGTCCCCTTAGACACTCCAGCCTATCTTGCCACTCAGTCAAACTGGACTTTGTGATAAAGTCACACAAACCCAAAATCACATCACATCAGGTTTCTCCCAGTCCCAAGAGACCAGTCACTTACCCCAGATCAACTGGTACTCCAGATCTTACACCAAAGACAAGGCTGGCAGCCAATTCTACAGTAAGCTTATTAAAGGTTTATTAGCTAAGAAAAAGAATGGGAGTTATTGAGAGGTTAACGCAGGTAAGAGATATGTACAGGTGAATCACAGTTTATAACTCCAAATAGTGGCAGTGATATAATAAACTGAGAGTTTCCTAAAGTCTCTTCAGGATACCCAGATTGTCTGGGGATCTCTGCTTTGCATTTGGTATACTTCCCTGTAAGAGTCCAAACAGTTCAAAGATGAAGGATCTTTCTTTGTATCCCTTCTTATATCTTCTTCTCACAAAAGACAAGCTGACAGCCTCTCTACCCATGTAGGCTTTTCCTCTGATGATGATTGATGATGATGAGTTAGGAATGCACTTAGTCTTTTGACCTCCGACCATCATCCATAATGGCCATTTGCTTTGAAATTAGCATTTTCTGTTAAAGTCCTTCATTAGCATTTCATAAGAGTTTTTTTGTATGAGTTATTTAGTTAGATAGGTATGCACAATGTAAATGTTTACCATTACATTGTATCAGGAGCAGATAAATGAAAACAATACAAATAACATTCCACTAGTTTTCATGAAGTTTAAACATCTGAATACACACGTATACATTTAACACTTTTGAGCTATACTAACATACAAGCAAATTGGTCTGTGACCCTGACCTGACCTGATCTGCCAGCATCTTACATAGCATCGTTCATTGAACAAAGAATATTTCTAGTACCTGAAAGACTAATGCAATATGTAAGTACCCAGCGAACTTTACTCCAGTATGCACTTAACCGTCTCATGAGTGCTGATTTTAAGACCTTCCATGGTAGTTATCTGAGATGGGTGTCTGAGCTGAGCTGGTAGTTAGCTGACAACTTCAGAAGTAGGGACAAAAAATCCTCCCATAATCCAGTAGCAAAGCATGTGAACTCTCTGACTTGACTTTCATCTCCTCCGGTGCTATTTGAAGGAATATCCCTACAAGCTGGGATCTGTGCCTAATGAGATGATATTTTACTCTTGTTTAAATGAGTTATTTTTGAACTTTATAAGGAATTTAGTCTCCATTGAAGTATCTGGGATAATATGGCTTTTGTTGCTATCCTTTTTTAAGTAGACGTCACAGATTATATTAAGAATGTGTGAAAGTTATTCAAGCTCTTTTCAACCATTTGCTGAAAGATAAATTGAAGGGAGAAAATTAACTTCCACAATGCACGAATTCAACTTATGCTGTGGTTGCAAGAGCAACTGGCAGTAAGCGAGAGTGAATGTCGTAATGACTAGGGCATATCCTCTGGGGCTACAGCTCAAGTCCAATCTTACCCCAAAGTCTTGGTGGAATCAGATCTATACATTTCAACTTCTAGTTTTCCCTGGGGGTGTTCCACCCCTGTTCCACCCAGAGGCCTTACCCCCCATCCCATATGTTCCCACCCCTCCCTCTCCCTGCAGCCCCTGCCTACCCCCCGCTCATCAGGGGCATTGCCAGCTGATCAGTGGCAGCGCTGCCAACAGCTGTGGCTGGTGGGTGCTGAGCACCCACAATTTTTTTGCAATGGGTGCTCCAGTCCTGGAGCACCCAGAGAGTTGGCGCCTATGGATTTCAAGGCCAGAAAGGACCATTATGATAACTAAGTCTTACCTCCAAATGTAAAAATACCAGAAATTTCACCTCTGCCATCAGGACTTCCCAAGACAAATTCAGGCCCCCGGCACAATAAGTGGGGGAAATCCAATCTACTCCATGGCCACAAAGCCACTTGAAGAATATCCAGTGACAGATGCCACAAGCATCCCAGGAGAAGATTTCAGTATCTCCCAGATGTGAGTGCCTGACACACTGATGGCACACGCTGTGATTCTAAGGTGTCTCATTCGTTGATTCCCTTCTTTTGGCAGTACTGCCAACTCCTAAAACATGATCTCTGGAAGAAAGAGATGCTAAGGTGATGCCCATGGCATTTTACTACCTTTGCATTTCTTATTTCAAGGCCTTATCCTGCACTTTGAAAAACAGTTAGGATTGTTGATATAACCTTATCCAACATCAATCTCCTTTACCCGACCCAATCTTATTTAGATACTGGATCATTCATTCCACTGTGCCAGCTAGGTGAAATGTGGTGAAGACAGGCAGCTGGGTATCATCCACATACTGAAGATGCCACTCATTGTCTTGCTCTCCTAGTGGCCACATATAGGGGCTGGAAGACGACTCCTCTTACAAAACATTTGGGGAAGAAAAGCAATTGCCCATGATTACTCTGGGTCCTCTTGCAAAAGGAGCAGGGCCACTTGAGTGACACCAGCCACTTTGCCAACCATTTCCTTTGTCAAAGGCATCTGATAGATGCAAAACACTCAATATATCTGACAATGTGGGGCTGCTTGGTAATGAGTACCCCAAAATATGCTTTATTTTGTATTTTACTTCTGAGATGGCATGTTTGTCTGCTCCTCTCTGGCATTCCATTTCAATATACTCCCTGAGAGGTAGGTACAGTCCTGAGACTGATTGCTTCATTGTTCAAGCAGTTAGACCCATTCAGCCTTAATGGCCGGCCAACTGGGGAAAAAAACAGTCTGAGGCAAGTCATACCTGGGCCCTGTAATAGTCCCTTGGTGACATAGCTTTACCAGCCAAACCCCAGTGTGGCTGCAACTGTGCCAACAGAAGAACGACTGATTGTCATGTATGCAGGCCTTCACTAGAGGGCTCTGCTGGCATAGGTCTATCAGCCAAGGCTCTACAGTCTAGACCAGGGGTTCTCAAATTGGGGGTCAGGACCCCTCAGGGGGTCGTGAGGTTATTATATGGGGGGGGGGTCGTGAGCTGTCAGCCTCCACCCCAAACCCCACTTTGCCTCCAGAATTTATAATGGCGTCAAATATATTTTAAAGTGTTTTTAATTTATAAGGGGGGGTCGCACTCAGAGGCTTGCTATGTGAAAGGGGTCACCAGTACAAAAGTTTGAGAACCACTGGTCTAGACAAGCCCAGACTCTGAGACAAAGTGGAACCAGGCTGGGTCCCAAGAGCTCCTTGGCTTCCTAACCGAAAGTAAGTTGATTCTGTTCTGGTCCTGTAACACAAGAGGGAAGACCATCTAACTTGGTTTGTAGTGAAACATAAAGATTAGATGAGGTTCAATATGTATGTAGGCTCTTTGTTTAGTGAAATCTTTCTCTAAAGCTTTGTTCCTACAGCTGAATAAAACACTTGGGTTTAAGAAGACTGTTGGTCAATGGCACTGGTCCCCAAAGGTCCCCAAAGATCAGATCCAGCAGGTGCTCAAACCCCTGTCAGTCCTGCAGGGTAATAAGTGGTTGGCACAGATGGGGTGTTTGTGACCCAAGGACCCTGTGATGCCCACTGGCAGAGGGCACAGAGGGGTGCATAGGGTTGTACATGGATCTCTGAGCTCAAAAGGAGGCATGTGAGGTCTCTGCTGAGAGCCAGTACCCTACTGGGTGTCATAATCATTGCAAAATATATGTAGGGGTAACATCTACGGTGCTATTGATCAGTACTTAAAATTATGTTCTTAATGTCTTAGAGTTAAGGCTCGTTGCCAGGAGGTAATGTACCTTGGAAATATTCCCTTCAGGCAGGAGATAACAGACACTTATCTCCTTGTCTGGCCATTTGTGTACCGTATGCCTCACACTGTGTGCCTATTGGCACACTGAGCCAGGTGCAAATGGAGAGGTTGCAAAATCTACAAGAGCAGGAATCCACAGAAAGAAACAAACTACAGGGGGGTGCTCTGTTAATGATGAAAAACAAAGGACTGGTCTGTAGTGCAAAGAGACACATACACAATCCTTCATGTAGCAGGCAAACTGACAATGTGCCTGTCTCTTGAAAGGAGGGTCACAGTCAGCCTGGTTGTAAAGCATTGCACAATTTTGGGGGGAGAAATACTTTATTAGACATGAGAGTATCTTGTTATCTAAGATTAGGCTCTAGAATACATTTTTATAAAATAAAATCATATGTGACCATTTGTTTCCAATGCTTCTACTTGCTGCCACTTCAATCTCTGTGCTTTGTTAAAGAAACTTACACTTGATTTCACCATAAACAAATCCAAGTGCTGTGAGTTAAGCAGAGTGATGATCTGAGGTGGAACTGGTAAGCTGGGGTGCACTGTTTCTTTGGAAGCCATGAATTTGTGAATACTGGCAGTGGACTGGGGGCTAGACACTGTAAGGAGACGCTTGGAGGGTTTGAGGGTTGGGGTGTGCCAATTGCTAACTTGTAGAGTGACAGTGGGGCCTGTGAGGCCTAGAGGGGAGTGCTTGTGTTGCCTGTGGCTAGTGGAGTTGGGGGAGCTCACCCCCCAGCAGGCACAGACAGGCTTCCTCACAAAAAGGGCAGGTGGTAGTGAGGTGCCTCACAACCCTGGGTACCCCCATGAAGCATCATAGTCTTTCCAAGATTCTGGTCTGAATATGAGAATTAAAAGATTCACCCTGAGACAGATATGGGCAAAGAGGCCCAAGCTCTGAGCTCCGTGCTGTCAGAGAGATCAGAAAAGGGACAGGGATATAGCTAGCCCTGTAATCTTGACAATATCTACTGCTATATGGAATCACAAGGCTGTACATTTTCTGACCCCAGCCCTAGGCTGAAAGCTAACTGTATTGGAACAAAGAAAACTGAAAACTCAGCTACGACAATTGACCAGTCACAACTTTCTTCAACAATTATCCCAAAAAAGTGAGATCTTAATTGTTAAGTCAGCTTCTTTAAACAACTGGAATCACTCCTTATTTATTCCCCTTTCTGAAAAGACCTTGATCATCTTAAATAATGGATCCACTATCTCCACACTCATAGGCGCCAACTTCTAGTTTCCCCTGAGGGTGATCCACCCCCACTCCGCCCCATGGCCCTGCCCCTGCTTCACCCCCTTATCCCACGGCCCTGCCTTCACTCCGCCTCTTTCTGCCCTCACTGCACTCCCTCCCCTGAGGCCCTGCTGCTGGTCAGCTGTTTGGTGGCACCCCCAATTAGTTCATTGGGGGTGCTGCTGAACAGCTGATCGATAGCGGCCCCTTCAGATAGCTGTGGCCGATGGTGCTGAGCACCCACTATTTTTTTTTTCTGTGGGTGCTTCAGCTCCGGAGCACCTATGTCCCCACTGGCCTTCACCAGCCAGGTAAGACCTGAACCCAATTCATAGGCTGTAACCTGTAGCATTTCCAGAACTTCAGAACCTTCGAGAGTGACAATGACTGGCTGAAATTCAAGCAATCCAAGCATGTGTGTGTATAAAGAGGATAAACACCCTGTTACAGGGAGACATATTAGTCCAGATTCAAGCAATGCTTTATTTTTCCATTAAAACTCCTAATGGTGAGAGAGAGCCAGTTCTGTAATTGAGCAGAGGTAGCCTGCATTAGCTGGTTTGACTGCAACATGGAACAGGTCTCCTTGCAGATTCTGAAGTGGCAGTAAAGAAACATTTCTTTCCCTCTGGCCTTGAACAGTATAAAGACTTCAAAACTTCTTGTGACACTATTGGTCTGACTTGGGATGAAATTTCTGCCACCTGTGCTTTTGCCAACTCCCCACCTGCTTCATCTTTTAATTATGGTCACTGATGAGAGCAAAGCCAGGGACTGGCTATTTAGGGACCATGAAACTGAAGGCTGAGTGCACAATTATAAATTCTTACCAGGTCATGGAGTAGTGGCCTGCCAAAGGAATGATATTTTCCCTCTGACTTCTGGACGTTTTGAAGGCTCCATTTGACCTACTTTGAGGGTCATCCTTTAGGGGTTAATGGCCCTGATGGGAAAGTTGCCCCCCACACACACAAATTGAAGAGTAATAGTCAGCCCGTGAAAAGGGAATGCATTTCACCTCCTTAGTTCCATCTCAAGCACCAGATCCAGAATGTGACCCATCCGCTATGAGGTGAGCAAAAACTGAAATGGTTGAGATTTAAATCATAGAATCATAGAATCATAGAATATCAGGGTTGGAAGGGACCCCAGAAGGTCATCTAGTCCAACCCCCTGCTCGAAGCAGGACCAATTCCCAGTTAAATCATCCCAGCCAGGGCTTTGTCAAGCCTGACCTTAAAAACCTCTAAGGAAGGAGATTCTACCACCTCCCTAGGTAACGCATTCCAGTGTTTCACCACCCTCTTAGTGAAAAAGTTTTTCCTAATATCCAATCTAAACCTCCCCCATTGCAACTTGAGACCATTACTCCTCGTTCTGTCATCTGCTACCATTGAGAACAGTCTAGAGCCATCCTCTTTGGAACCCCCTTTCAGGTAGTTGAAAGCAGCTATCAAATCCCCCCTCATTCTTCTCTTCTGCAGACTAAACAATCCCAGCTCCCTCAGCCTCTCCTCATAAGTCATGTGCTCTAGACCCCTAATCATTTTTGTTGCCCTTCGCTGGACTCTCTCCAATTTTTCCACATCCTTCTTGTAGGGTGGGGCCCAAAACTGGACACAGTACTCCAGATGAGGCCTCACCAATGTCAAATAGAGGGGAACGATCACATCCCTCAATCTGCTGGCAATGCCCCTACTTATACACCCCAAAATGCCATTGGCCTTCTTGGCAACAAGGGCACACTGTTGACTCATATCCAGCTTCTTGTCCACTGTCACCCCTAGGTCCTTCTCTGCAGAACTGCTGCCGAGCCATTCGGTCCCTAGTCTGTAGCGGTGCATGGGATTCTTCCATCCTAAGTGCAAGACTCTCTGCACTTGTCCTTGTTGAACCTCATCAGATTTCTTTTGGCCCAATCCTCCAATTTGTCTAGGGCCCTCTGTGTCCAATCCCTATTTCTGGTGGTTCCATGTAAAGCTGTGTGGAACATGCTGACTCTAGTTCACTAGAGTTTATCTGATCCCATTATCTTCCAATTTTGTTTAAAGACTGGCTCTGCTATAAGCAGAGACCAGCCTGACCTTCCCCTCCTTCCTTTACATGCAGCACAATATTTGGGCCGGTAAAGTATTCAGCTTTAAATTGGGAGACTTCTTGGCAACAAGGGCACACTGTTGACTCATATCCAGCTTCTCGTCCACTGTCACCCCTAGGTCCTTTTCCGCAGAACTGCTGCCTAGCCATTCGGTCCCTAGTCTGTAGCGGTGCATTGGATTCTTCCATCCTAAGTGCAGGACCCTGCACTTATCCTTATTGAACCTCATCAGATTTCTTTTGGCCCAATCCTCCAATGAGTACATTAGCTTTTTCCACATCCTCTGTCACTAGGTTGCCTCCCTCATTCAGTAAGGGGCCCACACTTTCCTTGGCTTTCTTCTTGTTGCCAACATACCTGAAGAAACCCTTCTTGTTACTCTTGACATCTCTTGCTAGCTGCAGCTCCAGGTGCGATTTGGCCCTCCTTATATCTTTCCTACATGCCCGAGCAATATTTTTATACTCTTCCCTGGTCATATGTCCAACCTTCCACTTCTTGTAAGCTTCTTTTTTATGTTTAAGATCCGCTAGGATTTCACCATTAAGCCAAGCTGGTCGCTTGCCATGTTTACTATTCTTTCGACTCATCGGGATGGTTTGTCCCTGTAACCTCAACAGGGATTCCTTGAAATACAGCCAGCTCTCCTGGACTCCCTTCCCCTTCATGATAGTCCCCCAGGGGATCCTACCCATCCGTTCCCTGAGGGAGTCGAAGTCTGCTTTCCTAAAGTCCAGGGTCCGTATCCTGCTGCTTACCTTTCTTCCCTGCGTCAGGATCCTGAACTCAACCAACTCATGGTCACTGCCTCCCAGATTCCCATCCACTTTTGCTTCCCCCACTAATTCTACCCGGTTTGTGAGCAGCAGGTCAAGAAAAGCGCCCCCCCTAGTTGGCTCCCCTAGCACTTGCGCCAGGAAATTGTCCCCTACGCTTTCCAAAAACTTCCTGGATTGTCTATGCACCGCTGTATTGCTCTCCCAGCAGATATCAGGAAAATTAAAGTCACCCATGAGAATCAGGGCGATCTAGTAGCTTCCGTGAGTTGCCGGAAGAAAGCCTCATCCACCTCATCCCCCTGGTCCGGTGGTCTATAGCAGACTCCCACCACTACATCACTCTTGTTGCACACACTTCTAAACTTAATCCAGAGACACTCAGGTTTTTCCACAGTTTCATACCGGAGCTCTGAGCAGTCATACTGCTCCCTTACATACAGTGCTACTCCCCCACCTTTTCTGCCCTGCCTGTCCTTCCTGAACAGTTTATAACCATCCATGACTGTACTCCAGTCATGTGAGTTATCCCACCAAGTCTCTGTTATTCCAATCACGTCATAGTTCCTTGACATCACCAGGACCTCCAGTTCTCCCTGCTTGTTTCCAAGGCTTTGTGCATTTGTATATAAGCACTTGAGATAACCTGTTGATCGCCCCTCATTCCCAGTATGAGGCAGGAGCCCTCCCCTCACAGACATTCCTGCCTGTGCTTCCTCCCGGTATCCCGCTTTCCCACTTACCTCAGGGCTTTGGTCTCCTTCCCCCGGTGAACCTAGTTTAAAGCCCTCCTCACTAGGTTAGCCAGCCTGCTGGCAAAGATGCTCTTCCCTCTCTTCGTAAGATGGAGCCCGTCTCTGCCCAGCACTCCTCCTTCATGGAACACCATCCCATGGTCAAAGAATCCAAAGCCTTCTCTCCGACACCACCTGCGTAGCACCACCTGCGTACCAAATGTTCTTGGTAGGGTCCTGAAGAAGACTTTGAATGGTCAAAGCCATATGCTTTCCGGATTTTGCTGTGTGGAAATATATTGGTGCTCTACTTCTCTAAGATGTAGACATTTCACAGCCATCACAGGGAAAATCTGAAGAGTATAGCAAAACTTTATTGCTGCTCCCTCTTCCCATGCTACAGGAATAAATGATTCTGGATTCTGCTGTCAGGATCCTCATTCCGAGCAGAGAGATCACTGCTCATCATCACCAACACAAGCTTTCGTGAATGCTAAAGAAGGGAGTTTAGCTCTGATTGACTGGGTGGGGAAAGAGTGATAGGAGCAACAGAAGGAACTGATGCCACTTTGTGGTATTTAACACAAAACAAAAGAAATCTATTTCATAGAATAACAGAGTTGGAAGGGACCTCTGGAGGCCATCTAGTCCAACCCCCTGCCCAGAGCAGGACCAATCCCAACTAAATCATCCCAGCCAGGGCTTTGTCAAGCCTGACCTTAAAAACTTCTAAGGAAGGGGATTCCACCACCTCCCTAGGTAACGCATTCCAGTGTTTCACCACCCTCCTAGTGAAAAAGTTTTTCCTAATATCCAACCTAAACCTCCCCCACTGAAACTTGAGACCATTACTCCTTGTTCTGTCATCTGCTACCACTGAGAACAGTCTAGACCCATCCTCTTTGGAACCCCCTTTCAGGTAGTTGAAAGCAGCTATCAAATCCCCCCTCATTCTTCTCTTCTGCAGACTAAACAATCCCAGCTCCCTCAGCCTCTCCTCATAAGTCATGTGTTCCAGTCCCCTAATCATTTTTGTTGCCCTTCGCTGGACTCTCTCCAATTTTTCCACATCCTTCTTGTAGGGTGGGGCCCAAAACTGGACACAGTACTCCAGATGAGGCCTCACCAATGTCAAATAGAGGGGAACGATCACATCCCTCAATCTGCTGGCAATGCCCCTACTTATACACCCCAAAATGCCATTGGCCTTCTTGGCAACAAGGGCACACTGTTGACTCATATCCAGCTTCTTGTCCACTGTCACCCCTAGGTCCTTCTCTGCAGAACTGCTGCCGAGCCATTCGGTCCCTAGTCTGTAGCGGTGCATGGGATTCTTCCATCCTAAGTGCAAGACTCTCTGCACTTGTCCTTGTTGAACCTCATCAGATTTCTTTTGGCCCAATCCTCCAATTTGTCTAGGGCCCTCTGTGTCCAATCCCTATTTCTGGTGGTTCCATGTAAAGCTGTGTGGAACATGCTGACTCTAGTTCACTAGAGTTTATCTGATCCCATTATCTTCCAATTTTGTTTAAAGACTGGCTCTGCTATAAGCAGAGACCAGCCTGACCTTCCCCTCCTTCCTTTACATGCAGCACAATATTTGGGCCGGTAAAGTATTCAGCTTTAAATTGGGAGACTGCAGGATATTGCTGGTTGTCAGCAAACCACTGGAGAACTAGCCATGGTGTTTGCATCCCCTTGACTTTTAAGTTTGAATGACAGCCAGACTGTAGTATGTTGCCTGGTTTCCACCGAAAACCATGATTTTGGCCCCAGTTTTCTCGAAATTCAACTCTGGCTCACTGAAAGGGCAACAAGCTTGCGACAAGATCTGAGTTGGTAATAAAACCTGAAATCAGGGGATCTTTGTCTTATTTGAAGTTTCTTTGTGAAAGTTCTAGAGGACTCGTACTAGTAAGCAGTGTTATCGTCTAACTGGAAAAAAAGTCTTAAACATAACTTTCTTTTTGTTTGCAAGCAGAAGAGATGCCACTGATACGTCCTGGAATACAGACGGCAAAACCAAAGATGAACTCTTAGTGTTGCTATGATGGGGGAAGAGTCACTTTTTTCCCAACATTGTAAGGAAGTTCCCCTTGTTCAAATAATGTAATCATATTATCCCTAGAGCAACTCAGTGCCTGTCTCTCCACGGCAGAACTTCTTCCTACAGCCTTCCCCTACCTTCTTCCTGTCTGACTTTCTGCTAATTTATAGAAAGCATACACAAACATTTTCACATCTTTCTCCCCATCCCATCTTTTTCTTTATAAATCATATTTAATTCTTTGTTAAATATTCTTGTTATAGATGGAGTTACTCGCTTCACCACTCATCCAGCTCGGGTCATATTCTGGCCTTCAGGAGAGTTTCATCCAGTTGATTCATATGGATTATTAAATTCTAAAGATGTATATTCTTATTAAATCAGTTTAGGGCTCTTCTCATCAGAACTATGATCCTTTTCAACAGGTTTATCTCCTCGTTTTACTGAGGCTACAAGGATTAGCAGTTAAGTGGAACAAGATAAAGATGCTGCCTGTTTCATCTGTACCTTGTACCTTGATCTTCCTCAACCATGCAAAATCTCAAATTACAGCTACATCCACTGAAAACAGCTGGTGATATCCCGTCTTTTTCCTTGTCCAGTTTTATCAGGACTGGGTCTCCTGCTGTTATTCTTGTGAAAGTTGGTCTGTGTTCTGACAGCTAAAGTAGCCTGGAGACTTAGAGCAGACATATAAGAAGAGGGCCACTTAGGATGAGATTTACCTCCATAGCTGGCAGCATTATTCTATCTGTCAACTCATAAGCAGCTGAGCTAAACTTACTCTGGTGACCAGTGTGCCCAGAATATTCCTAACTCTTAAAATTGCTCATTTGACCTATGCTGTGTCTGTTGCTGACTTCCATTATTTCCTGTCTCCTGCATTAAAGAAACTCATGGGTGCTGGAAAAGAAATGCTTAAACACAGTGATTAAGGTGGATATTTTCAATTCTACTTGGAGTTTTCACAGTGCAATTTTCAGTAATGTAAAGAGCCGTGTGGGGAAAGGTCTATAAATAATGTTGATATTCATATATTTTAAGATCAGGAAGAACCATTAGATCATCTAATCTGACCTCCTGCATCATAGGTCATTCTCTTTCACGGAGTTACCCCTGTATTGATCCCAATAACTTTGACTAAAGCATATCTTCCAGAAAGCATACAGACTTGATCTGAAGAAATCAGGAGAGAGAGAGAGAGAGAGAGAGAGAGAGAGAGAGAGAGAGAGAGAATTCATCACTTCCCTTGCTAGTTTGTTCTAATGGTTTATCACTCTCACTATTAAAAATGTGTGCCTTATTTTGACTTTGTCTGCCTTCAGCTTCCAGTCATTGGTTCTTATTATGCCGTTCTCTGCTACATTATAGCCCCCTTTAATGCTTCGTATATTCTCCCCATTAAGATACTTAGACACTGTAATCAAGTGATCTCTCAAATTTCTTTTTGATAAGCTAAACAGTTTTAAATATCCCACTGTAAGGCATTTACTCTAGTCATTGAATCATTTTTGTGGTTTTTCTGCATCCTCTCTAAAATGTGAACACCAGTGCTATACACAGTGTACAAGCTTCGGTCTCACCATTGCCATACATAGAGGTATAATCACCACCCGGCTCCTATTCACTAGTCCCTTCCTTACATATCCACAGATCACATTAGCCCTTTTGGATACGGTGTTGCATGGGGGGCTCATCTTGAGTTGTTTATCCAATATGATCCTTAAGTCCTTTTCAGAGTCATTGCTTTCCAGGATACAGTCCCTGTTCTGTAGTTATGACCTGTACTCCTTGTTGCTAGATGTATGACCTTGCATCTGGTTATCTTAAAATGCATTTTATTTGAATGGGCCCAGTTTACCAAGTGATCCAGATCATTCTGTATGACTACCCTGTCATCATTACTTACCCCTACGCCAATCTTTGTGCAAATTTTATCAGCAGTATTTTTATATTTACCTCCAAATAAATGATAAAAATATCAAACAGCACCAGGTCAAGTACTGATCCCCGCAGAACCACAATGGGAGAAAACCTATTTGACAATTCTGATTTACCATTCACAACTACTTTTTGAGATTTGTAAGTTAACCAGCTCTTAATCCATTTAATATTTGCTTTAATAATACTGTAGTGCTAATTTATAATATTGTATAGTACTAAGTCAAATGCCTTACGAAAGTCTAAGTATGATACATCTACACAGTTACATTTATCAGCCAAACTTGTAATCTCCTCAAAGAATGACATCAGATCTGTGTCACAATACAGTACCTATTTTCCATAAAACTATGCTGGCTGGCATTAGTTATATTCTCATTATTTAATTCTTAATTGAAGCCTATAGCATCTTTTCCATTACTGTGCATGGAATTCATGTCTAGATAACCAGCCTATAATTACCCAGGTCATCCTGCTTGTCCTTTTTTAATATTGGCACAACATTACCATTCTTCCGATCTTCTGGAATTTCCCTGTTCAAAAATTTATTAAAATTATCAGTGGACCAAAATCTCCAACTCTTTTTTTAGGATTCATAAGTGCAAATTATCCGGGCCTGTTGACTTCAGAATGATTATCCCTAGTAGATATTGACTAACATTTTCCTTAGTTACCAATGGATTGGAAAGTTTGCCATCATCCTCGTGTGATGGGTACATCACCCTGCTTCTTTCCAAATACAGAACAAAAATATTTATTGAACACTTCTGAGTTTTCTGCATTAGCAGTTTTACCATCTCCATCTACTAGCGGGCTTATACAATCTTTAGGACTTATTTTATTCCCAATATATTTAAACTACTTATTGTCCTTGAACAGTATATCCTATTATGATTGGAAAACACACATCTCCAGCATCCATCAGTGTAATTTGTCAGTAGGGCCTGTCCTTTCTTGCCTGTCTGGAAAGTGTCTGTCCAACATATTATATGTGCTACCATGAACAAATTAATAACATGAACTTGTATATTTTTCTTCTGAAGCAAAGCTAAGAGCAGAGGTTTTTGCTATATGAAGATGCAGGCTAATTTTAGAGATTTTTCAGAGCTTTATGCTACTTTTCAAACCTGCCCAGACTTTGTGGCTTCTAAAACAGCCTTTTGAAATGTCCACAAATGTTTTCTCATTACCCATTCCTGTATTTAAAACTTGATCTCAGTGATAAAATGCCTGTCTTGGTCTTTTTTAATTAATTACTGTCAGATGTTAAATTTAGGAAACGAACTGTTTTGCACCACTGGGCTTTACTACTCAAAGGCATATAATTGCAGAAACTCCTCACAGTCCTTTCAGGTTCTTACTGAAAGCAATGTGTGGGGGAGGGAGAGGAAGAGGCTTTTACTGTCAATGGGATTCCAGCTGCTTTGTGCACAAAGTCTTTCTAGGACACAAGAAAAGCCCTATTCACAAATTTAATATAATATTCTAAATTAAACCAATTATTTGGTTGACATTCCACCCTGCTGAGGTAAAGGATAATGGTGTGTTTGTCTGCTAGGAAAAACACATGCATCCCTTCAGCAATAAGCAGGCCAATGATACCCCAAGCCAGGCTCAGCAATGTACTGTTCCTGTTTCTTGGGTAGTCTTGTGGCTGTTAATTATGAGCCAACCAATGAGAATACTTTGGCATAATTTCCTGGTAATAACCATAATTTGATGTTGTTGTTTTGCGTAAATTTAGATATATTTAGGCTCAACTCAACTATGGTTTGGCTTTTTTCTTCAACTATTCTCATTTTCCAAGCTCTATGCTTTGAACAATGTGAAATGCTTGAAGGACAGACGTTTTTTTTCCTTATTCAAAATTATATGAAACTTAAGCTATAAAACTTGATTTAAAATGGTTCTTTTAATAGCTCCTTTACCACCCATCAGGTCATTGCATTCCTCTTTAGATAATGTGACTTTTTAAAGACAAACCAGCACTGGAAAATTTTTATTTATTTGTAATACGGTAGCACTGCCAGACCCCAACCAAGATCAGAGCCCCTTGTGCTAAGCATTGTAAAGACCTATAGTAAGAGAGGAGTCCCTGCTCCAAAGAATTTACAATATAAATAGTCAAGAAAGGTGGGATGAGAAACAGGGCTAAAGTGACTTGCCCAAGTTCACACAGGAGGTTAGTAGCAAAGCTGGGGATAAAACTTAAATCTCCTGTTTCCCAGCTCAGTGCCCTATCCACTAGACCAGTGATACTCAATTAGATCTATCCATGGACTAATTTGAGAATTTTATGACAAGGGGTGGGCCATTTGTGCAGAAAGCTGCCAAAATTTAAAAAATAAACTTTAGCTGCCAGTAAATAAAGACCTTGATTGCAACATAAGTATTAGTGTTTCTATCGTTTAACAAAGTTTATAAATCAACATTATTATCTATAGTGCTTAATTTATAATGAAAGATGTGCCAGGGCTCAGCACTGACAAACTCTGGCACAAATTAAGCACTGGCAAAAGTGTGTTTTTACGTCACCTTTGCACCACCCACTTCTTGAATTGCACTGAGCACTCCTTAGCCATAGCTGAAGACTTGGGCTAGAATGTACCAAAGCAGTATAAAATACACTGAAGATTAAAAGAAAAACAATTAAGCCAAAACCCAAAGCAAATCAGACTCTATAAAGTCTGTGAAGTAAAGTTTGTTAGATGTTGGGTTTTAAAACCCACTATTACGTATTTAAGCAAAATTTGAATGACCATATGGAATGTAACAAGTTAAATTATAAACCAAATTATGATTAGCTGCCTTGTGTTTGTGAGTAACCAGCTGTTACTTTGGCAAGTTAGCACGGAATTTTCCACTGACCAGGCTCCCTGTTATTTTTCTTTGAGACAAGTATGGAGGAAGGGGACCATCATATGAGATTCTATGGGAAAATTCGCCAATCCTGCCAAGTTCACTTCATGCCACATGAACTTAAACTGACCAGAGACCGATCCTGGAGAACTTTCCCTGTGTGAGGGGAATCTCCACAGGCATTAGGCTGGTGGAGACAATACATCTGCCTCTTATGCCAGCTGCACCTCCCTTGGCATAAGGGGTTGGAGGAGATGTGTCAAGAGCGTGTTATAGAGAATAAAGTTCTACTATATTAGATCCTCTGCTGGCATTTGCTCCGTTTGTTTTTGAGTTTATGCCAGTGGCAGAAGTTAGAGTAGGACTCTTACTACTTTAATTACCACTAGGGTCAGGCGACTGCCACTGTCCATCCACTACATACAAATGCAGCTCAAATGTAGTGCGGCATTGGGGCCTTACATGCCTTCTGGTACAACAAGCACTGAAGAGTTCAGGAAGGAGATGGGAGTTCTGTTCAGATATTTCTAGACTACAAGTGCCTATGGCCTGCTTCTGCTCCTAGAATATTGTGTCACATTCTGTCCCTTTTATTCACTTAAAGTAATACATTTACTCCATGAATGGTCTCCCTGATGACATCAGTGGGCTTGCTCACTAGGGCCTGGTCTACACTACATGGTTAGGTCAACATAAGCTGCCTTGCATCCACCTGGCTGTGGAAGTATTCACTTAAATTTGGTGCCCAGCGACATAAGTACTTAATAACACCACCATGGCATAGAGTCACAGTCAATATAACCGGATGTATGCAATGTCAGTGTAGACCCTGTGTTGCTTACATCGACTGTTACTGACTTCTGGGAGCCATCCCATAATGCCTCACATATTACCAAAGGAATTAGGACTCCCTCCCATACAGGCCCATTCCCTTAAATTACTATCTATCAGCTATGGTAACCCCAGGATTTACACTAGTCACTGTTAAGGGATAACACAAAATAGGGTTTATTAACAAAACACTCGGTGGTTTAACACCCAAAGCAGGCAAAGAACTAAAGCAAGTGTGTGACAAATATCATCTACTTTATTCAACCTTGCACAGGAGACAGACAAAACCAGGAGTCCCAGGAAATTGAACAGGAGCAGCGGACCAGGAACTCAAACCAGGAACCAGGGGACCAGGAACTTTATGGAAGCATATGACACAGTGGAACTGGGAACAGGTAG
This sequence comes from Natator depressus, assembly GCF_965152275.1. Lineage (NCBI taxonomy): Eukaryota > Metazoa > Chordata > Testudines > Cheloniidae > Natator > Natator depressus. Next base: position 279,355,334 of record NC_134234.1, read on the forward strand.
GTGTCAGGAACAGGTAAGTATCTTCTGTCTTTCTTCCTCTCTGATATTACCACAAACAGACACAGACTGCCAGTGGAGCGGGAAGCACCTCGTATACTGTGCTGAGCCCTTATATATTGTGCTGAGCCCTTATATAGCCCGGCAGATTTTCCCCCAAGAGCAGGTGATCTTTCCTACGTTTTCCCGCCATTGTCCCTGTTACTAGGTAGAACTCTTCTAGGCTTGCCCAATCAGAGGTAAGGGGTAGCAAAAGAGTGCCAAACAAAGCAACAAGAAAGTGAACCGACATGGAGGCTGACAAACAACAAAACAAAAATGGTGGATAATCCCTGACACGCACTGACAATACAATTCATACAAGCTCTGTTGTTGAGGACGTGCACTACCAACGCAAAGAACCAAGTGCATGCGCACGCAACATAATCGCTGCGGTGGCTGTATGCCGACGTAAGTTAGGTCGACATAATTTCATAGTGGAGACATGGCGAAAGTTACGTACTGCTCAATGTGAGTAGGAGTGGCAAGATTTGGCCTTATGTATTTCAAAATGAATGTGAGTGATTCCACTGACTCTTTCTGATTGCACTGCTGTCCCAGTAAAATAAAGGGCATGTTAAAAATCAATTTCCCTCGCTCACTTCCCCACAGATAACAGACAAAAGAACTATTGCTAATTAAAATGCTTTATCTGTTGAAAAGCTTAAGCCATTCATCGGAGCAACTGAATTATACTGATGATGCAGAAAACTCAAATGAAGGGGAAATGACTTCATTATAAAATCCTAGAACAATGTGTCAAATCAAACTTTGTTCCCTAAAATCCTTCAAAGAAAAGACTTCTCAGTTAGTCACAGAACATAATATGGATACTCCTGAAATGTCTTCTGTTTAATGAGCAGCTGTTATTGGCTAACCTCATTTTAAATAAGAGAGAATTAATGCCAGCTGCAAAATTCATTCACTGGATAGTGAAACTTGTAGTTGGTATTATGCTTGCTATAAATATTTTTAATTAAAAATTTTCTGTCTGTTGAATTGGTATAATAGTAATGATGCTTAGTGAGAGTTATCAAAGTTCTAATGCGATTCTTCTTCATGTATAGCCGGGGCTATTTATTCTGCCATAATTTTGCTATAGTAGACATCTACACAAGATGCTTGTGAAAAAGATATGGGTTGTAAGCGCATATTGCAGATGTGTTTCAGGCAAATTTTCACAGGCATTATCCTGAATTCTTTAAAAATTATAAGCTTTCATGGGCTAAAACCCACCTCATCAGATGCATGGAGTGAAAAATACTGTATTTTTCACTCCATGCATCTGATGAGGTGGGTTTTAGCCCATGAAAGCTTATGCCCAAATAAATGTGTAAGTCTCTAAGGTGCCACAAGGACTCCTTGTTATTTTTACTGATACAGACTAACACGGCTACCACCCTTAAAAGTTATAGGGTCAGAGTCAGGTTATTTAGGTCTGACTTTGAAATCCAGAAAATAGATTATCATTTTTAAATATCTCTGGTATATTATATCCCACCATTGTCAATATAATTTTTAAAAAGGAAACAGTTTTGTGGGATCTAAAATATTTTGTGCTTTGTTACTGTAGAAAGAAGAGAATGAATATGGGAAATAACTTACTCTGGTTGTTAAACTGTACTAGATAGTGCCACCTTTCCCCATGCTGAGTAGTAATTTACTCCGTATTAAGATGCTACCTAATAGGGACTGCTCATTACGTTAATGTATCACTTGACATGAATAAGCGTGGCAGAATCTGGCTCATAAAGAGTGCTGACCTACAAGGAATTAAATGAAGCAGGACCATGCAGACCTGACCACCAAAGGGAATAAATTGGAGGTCAGTGGAAAAGGACAATGTGCTATAAAAAAGAGTGCTCATAAATCAAATACAATTGAGTGACTGAAAATAGCTCTTCAGCTACTTACCATGGTAACTAAGCAAATGCACTGATTTTTCTTTTTAAATCGGTGGGCCCAATTTTCCAATGGAATTACACTAGTATAAAACTGGAGAAACAGTGGTGAATTAAGCCCAGTGTTTAAAAACAGTATATTGATCTTCTTGGACATTTTTTTTTTAAACTTTTTAAATTAGTTTCATGCATTTATCATACCTGTTTTACCAGTCAAATTGTAAGTGAATCTGACCTAGCCAGTTGTACACAACACAAATTGCTAAGGGGTGCTGTGATGCTGAGGGGTGGGGTAGGGGGTGCTGTGAGTGTGGGGTAGGGGTGCCTTGGGGGTATTTGTCCCTCCTTTTTTAGGCTTTGTCTACACTTCACAGCTTTTAGCAACATGGCTGTGTCGTCACAGCCATGCCACTAAAAGTCGTGCAGTGTAGCCGCTGTTTGTCGACTCTCCTGCTGACAAAAAACTTCCACGCCCAACAAGCGGCATTTGTGTTGTCTGGCACTTGTTGCGGCAACATTTTTGTCTTTTGGGTGGGGGTGGGGGTTAACACCTATGAAAGACACAAGTTTTGTTGTTCAATTGCCAGTGTAGACATAGCCTTATAGTTTTAGTCCCCACTTTGAGAAGCATTGCCAGAAAAGTGACAAGCAGTCTAGTGAAGAAAGGAAACGCCATGCTGTTGTTTATTTTCTAAAATGTAGATTTTTGTCCCTGCCCTCTTCCTTGCCAAAGAATGGCAACTTAGCAGGTAATGGTCCATCAGCCTTGTTGACACCTGGCTGAGGTGTCAGTTTTCCCTGTGTCTCTGAGGAACTGGTTTTGACACTCCCCAGACTTATCTGGGAAACATACTTAGTCATGATTTCAGCTTATGTTCATAACTTTACACATAATGTTGCTATGTGCATTTTGCCATGATATTACTGATCAGCAACATATGAGTTTTTAAATGAGATCTCGCAAGGCATACCTTAAACAAACATTATTACAACACTGTGCAGGGTGTGAACACAGGTGTATTCTGCCACTGATTCCCAGCCCAAGGAGACATAATCATGCTACCTCTCATCAAGCTAGTGCAATAAAAGTAGAGTATAGCTGTGGCAGCATGAGCTGTAGGATGGGCTAGTCACCCCAAGTACATACCCAGCCAAGATCCTAGGTGTGTGAGAGACGGCCTTTGCCCTAAAGAGCTTGTGATCTAAACCTACTGTCTTGATATCTTCATCACTAATTCCCTCTGGATGGACCTCCTTCAGTTTGGTTTCATTTCTTTCACTCCACCAAAATTGCTGTTGCCAATGACCTTTTCCTGGCCAACGCTCTCATGGTCTATATCTACTACTTCTGCCTAAACTTTGTACTACTTCAACAATTTTTTGCTCTCCTAGTTTCTTTGGATGTTTTGTGTGTATTCTTCCTCTTTATTTCCCAGTCTATCAGCATGTTTCAAGGTTCAGCCTTTGGTCTCTCCTTTTTTTCTTTCTACGCTCGGTTTTCTAGGGGAACTTGCTCAATCTCATACATTCAGCTATCTTCTTCATGTTGCTAATTACCAAAGCTATGTTTCTTATTTTGTTCAGACTTTCATCTCAAACTGTCTTTCAGATGCCTCCACCTAGAAATGCCATGCCACCTCAACCTCAGTATGGCCAAGACTAAGTTTCTCACTTTTCCTTGCACAATCTTGTCTCTTCCTCCCTTCGCTATCAGTGTTGATAATCCCATCATCCTCCAAGTCACGTAGGCTCACAACCTCAATGGTAAATAGACCCTTCTCTATGTGAACAATAATTTCTAATGTTTAAGTTGGTTTAGTAGCGAGAAGTAACATGAATTATTTGTATATAATTTATATTATTGGTGGGTGATTGGTCTCCATTTCCATTTTTCGTAGGACAACAAGTAATTGGCTTAATTTGCAGCAAGGAAGCTATAGGTTAGATATTCTGAAAATCTTTTTAACTATATAAGGATAGATAAGCATTGGAATATGCTTCTGTGGGAGGTTGTAGAATCTCCATTATTTGAGACTTTTAAGAATAGGTTATGCAAACACCTGTCATGGATGGTTTGGTGCACGTGGTCCTGCTTAGCACAGATGCTGGACTAGAAGGCTTCTTGAGATCCCTTCCAGCCCAACCTTTCTGTGATTCTGTTTGTGGTGAACCACAATCTGCTAACAATGACAAAATGGCAAAGATAATGGGGAATAATGTGTGATCCTATAATAGAGCAAGTCTTCCCGTAATGTGAAAGCCTCACATTATTTGCTTATCCTAAACCTATCCTATACAGTACTGTATGTTTTTAGGCATTTCAACAGCTTTTCTTTTGGAATGCAGCAATGCTGACAGCATCATGCTGGAGCAATACGGTGTGCTCCTTACTTGACTGAGTTTGCAATGAGTACTATTATCTTCACCTACTGACATCTTGACAGATCACTGGATTCTAGCAACAAAGGTAGAAATTTGAGGAAGCCAAAGTAGTCTGTAATGGAGCAAAATAAGAGAGGAAAAGAAAAATGAAATAGATGACTTTAATATCTGTTTGAAAGAGTTGAGGGTATGTTCCCAGAATGATAGAGGGATAGAAAGAAGTTTTCTTGGTAGATGGATGGATGGCTGGCAGGCAGAGTTCCTGTCTGATTGTTTTAATACATTTTAGGGCACTCAGGCCCAGATCCTCAAAGGTATTTAAGCACCTAATCCAGTAGTGGGCAACCTGAGGCCCACAGGCAGCATGCAACCCATCAGGGTAATCTGTTGGCAGGCCGTGAGACAGTGTTTACATTGACCATCCGCAGGTACGGCTGCTCGCAGCTCCCAGTGGCCACGATTCACTGTTCCCAGCCAATGGAACCGTGGGAAATGGCGCGGGTCTCAGGGACGTGCTGGCCGTCGCTTCCCGCAGCTCCCATTGGCTGGGAACCACAAACCATTGCCACTGGGAGCTGCAGGCGGCTGTGCCTGTGGACAGTCAATGTAAACATGTCTCATGGCCCGCTAGCTGATTACCCTGATGGGCTGCAGGTTACCCACCATTGACATAATCCCATTGAAATAAATGGGAGTTAAGCACCTAAATATCTTTGAGGATTTGGGCCCCAGAGGTCTTGTATAGGTGGTTTATTGTTTGAATCAAAACAAATAAACTTAAACTGACAAGAGTATTATATGAATTTTCAGACTGAGAGATTATTTTCAGTGTGCATCTGTTCTATTTAACATTCCTTTATAGTCAGAAGAATATGAATGGTTCTAAATGGTATTTAGACAACCTTTGATTGCCATTTTATAAAATAAGTGAAAATTATAGGAGCCAGCAGATTTAAAGTGGCTATTATTTGCTCATGCTGTTGATTTCCCTTCCACCGTAAATTAGAAGAACAGAGCATAGCTGTAGCCAAGATAAAGTTGCAGAATTTTTCATCAGGTATATGAATCAAAAGGTAATATTGATTGTTTAATTATGTAGTAATGATCCAGGTGCAGAACACTTTATGGGGATTAATGACCATAAAGATGCAGTTAATGGCCTACCCCTTGAGCCATCAACACAAGCCACTTATTAATTCCGAGAAAGTGTATTGCACCACAATCATAACCTGCTGTTAAGAGCTAAAAATTGATTAAAACATAGGCATATGGATTTTTTTTTTTTTACTGATGTTAAGATTGAATGGGACTTGCATGGCATTTCTAGAGGATGCATGCCATGTACATTAGCTCATCTGATTGCTTGAATTATCTCAAAATCCCAAACTGTTCTTTTGGATCTGAAAATGTGATATGGGGAAGTGCCAAGTGGCTGTAGAGTTCTGTCTACAGGTTAGGAAATAATTACTGCACTGCAGAGTAAATGGGTACCAATAGCAATGGTCTGCTCTCTCTTTCATCACATACCCTGAATTGCACCTAAAGAAGGTTGCGCTGCATAAAAAAGAAAATATACATATAGGGCAGCGAAGGTCCTAATCCAGCATATCGTTTTAAGCAGATGTATGGATTCCTGTATGTGGATCTTTTTGGAGGTCTATATTACTAAAATAAATAACTTTAAAAAGGGGATATCATATTAAAGGCTGTCCCTAATGACATACTGGACCATTCTGACAATTAAAATAGTATAAATACTCAAGAAAAATATATTGTACAATATTAAACATGTACCTAAATTTATAAGAAAAATTATGCATGATGGACTAGCTCTCTCCTTACTTTCAAGCATTTAGGTTGTAATAAATTGTGATAGGCAAATACATTGTTGTCACTTAGCAACCTTTCCTGGCTTTTGAAATGAAGGTATTTTTTTCTGTGGTTTTTGGAGTTGTTACCTGCTTATTGTGACACTGCAACCCATATTCTTCACAGTGAGGAACAAAGACTGAACTTGGGGAAGTGCTGGACTCAGGCGAAAAGGATTTTTAGCCTGTGAATAGAACACCTGGGGATTCCAAGCTGTAACGCAAGTGCAGCTTGCCCCTTAAGAATTTGCAGTCTGCTTGTATCATCTCTTAGGGTGAGAATCTGCTATTCATATCCGATCCATGTCGTATATTAAGTTTAGTTTGCATTTTTTGTTTATTTTGTAGGTAATCAGCTTTGATCTGTTTGCTAACACTTATAATCAATTAAAATCTATCTTTTGTAGTTAATAAACTTGGTTTTGCTTTATCTAAACCAGTGTGTGGGAATCATAACTCAGGGGCAAAAGGCTGTTGCATATTCCTCCCCACATTGAGGGAGGGGGCGAATTTTATGAACTTACACTATACAGTTCTCTGTGCAGCGTAAGATGGTATAATTTTGGGTTTATACTCCAGAGGAGGTGCATGCCTGAGGAACTGTGAGTAGCTTTTCCGTGCAGGGGCTGGTCAGAGAGCCTGCTTGTAACTGCAGTTGGGTGTGTCCCTACCTGTATGTATGCTGGTAAATGTGCAAGCTAGAGGGCTCTGTAGCTTGTCACAGCATTACAGTGTGAGAGGGAGCCCAGGCTGGTGGGTCAGGGGGCTCAGTGGTACCCCAGTTTCAGGGCGTACCTGGGGAGAGCCCATCAGACTTCCTCTGTATAGTTAAACTAAGATATAATCTTTTTTTAAAATGGAATGGAGGATCACCAGATTATTACATTAACATGGGCAGCTTCCTAACTAGGCTTAGCAGAATTTGCTGCCTGGTTTTTATTTTGTTTGTTTATAATTTCAGTTGAAAATATCTGTTTTTATTTTTAAGCATTTTTTCTGATTTTTATAGATTTTAAATTTTCACAGTAGCAGAAAACTTTAGGGGAGCAGAGAATGTCCAGACAATAATTACTTATTGATGGCAGATGTTGAGATTCAAAAAGTTAAAGCTTTATAACCGTTACAACACAAATTGTCAGAGCATCACAATAACATATCAAAATATACAAATACCCTTGCTTAATTCAAACTCTAATACGTTCTCAAGCAGCATTTCTCTTACTTTTCTGTTCTGTAAATTTCAATTTTTATTGATAGAAATGTGTTTTTCATTGGTTTGTGTGTGTATGATAAAATCTGTACATTTACCCATAAAAAATTAATCCTTTAAAGTCTATTCGTAACTATAATAAGGGATCCTAAAAACCCTGTAACATCCAACAAGCTCCAAACGCTCACCACGTAGCCAAGTTAGCCAAGCATAGATGCGTAACACAGCTTACCTTCACTACCAGTTCTGGCGGTCAGTATTTAAAAAATCTTAGGAAAGTGTCAAACACACAATAAGACCTCAGGAGCTAAATCCTCAACTGTGCTGAGCTCATCCTCAGAGCGGCTGGTGGTAAAGGTGACTCGAAGATCCCTTTTCTGCTCCCCTAGTGCTGAAGGGCACTCCTTAGCATGTTAAGTTGTGCCAGTTGAGGCTTGGCCACAGTGTTGTGTGCTAAACTCCTGGGGTGGTTTCGGCAGGTGGTGCGGAGCTGTTACTCCAGTATTAATCCACCCAAGGATTCCCTATAATTGGAAAATTCTTATCTGCCCCTGTAGAGCAACAGTCCCGTTGCCACCCAAAGCAGCCAGAACAAGGGCCAGGCATGTGTCTCCAGGTTCCTTGGTGCCACAGTCAATGCCCAACTCACTTAATAATAGTTCTTTCTCTACCCCACACTGTGCCAAGTTATTCAACCTCTTTGCACCTTAGTTACTTCATCTGAAATGTGGCTAATATAATGCCTTTAACACAGCCAGTGCTCTTTCATTTGTAGATCCTGCAATACTTTACAAAGGTGGGGTAAATTAATTAATAGTAAGGTGAGTGTCGGTGAGGATATCCTGTGGTATCTGAAGAAAGCTTCCGGCTAACAGGAAGGCACTCTAAAACTATGTTAGTAGGTGCAGAGAAATTCCTATCTCCCTCAGACAATCTAGCAGGGGTGAGGTAAGAAGCTTCCCAATCTATTAAGAACACAATTATCATGCATTTCTAATCACTTGTAGCAGACCTTCAGAATTGGACAAAAGTGTGTTTCAAGCAATAGTATGGAAATATTAAAATCTATCCGATCCTTACATGGGAGAGCTCACTGGGGTCAGTCAAGGAAGAGCAGGGACTGTTCCCGAGGGGATACAAGTACTCCAAAAGGACTTGGAGGTGAGAACTTGACCCCATACACTCAACCCCACCTTGTACACACTGCGCAACAGCTCTGGACAGCGATGCAGTGTGGAGGTAAGTAAGCGGTACCCTACTACAGACTCCAGTAAATGATCAGTCTGTTTTCCCCAGGAGCTCAAGGAGGCAAAATGCCTCCTGGTGCTCATTCTGGAGCACTGCACCTTTCTGTGGGCTTTGCAATTTTCACAATCTACCCCGAAATGAGTGGGGACAGTGTGTACAATATCTCTATATAAATGCTTGTGTCCCATCACCCCAAACCTCTCAACCTTATGAAACTGTTCAATTTTGGTTGTGTGTAGGAGCAGTTGCTGTTTATATGGAGCATCAACAAAGGGAACTGAGTGTTTACTGCCACCTAATGGTAGAGAGGAAAAATAAATAACTTTTGATAGACAAAGCACATTAAACTACAAGAGAAACCCTTTCTGGGGCCCCCTTACTTTCCACTTTCTCCCTCACCAAACATCAGCCTAACTTGATCTGGCAGGTGACAGCTAGATTTAGTTCCCTTTGTAGCGTCGTCATGACACACGCAGGTTCATCGTTAGAGAAAATGTTTCACAGCAAGGCATTATAGCGTTCTATGTGCCCAGGGCACAGCTATGCTGCCTATGCAGCACTTCCATTCTCTAACAATGCACTGAATTTGCATTTGCATATAGTCTTGGGCTAGATCCACAAAGGGGACTTAGTCATCATACACATTGACTGCAGATGGGCAAGACAAACAAGGCTAGGTTTGCGGTGGGGTGGAGAACAGCTAACTACACTCAAGCTAGCCGCTGGCCTCTGTGTCAGCAGAGTATAGCTTGAGAAGAACTCCAGAGACACCACCAAGAAAAAGATGATCATCCAGCATGTACGCAGCATCCTTCACAGCTGCACAGGGGGCAGTCCTGGATGCCCCAGGCCTGGCTAGTTTTAGCACAATGAACCACTTCACACCTGAAGCTGTTAAGCTGGCTCCAGAGGCGGCATGGAAGCCCAAAACCAGAAAGTTCCTGGGAGAGGCAGCGGCTCTCTCCCAGTCTGCTCACCACAGCGAGCTGATGATGTCAGCTGGATGCAAAGTGTGCAGCACTGTCCAGACAGGATTTCTAATATGTAGTATGTGGCAGGGTACAACCTATATATCCAGTGGCAAGTGTGGCATTTGCTGTACCCTGGTGATCAGTTTATTGGCTGCATTCAGATGCCAGATGTTAAGAGGAGGAATATTAGCTAGGACTGGTGACTGTATAAGATTGGGGTATGTCTGCCCTATTTCTCAGCAGTTTGTCCTGAATTTGGTATTCTCAGTTGTGACCCACGGAGGCACGGTGACAACACACACAGAAAAACTTCACATAGAATGATAGCACATACAATCTAACAGGATATTAATGTTCAACAGATCAAGACTTTTAAAATGATACCACACAAGGCATATTTTGGACAAAACATATAATCATATCCCCATGCGGCTTCCAGGGTGCTACTTTGAGGTACAAAGTGTCACAGAGAATTTGAACCCAGGTCTCCCATTACTTGGGTGAGACCCTCTAACCACTGGGGAAATGGTTATAAAGGGGGGAGGGCAGCATCAGCTGTGTTTTGGGTGGGGCCCAGTGTGTTGTTAGGCAATCTCTGAGGCCTGTTCTACATTAAATCTTAAGTTGACCTAGCTCAATGGCTCAGGGGTGGAGGGGATGTGTGTGAAAAATTCATATCCTGAGAGATGTAGTTAAGCCAAGCTAAGCCCCAGTGCAGACACCACTAAATTGATGGAAGAATTCTTCCTTGACCTAGTTACCACCTCTCAGAGGGGTGGAGTAACTACAGTGATGGAATAACCCCTTCTGTCAACGTGGCAAGTGTCTACGCTACAGCAGCACATTTGCAGCACCATATATGTAGCATCTGTAGTGTAGACGCAGCCTGAGAATGCCTATCGGATCAGGTCCCGCAGACAACATAGGCAGGGCAACTCCTAGTTTGAGGACCCTACTGCAGCTTAGATGTAAGATAGGTGCCAGCTGTCAAGACTTAGGCGGTGATGCATGTGCTCTCTGGCAGATTTTTAGGCACCTGGGGACTTCATGAATGGAAACTTAGGTGCCTGGAGAATTTAGGTGCCCACAGTGTTAGGCAGCAACTGAGTGGAAGTTTTGAGGATCTGAATTTTCAACATAGGCACCTAAAGTGGCAGTTAAATGCCTAAATACCTTTATGGATCTAGCACTATTGATTTTTTTTTCCATCTGCATGTCTCAAATCACTTTTATAAAGGTGAATAAGCATTATCATTCCTATTTCACAGATAGGGAAACTGAGGCGTGAAGGTTAAAGTGACTTGCCTTAGGCCATGCATGAAGATAATGGCAGAACTGGAAACAAAACTGATTCCTACCCTGGGTGCCCCATCCTTTTGTCTGTTGTAGGAGACAATGGTAACCATTGAACTAACCATTTTTAATTACAGTACTGAATTTGCAACACAGCCATATTTAATTTTTATCTCAAAGTAATTTTAAAAATACAATTAATGTAATGTGTAAAACATTTTAACTGAATAATTTGGTGCTGAATATTTGTTTGCAGTCCCTCTTGTCACAAAGGATAAAATGAACATAATGGGTGAAGATGGCTGATTGCTTTTCAGTAGAGTTCAAGCTACTGATGTGTTCTACATGCAAATAAAGGATTGCTGTGTATCTGTTCAATATGCATAAAATAATTCACCACCCAGGTTTAGCAGGATCTGTATATTTCATCTTCACAGATGCAACTGAATATTCATACATGTATTTAAATATTACTATAGTGGAAGGTAATACAATGGAGCTGTAGCTTTTTCTCAGTCAGGAAGATGTTAATTTGTTTTAAAAATTGTTTAAGAGAAATTTCTGTTCTATATATTTGATTTACTTAAGAAAAGGAAATTGTAATAGTGCAGAAGATAGGCAAGCTCACATAACCGAAGTACACTGGCAAAGAAACCTCATTCACTGTGCTTCAGGTAATTGAGTTTTGCAGTATAACCTACAATAGGAATATGATCACCTGACCCATGAAATACTTTAAATTTCTTTTCATGTATAACCAGTTTGTCATCCTTGCAAAGAACATTATTTTTAACAATGTAGGTTTTCTGTGGATATATACTCTCTATAAATGACCACATAATGGAGAATAACAGGCATGTTCTTGCTTTTTTCCTTCTTTCAGAAAACTGACCAATTGTAGACGCAGAATTCAAATGACAGAGGCAGATGTTAGGAGGGTCTTTACTATGTATTATCTAAAGAACAGAAAAATATTCATCTGGTGAATCTTAAATTGCATTATTCAACTTAAAAATTGCATCACTTCAGGAACATGTTATATTTTCTTAGATACAAGCACTACCAAAATACCTCAATTCTAATTTTGGGGGCTGGGGGGTTCCCTTCATGCTGCATAACAGTAAGGCTGCCTTCAATGTTCCAAAACATGGACAGAAAACCTGCTGCACAAATAAATAAATAAATAAAAGAGGGTTATCTTGCATATTCCTCTCTCACCTCAGTATTCAAGTTTAAATTTCTTGCAGTTACCCTGGCTCCAATCACAAAGGAACTTAAATGCCTAAGTCCCAGTTCTAGGCTCCACGGTGATCCACAAAACTCCTGCCGAACATTGTAGGCACCTAATCTCACTCTGCACCTAAGTTTCTGCCTGTGGGCATGCATATGGTCACTAGGCTCTAGGCATCCAGTCAGCTATCTCCAGCTTAAGCCCCAGAACAATTCATGAAGCAGGGAGGACAGGTGTTCAGAAGCCTAAGTAGCATATGGGGCCTGATCCAGTAATCAAGTTCAGAGGTTGCCTACCAGCTCAGATCCAGTTCAAAATGTGGCTGCTGGAAGAGGAGGATGTGCTGCTACCACCCACCTTATAACTTTTAGTCCTGTGGTTAGAGCACTCATCTGGGATATGGGAGAGCTAGGTTCAATTCCTTAAATAGTCATTGGGCCAGAGAGAGAGAATGATTATGTAGACCAGTGGTAGGGGCACCTAACTGGGACACCTAGGGTCCAGTCTTCCTGCTCCAATCATTCTTCTGTTATTTATCCACAGTAGAACAGCTAAGGGAGCATCACATTAGAATATTCTATAGCTCAGTGGTTAGAGCGCTCTCTGAAGAGGTGGGAGACCCCTCTTCAAATCCTTTCTCCCCTTCAGGCAGAGCAGGGGAAGTGAACCTACATCTCAGGCGAGTGCTCTAACCACTGGGATAAAAGTTATAAGATGGGGGGCAGCACCATCTCCTCTGGCTATTTTGTGAGGAAGCAAGGCAGGCACCTAACTCAGTCCCTCAAGAAATAGTTGACCCAGGCTCTGAGACTTGCTGCCACTGGGACTTGTGTCTGCATTTCACATTGATTTTACTATTCCTCCCCTCCCCTACACACACTTCACTGTCAGGAACATTTGTACTTGTAGGCATGCATTTCAGGTCAAGCTTTCTAGTAAATTCAGAAAATCTGAATGATCTCTTCCTGAACGCAGTTGGGAACCTTTCTGATCACTTATTTTCTGACATCTCTAGGTTAATAGTGTGGGAGGGGGCAGTAATGAGGCATAAAAAACAAGGTGAGGGAGAGAAAAAGTGTGTGCACATTATAAAAAAAAAAAAGAGAGAGAGAATTTTCCACTTCACAGACATTGTGATACTGCTGTATCTCCTATTCCACGCTTAGGAAGATATTATGGTTACTGCATGGAATGGTGACTGTTAAGTTCTACACTTGTCCACTGTATGTGATTCATATGTAGTCATGAAACTGTGATACTCTTCTCTTTCCTCTGTACTGCACCTTTATGTTTCTAAGTTCTCTCCCTGGATGCACACTTTAGCAACCACTTTGTTGTCAGAGTTCAGACTGTCTGAAAAGTCCTGGTTTGTGCTCTCACATAGAGACTTCCTTCTTGTTGGTTCTTGTTTTGCTGGTTGGTTCTCAATCTAAAAATAAAGGTCATTCTGATTAAAATGATGTTTTTCCATCCACAGACAGCGAGCAGATATTTTTGGTCTGGCATGCATCCTGAATTATCAAGCACCTGACTACATGTATTGTAGTTTTAATAATGAGGTCAACATTGTTCTCTATCACTTTGAAACACAGCAATATATCAGTGCATGTTTGCATTAACTTTATTTTCACCTTTGTTTCTGGAGAAGGACAACTTCATGGGAAAATGTCTGCTACTGTGTATCCAAATTACAAAGTCACTTTCAAAGATCAGCAAAAACAACGAGGCGTCCTTGTGGTACCTTAGAGACTAACAAATTTATTTGGGCATAAGCTTTCGTGGGCTAGAACCCACTTCATCAAATGTATGGAGTGGAAAATACAGGAGCAAGTATAAATACATGAAAAGATGGAAGTTGTCTTACCAAGTGTGAGGTCAGTCTAAAGAGACAAATCAATTAACAGCAGGATACCAAGGAAGGAATTAATTAAGGTGGAAGTTAATTGAATTGGCCACGTTAGCACTGACCCTGCACTTAGTAAGGCAACTCCCATCTTTTCATGTGCTGTATATTTATACTGCTTACTGTATTTTTCACTCCATGCATCTGATGAAGTGGGTTTTAGCCCATGAAAGCGTATGCCCAAATAAATTTGTTAGTCTCTAAGGTGCCACAAGAACTTCTTGTTAAAGTTGCCGTTTTGACAACACTTCAGATTATAGGCCTCTGTCTTCAGGAGAGATACAGCACAGGCAACAGCTATGCTGGCTTGATCATACTACCCTGCGGAAATGCATCAACCATGATGACTCTGATCATTTGGCTGCAATACCCACATCCTGCAATGCTGCTGCAGTCAGTCATGCTGTTAGTCAGCAGCAATCCATTTGGTGGTGCTGCTGTCTTTTTCCATTTGTTTAGCTACACATATACAGGCATCAAAACCTGGGGCTATATTTTGATGACAGTATACTGATGGAAATTTATAACATGTATGTTACTTTTAAGGACTTAAATCTAAATCTGAAGATTACATCCTACCCTGTTGTGTGCTATTTCAAATGGTTTAGTACAGCATGTAGTGCACTGTGTACAGTAAGCATGTTACCAGCATGTGAAATTTAATTATAACTGTGTCAAAGACTAAGGTTATGTCTACACTACAGTCTATGTCGACAAAACGTACATCATTCAGCAGTGTGAATATTCCATCCCCGAGCGTAAGTTACATTAACATAAGCATTCATGTGCACAGAGCTATGTCAGCGGGAGGTGGGTTTTTTATGCCGATGGGAGACCTCTCTCCTGTTGGCACAGAGCTTCTTCAGTAGACACGCTGCAACAGCACAGCTATATCAGTACAGCTTTGCCACTGCAGCGCTGTCCATATAAATATACCCTAAGTGGAGTACTAGAATAGTTTAATCACATTTGGCAGTCCACCAGTCCCCACACTTTTCCAGTCTTTCAGGAAAGCAGAGTACATGAAGAGGCGTCATTTCGTTAATTAACTTTTATAGAGATAGCTGCATTTTCTTTTCTTTTTTTAATAGAAAATACCGTTACCAAAAAAACCCCACATTTTTTCATAAAACTTTCAATTATGTTAAAATCCTAAAATCCCTTTGGTTTATGTTTCTTCATTATTTTCCTCTCCTTTTTTAAAAATAAAATTTTATCAATTTTTCTCATCAAAAACTATTTTTGATTTTTAAGTTTCAGGGTGGGGGGAAACACCCTTTTTTTAAAGCACTCCTGCTCTTTTATTTTCATTAGTGACTTATTTTCATGGTTTGTAGCCCAGTAGAGTATTCACAGTGTAAAAGGTATTTATCCCCTGGAACAATAACTATTGCAAGTGTGTGTTCATTTGCTTTACTTTTCCTATGAGGCCTTCAGAGGTTCCCAGAAAAGATAAACATGGACGTCAACAACTTCAGGATTAAATGCAAATTTGTCTTCAATTCCTTGACTTCACAGGGTTACCAGCCCTCCAGGACTGTCCAGGAGTCCCTGAGAATTAAAAACTAATCTTTGATTAAAGATTATGTCCTGTGATGCAATCCCAGCGATACGTGTCACCAAAGCTGGCAACCCTTGTAATTTCTTCTCTGGCGCTCAGCTCAGCAACCTTTCTTCAGCATTCTGGGTCCAGGGAAAGAGAGATAGACTGTGGTTCCTTGGCAGGGCTTGGATATTACAGTGCTGGGGACCCAACAAACACCTGGCTACCCTGGCGAGAACCTCCATGTGCAAAGCAACAAAGGGGAGGGATAGCTCAGTGGCCTGCTAAACCCAGGGTTGTGAGTTCAATCCTTGAGGGGCCATTTAGGGATCAAGGGCAAAAATTGGGGATCGGTCCTGCTTTGAGCAGGGGGTGGCACTAGATGACCTCCTGAGGTCCCTTCCAACCCTGCTATGCTGTGAAAGGCTGGGCTGGGCGGATGGATCCGGTGCTTGAGGCAGGGCGCCCACAATATCCCAACAAGGGCGCCGCGCTCCCGCGGCTGCAGCGCGCGAGACCTCAGCCGGCCCCCGCCCGACTCCCGAGGCTGCCGTTGCCAAGCCTGCGCGCAGCGCGGGGCCGGGGGCGACTACAGGCCCCAGCATGCAGCGCGACGGGCCTGGCCGCAGGATCGTCGCGACCACGCGTCTGCGGGGAGGAGCCAGGGCCGCACAGAGCGTCCGTTCGTGCGTCGGGTGAGAGGTCAGGCCGGTGGCGGCAACATGGCGGCCGCCAAGAAAGCAGAGAGCGGCCAGGTGGCTCCGGCGTCCAAGGACCGGAGCAACAAAAAAGCCGGTAAAGGGGAGCCTCGCGGCGGGCCGGTTAGACGACTCGGCCTGGGCTCCGCGCGCCGGCCTGGGACCCCCCCCCCGCGCGCGCGCGTCCGTGAGTGGGGAGCGCGTTACTGCCGCCGCCGCCGCCGCCGCCTCGTTCTGGGGGCCAGTGCGCGTGCTCGCCCCTGCGGGCTGCGGGCAGGGCTGCGCTCGCGCTCATCCCTGTGTGCCGGGTGGGGGGAAGGGCGAGCTGCAGCCTGTTGGAAGGCAGCTGGGGTGAGCTGCACATGGAGACCTGAAAACCTGCAGCCCCACCCCGTGGGGTGCAGCCCGGATCCGCCGTCTGAGCCAGCCCTGCTCGCCCCCGTCCCCTGCCGGGCGAGCCCTGGCCCACCGCACCTGGCGCGGGCTGGGGGAGGCGCCTGTGAAGTGCAACATGCACCCCTGGCCTGTGCTGCTCTGGGACCTCTCCTGAGCATCGGTGGTGAGATGCCAGGTGTTGGGCCTGCCCATGGCATGCAGGCAAAGATTCAAGGGGTGGGAGCAATACAGTAGGCGCTTACATTTCAGTGCTCGTTTGCTATGTTGCTCCTCAGCGGCGGTTGCTGTTAAGGGGACTATTGTCTGACCAAAGCCGTATGAAGGGTTAAGGGTGTTTCACCCTGGTGGGTGTGGGAACCCCAAGTCTTGGGCGGAAT
The DNA here is from genome assembly GCF_965152275.1 of Natator depressus. Classification (NCBI taxonomy): domain Eukaryota; kingdom Metazoa; phylum Chordata; order Testudines; family Cheloniidae; genus Natator; species Natator depressus. The sequence continues at coordinate 279,372,391 of NC_134234.1, forward strand.
GGGGCAGGGGAGCCCCTAGTCAGCAAAACGGCTGCATGAGCCCGGCTGCTGGGGACAAGCTGCAGATGCGCCTTCTGGCGGCTTCATGCTCCACCCTGGCATGGGGATGGCACTGTGTGTAGCCTGCAATAGGAGGAAGAGGGAAAGGGGTGTCCCCTAGCATGGACAGCAGAGAGGCCCCACAGGGTAGTGCCCTGGGAAGGGGGTCACCTGATACGCCCCACTGCAGTATAGCAACCCTGTAGTGCAAAACAGTATACCCACACCTCACCACTGGCAATCGAAATGGAGGGGACAGTTCAGTGCACGGGGGAGGGGGGTCCCCTGATACTCCCCGATACTCCCCACTGCAATATAGCAGCCCTCTGCTGCTCTCAAGCCAGATGCTGAGGAAGGGAGGAGGAAACATTCCAGCTGCATCTCTGTGCTCCTCTGATCCCACCCCCCTCAAAATTTCTCTCTTTCAGACCTTCCCCCCTACACATGCTCTCCATGCAGGCTCTGTCAGGCAGGGCAAGTGGACAGGGCTGTGTGCCCTAGGGCTGTGTGCCCTGGAGCTGTGCTGAAGGGCCAGGGTGAGTCGGGGACTGGAAAGATGCAGTTTTGTGGGGCAACACCCCTACATGCCTCTGCATCTCCGCCCCTGGATGTGACATCACAACGTCACAAATGTTGCTCTTATGTGGCAGTTACGTTGCTGTTACCAACTGGACAATTCACAGTGGGGAAAGTGTTCCCAGGGGAAATGTTGCTTGTAAGCAGTGGTTGCTCTTACAAGGTGTTTGTACAAACAAGTGTCTACTGCACATCCATTTGGGGCAAGTGTAAGCCAGAGTCACAGTGGCACTACACTTCTGTAGTCGTGCCAGGAATGGGACATGACATAGAATGAGTGTGCACACTACTTTACCAGTCATTGGTGTGGTAATGATACAGGGCTATAACTGGTCCAGGGTTGGTGGCTAGTAGGGATGCTCAGTGTAGGGTGGGCATTGATGGCTTCCTGTTTCTGTTCTCTCAAAAAATAATAAACAGAATAAAATCAAAATGTGCAGCTGAATCCCCTCACCCCAGTTGCTTCTCACGCAGACATCCCCAGATAACATTTATAGTGACTGAGCTTTGTCTGGGGTCGGGCCCCAGGGGTGTATCACAGACCATGTCTACATTTACACAGACTATGTTTACATTTATCTCTACCTATGTAGCTCCATATAGGGTTTCCAGATGTACTAACTGAACACCAAAAGTCTGGTTACTGTGGGCGGGGGGGAGGGTGCCAGGTCATGAACCCATGTCAGCCCCTGCTCAGCCAGGGCTGCCTCCTATGTGCATGTCATGGGCAGGCAGGCAGCAGGCTCCACGTCAGGCTGCTGGTCCCATCCCAGCCCCAGAGCAGAGGGGTTCAGCTGGTGGAAGAGGAAGGGAGGTGGAGAACAGTGAGCAATGTGGGGAGGGGAGAGGAGTGAGCAGAAGGCAGGGCCTCGGGGGAAGGGGAGAGGCCTTGGTGAAGGGGCAGGGCCTTAGGGGAGAGGTGGGACAAGGGGGGGTGGTCTGATTTTCAAAAATTAGAAAGTTGGGAACCCTGGCTACCCACTGCAGTGAAAGGCTCTGCCGGGGGAAGCAGGGCTGCCTCTCCCCTGCCAGAGCCTTTCACTGTGGTGGGTAAAGGCTCTGGCAGCAAGGAGGTGACAGGACACTACACAGATAAGAATAGCAGTGTAGACATGGGATGCACTGTTGGGGCACATAGAGAGCCATGCAGAGGGTTAGATACACTGAGTTCGGGCATATAGGGCATTCTACTTGCTGCAGCTGTGCCTCACCATCTCCCCTGCTATTTATACCCATGCTAGCTGGGTGTGCTGTGTCTGTATTCTACACGCCACTGTAAGTGTAGATATACCTTCAGATCGTATGATGCCAATAGTTGGTTACAGAGAAAGGAAGCAGGGTTGGCACATGGAGACTAATGGATTTTCTGTCTTTCAAATAATTCCTTGTTACTTGTAAACAAATAATGCCAAGAATTTCAGACATAAATGAGCCAAGAATTATCCAGTCCTCTGTAAACTAAATGTTAGGGGTGAAGGGCTGTCTTTAATTATTTTGCATTACTGTGTGCTTTCTGTTTTCATTTTAAAACTAATCTTTTCTCCCTCATTTATACCAATTATTTCCCGCTCCCACTGTGGTGTGGTGGTGGTCATCTTTGCCAAGCATTTGGGAATACAGTTATTTTTTGAAGTATTTTAAAACAAAAGTGCCTAGTTTTGCAAACTTAGGGCAGGTCTACACTAGAAGCTCTACATCAGCATAGTTGCAGCACGTCTGGTGAAGATGTTCTGTGCCGACCGGAGAGCAGTCTCCTGTCAGCACAATTACTCCACCCCTGAGAGAGGCAGAAGCTATGTCAGTGGGAGAGTGTCTCCTGTTGATGTAGCACAGGTGTGGACAGCACTTAGGTCTCTGTATCTTGCATCACTCACGGGGGTTTCTTTTACAGCCCCCTGAGCGACACAAATTAGATCGACTTAAGTAGTAGTGTAGACCTACCCTTAGTCACATACATAATATTTAGCAATGCAAGTAGTCTCATTGCCAACAAAGATAACAGGTGTGACTGCTAGAGTTCTGTTGCACCAAAATTGCTCCAATTATGAGGAACTTCTGATAATGTTGGTATGAATTATTTTGTAACATTAAAGTGAGGTGCTTAAGGGCAGATTGTCCTTTCCACCTGCCTCTCTAAATCACTCCAGATAATAAAGAGATGTTAAGTTACTCAGTTTGAATAACACTAAATAGCTCTACTCCCAACTAAATAATTTTATTGTGGATTCCCACTCCTCAGAGCTCACCCTAATGACTAAATAAAAATTAGACCTCAAATGTCTGTCACCAAATCTTATTTTCTTGTTGCCTGCACAGAAAAATGTCTAATAACTACACACTGTCATTAAACTTGTCTGCCTGGTAATCATTTGTTTTTATTATAATGTCTGCTAAGCATAACAAATATATCATCTGTGCAACAAAATGAAACAGTTTGAATCTTTCATAATATTTTTATTAGAATTAATCATTATGGGAGTTGGATGGCTCAAGTGATTGGTAATGGTATGTGACATTTCTCTGCTCGGGCTCCAATTCAGCAAGCAGTACCACTTGAAACCTGAAAGTTGTTTGGTGTCTTATATGAAATGAATTATTAGGTTCAGTCCATTTTCTAAAGAGCAGGTGTCCCCATCAATAGAATCCCCATCAGGCTTTATTAGTGCCCATGTCGGCCTCCATGCTGAGACTACCAAAGATTGAAGCCTCTCTTATCCATGGGTCTGCATTGCCACTGACCTTCCTTATCTGCTCCTTGAATAAATAGAGGAATTTAAGATCTGCCTTTCAATATTCTTGTACATCTTGTACTAAGCACTCCTCTAAAATCAGACCCACCCACCCCAAGATTTAGAACTGTTAATCTAGTTCCTTTTGTAATCATTAAATGGGAAAAAAGTCATTGTTGGAGAGAGAAGCACTCTAATGCAAGTGAATTTTTATTTGTAACAGTAAATGAGTCAGAACTTCTCACTGTTCCTGATGGATGGAAAGAACCAGCCTTTACAAGAGAAGATAATCCTAGAGGGCTTCTGGAAGAAAGCAGCTTTGCAACTCTGTTCCCGAAATACAGAGAAGCTTACTTGAAAGAATGTTGGCCACTGGTGCAGAAAGCCTTGAATGAACATGTATGAATAATTTCTACATATACATTAAGTAAACTTATTTTATACCATTTCAAAGATTTATTACACATAATGTTAATTATTTAAAGCAAAATCATACAGGAAAATGCACTATTTTCACAATAGTTTAAGTATATATTTTTTAATAGGCTAACTCATATTTTAAGAATTTAGAATGGAATCCTGCACTCTTATTTTAATTTATTAAGTTGGAAGTCAGTTTAGAAATCAAACCTGCACAGCGTAAAAATAGTAATGTTTTATTCTGACAATTGGTTACGTGTGATTGACCATTGTTTTTAATTTCTTTATAAACATTGCAGCATGTGAATGCGACGTTGGACTTAATTGAAGGTAGTATAACTGTCACAACAACTAAGAAGACTTTTGATCCATATATGATCATCAGGGCAAGAGACTTAATAAAGCTTTTAGCAAGAAGTGTTCCATTTGAACAGGTTTGTAGCTAAAGCCACTAATTTATATCAACTATTTAGTAGGTCCATTTTAATATTGCATTTATCTGTATTAAATTATGTTAATTTTACATGCCTATTTTGAAAGAAGTTTATGATTTTCAAGTAAAGTCAGTTGGAGAGAATAAAATACAACTTTCAAAAGAAAAAATACATCTGGGAATACTGAAACTGTGCTTAAACCAGAGTGACAGACTACATTGTTCTGTTGACTTTCATTTAGTAACAAGTAATGAGTTTGTGCTTTGATTAGTTTTATCACAATGACACAGTGCTGGAGGTAGTGCTGATTGCCTATGTGTTTGCTCTTCTCTTTTATTTTTAATATAGCTTTGATTTTCCTTTTTAGGCAGTACGCATCCTTCAGGATGACACTGCATGTGACATCATTAAAGTAGGGTCTCTAGTGAGAAACAGAGAGAGATTTATAAAAAGAAGACAAAGACTCATTGGGCCAAAAGGATCCACTCTGAAGGTACATCTTACAAGTGTAATAATCAAGATCTTAATTATGTGAAGTCGTTTATGTAAGCACCAATTTATACTTATTTATTCCCTTTTTTGTGTAGGCTCTGGAACTGTTAACAAACTGTTATATCATGGTTCAAGGGAACACTGTTTCAGCTCTGGGACCTTTTAATGGGCTAAAAGAGGTGAGAGAGACAGAACTCACTTGCTTTTTTTAATAGATCCCTAACACCAGCCCTGCCCTGCCCCGCCCCTCCCCACCCCCACTAACCTTCCAGCTACGATCCAGCTCCTACCCACCCCCAGCACCTAGCTAGCACGTAGATACTTCCAAGACAACTCTCCATCCCAACAACCTCAGTGTTCTTTAAGCCCTCCAGCACCCACCCACTTACCGACCAACCCAAGCGTCCCTAGATAGCCTCCATCTGACCTACCCCAGTACTCACTCACCTTCCATGTGCTATCCCTGCCATTACTTGGGGCACAGTGTGTTCAACCATCAGGTGAAGTTGATAGTTATATTCAAATTATTTTTTGGCATGCACATTAACTCATTGAATAATTCGCATGACTGTCACACATGGATCAGCTCTAAACTTGACCCCTTCGTGCTTTTAGTGGTCTGACTGCAGGAAAGGTAAGTGGGTTAACCTACGTCATACGCAGTAGGAGTAGAAACAATGCAGAAATACATGAGTTTCATGAGGATGGAAATACTGCTCTAAGACATTTGCTTATCAAGCTGACCAACACTGTCTCATTGTTTCCTTGTACTTCCCTGTCTTTTTGTCTGTCTGCATCCATATATTGTCTCTTACTTAGTGTGTGAGCAACTTGGGGCCATCCTTTTGTTCTGTGTGTGTTCAGCACCTAGCTCCGTGCTCTCCTGGTCCATGGCAGGGGCTGCTAGAGGCTACAGTAATACAACCGATAATAATCAATATAAAGGTATATGAGTAACAGTATTTTTCAGCGTCAGTGAAATTGGTTTCACTGTCAGATTGAGTGCTGTTTTGAGCTGCAAACTTTGCAGGAGAATGTTATAAGCAGTTGTTTCCACTGGAATTATAACACAATTCCGTGGAAACCTTTCTGTTGGTTATGGGTATTGTGATCCATTTGTTTTATAAAAATCTAAATTTGGTGGTAAATTTGACTTGATTGTGCCTCTTTAAACTGAAGATACCACTTAAAAATTTAAAAATCATATTTCTATCCGAAACTTTTTTACTTTTGTTATGGGGAACTAATAAGTAATTAGTTTTACGATAACTAATTCAAAAAGGTTTAGAAAAAAATATTTCTCTAAAGGTCCTCTTGTGCAAAGGAGTTTGAAGAAAATGTATATTTAGGACTTTCATTTACGATAATTTAGAATAGTGATTGCGTTTTCCCTTCCCTTGGCTTTTTTTTAAACCTAGGTTAGAAAAGTGGTCCTGGACACTATGAAGAATATTCATCCCATATATAACATAAAGGTGGGTGTGGTCTGGTGTATTACATTAAGGCTAGTACATTACTGTGCATTTTGTATGGGGTTGCATCTTTGCGTATTTTTCTGTATTAGGGTATGTTCCTTGTCACAAGCCACCTTAATTTATAAAAGGCTATATCAATTAAGTATTCCTGTGATACTTTATTTTGAGGGTTTCTCCTATAATGCAATTTTTTAAAGAAACTTTTACAGTATATTGCTTTGAATATACTTCTGTGTATTAGGGTACACAATCATTGTAATCATAACAGTACCTGACAAGGCACCAAAGGAAAAGTGCATATCCATCTACATGTCTCCATGATTAGCAGCTTGATACTCATTAATATAATATCAAGGCAGCTTCCCTGGTACTGTTAATGTCTCTGAGCCCCTGTAGAACGAACTCCTTGAGACATAATTACCTCACATGTTTGACTACTCCTGCTTAAACCACCCAGTTTCCCTGTGAGTGTAGGTGATTCACTATACATTTAAATAACTGGACTTAGGAAGTATGTCAATTATATGTTTTAACTAATATTTCTTTTTAATATTTTGAAATGATTGAAGACTCTCATGATTAAACGGGAGCTGTCAAAGGACCCTGAACTAAGAACACAAAGTTGGGAACGATTTTTGCCTCAGTTCAAACACAAGAACTTGAACAAACGCAAGGAGCCAAAGAAGAAAAATGTTAAGAAGGAGTACACACCTTTCCCACCTCCGCAACCAGAAAGCCAGGTCAGTCTAAGCCTCGTATAATTCTGTAGGAAAGATAAAAGGTCCTGAAATCTTGCTCGTAAGTAATTGGGAGCATTAATCAGTTGATGCCAGATGCTTTCCTCAGTATCTGTCTCTAACACATAGCTAAAGACTCTCAGGAATCATAAATGTGTTTTTTACAGGTTGATAAAGAATTGGCAAGTGGTGAATACTTCTTGAAAGAAAGCCAGAAGAAACGAAAGAGGGTGGAAGAGATAAAGGTAAGGCAGTTCTGATTTGTTTCAGTCTTCAGCAAAATGAAAATGGGTTGGTTTTTTTTTGTTTTCAATATGACTCTCATTTTGTCTAATGTGACTGGTAAGTCAGGTGTTTGACCTTTTGTTTGTAATTTTAGGCAAAACAAGCAGAAGCCATTAATAGGAGACAAGAGGAAAGAAATAAAGCTTTTATCCCTCCCAAGGAAAAGCTTGTTGTAAAACCTAAAAAAGGTAATGTTTGTTTTCTGTCTTTAGAATCCTTTCCACTGTTTGTTTTTTGTTTTTTAAAGCTACTGTTCCTTTGGTTGGTGGCTATTTAGCCAACCAAAGTGTATGGAGCATTAAGTATGAAATTCACCTTGTGGGTGAGGAGGTTCAGTGCAAGGCCCCCTTGCTATTTAAGTCCATCAGTAGAGCTGCATGGGGCAACGGAATAGGTGTAGCAGCCCACAGCAGTGCTGCCTTTGAATGTTTAGTGTAACAGAGTGTTGACTCTAGAGAGTGACATTGGGAGAAAAGCCAGAGAGGGCCTACTGGATCATCAGGTACGCAGAAGGTGTGTTTGCTACTTCAGGCTGTGGGCTAGAATAGGAGCTGTGAAGGTCTGTTTATTTTTCCACTTTAACAGTTTCTTTAAACTTAAAGAAAAGATGAACTTGCTAATCATACTTGGTTGATGTTTGAGACATAAAGACACTACTTAGAGGGGGAAACTGAGATGCTGAAAAAGTATCCCATCCTGACCTGGAACTAAAGGTCTGACACACTACCATTTTTTGCGAATTGACAATCGGGGGGGGGGGGGGGGAGGGATATTTGTTGAGATCAATCGAAATGTTTGTTTCAATATTTTTGAAACTTTTACATTTCAACCTTCTTTATTTTTAATATTTTACTACGATGACTTCGATTGCTAAACAAAAAGTTGTTTTTGACTGAAAATCAGAATTTTTTACTTAGAAAATGTTGAAATGGGACACTTCTGGCAACTTTGAAACTTTTTCCAACAAAAAATGCAGAAACAAGAATTTCATCAAAACCAACCCTTTTGTACAGTTTGGTTTTGACAAATGGGCATTGTTCTCATGAAAAAAGATTTTGTCAAAAAATTCTCGACCAGCTCTACTTTTACCTATTGTATATACTTTAATGTAAATCTCTCAGCCTTCCAAAATAGATTACAAAAACATTTTTGAAGCTAAAGAGAAGAACTGAGATCCAAAAATGTCAGCTCAAGTCTATGCTCTAGTACAAGGGTGGGTAAACTTTTTGGCCCGAGGGCCGCATCAGGGTTGCAAAACTGTATGGAGGGCCAGGTAGGGAAGGCTGTGACTCCCCAAACAGCCTGGCCCCCGCCCCATATCCCACCTGTCCAACCTCCCCTGCTCCCTGTCCCCTGACTGCCCTTTCCCGGGACCCCCCCCCCTCCACTCCCCCTGGGACCCCACTCCCTAGCCAACGCCCACTGCTCCCCGTCCCCTGACTGTCCTGACCCCTATCCACATCCCTGCTCCCTGACAGGCCCCCTGGGACTCCCACACCTATCCAACCCCCACCCCATCCCCTGACCGCCCCCTCCCCCCGAACCTCTGCCTCATGCAACAGCCCCCTGCTCCCTGTCTCTTGACTGCTCCCCAGTCCCCCCTGCCCCTTATCCAGTCCCCCCACCCCCTTACCATGCCTCTCAGAGCGGCAGGACTGGCGGCCGTGCCGCCCACGCGGCAGCACGCCTACGGAGGGGGGACAGCATGGGAGGGGCCGGGAGCTAGCATCCCCAGCCAGAAGCTCAAGGGCTGGGCAGGACAGTCCCGCGGGCCGGAGTTTGCCCACCTCTGCTCTGGTAGGAAGTAGCTTATGTGAGATAACACTTGATCCTATCTCATGATTTCTGCCCAAGAGGGAGGTGGGGGCAGGAAATCCCAAGGTCCTGGTTTATATGTGATATTAAAACCCTTTTTATTAAAATCACTGCTCGTAAAGGCCACTGGCTGGGGAATACAAAAACACACGTGCCCACCTGCCTTCCCCCCATGTCTCTTTCTATGTCCACTGTTAGACATAGCTCATTGTGTATAAACATGGAATCATTTTGTAGACTGTTTCCAGTAGATACTGGGAAAAAAATCAAAAGGGATGTTTCTCATATTTGTATGTTGGTTTTTATTGTATAGCTTCTACTGAAACAAAAATTGATATAGAAGCAATCAAGGAAAAGGTGAAGAAAGCAAAGAAAAAGAAGCTGGGAGCACTTCCAGTGGAAGAAGTTAAATTAAAAATTGCAGCAGATGAGAAGAAAAAGAAGAAAAAGAAATGATTTGTGAGCTGGAACACTTGCATTTCTTTTACACTTGCAAAGGAACTGTTTTCGTACTTTGAAGATTTAAGACTTGGGGTTATCAGCATTGCCATACTGCCAGTGAACACTGATGAAAAGATTAAAAAACAAATTCATGACAACGAGAATATGTTGGGGATTTGTGGACCTAAATAAGCAGTGTAAAATCCTTGGAACTTGTAAAGAAAATAATTTGGTATGCTCTCTGTCACATCCTAAACAACTGAGAACGTACAATAGTATCTTTTCACCATTCACATCGTATGTCTGAGAGTGATTAGGAGTTTTAAACCTTACGTGAGGGTTTTCAGTTTTGCATAATACAAAACACATATTGGGGAAGGGGGGTTGGCCATAAGAATTTGACGGGAATATATTAGGGGAAGGGGATTGTTTGTTTGAGGGGTTTTTGAAGAAATGTTTCTCTAACAGACTGGCACTGTATAACAAGCTTCAGATATGGAGATGTTAAATCTGATAACTTTTGTAAAAGCAACCAGTTGTATTTTTATATATTATATGTCATTCTGTTTATCAGAGCTAATATTTATTTTCTTATATGTGTGGTGTGTGTTTCTTCACTATTTGTCCTCTGCACATTATAACGTGACTGCAACATGTGTGACATTGTTTCCATGTAGAGTATGCAGGTACCTATCATAAGACACTTGTTTAATTTCTTCAGTTTATGGAAGCAGTTTTGAAACAAACTAAGCATTATGAAAGAATGGAGATTTCAGTGCGTGACACTGACATTTGATACCCTAACTCTGGGCCAAGGGAATAAAATACTTCTCCTTCAGTAACTGCTTGAGAAACATACTAACAAAAAAACAGGTGGCCTGGATGATGGTCTATCAGCCAGTGTTTGCCATACGTAATTATTTATAAAATGGCAGTAGGAAACAAGCTTTAAACAAATACAACTAAGTCAGAAAAGGAGTGGTGATGTGGAGGTACTTTTTACATTTTCAAGTTGCATATAAAGTTGACATTAAAAATTTTAAACTTCATTCACTAAGGCAAAGTCTGCACTAGAAACTTGCCAGTGTAGTAATGCTGACTAGCACTGTGCTTTTTTTTTTTTTCCTTTTTCTTCAATGTGGGAATAATGTCAAAAGTCAGAGTGTAGTTACAGCTACATGATGGCATACAATTGTTTTGCTGATATAACTGATTCCAGTGGTATAAGTAGGGTCTTGGCAAATTGTTTCTAATGTAGACCTAGCCTAAGTATAGGTTAAAAACTTCCCCAAGGCACAAAATATTTGCCCTTGGACTAGGGTATGCTGCCACCACCAAGCACTTTAACAAAGAACCAGGGAAAAGGACCACTTGGAGTTCCTCTTCCCCCAGCAATCCTCCAAGCCCTTATACCCCCTTTCCTGGGGAGGCTTGAGAATAAACAAGTTGAGCACAGATCAGCTTGGGTTTCTTAGTACCCTAGAAACCCAATCAGATTCTTTAAAAACAGAAGTTTATTAGAAGAACAAAACAAAGATACAAGAAACACTCTGTAAGATTAGAATGGAAGATAATCACACAGGCAGTCAGATTCCAAACAGAGAGAATCCCTCTAGGCAAAACCTTAAGTTATAAAAAGACACAAAAACAGGAATATACATTCCCTCCAGCACAGCGAATTTACAAGCCAAAACACAGAAAACCTAATTTATTTTCTAGCTAGATTACTTAGTAACTTTACAGGAGTTGGAGGGCTTGCATCCTTGATCTGTTCCCGGCAAAGGTGTCACAAAAGCCTTTTTCCCCCCCTCCAGATTTGAAAGTATCTTGTCCCCTCGTTGGTCATTTTGGGTCAGGTGCCAGCGAGGTTACCTTAGCCTCTTAACCCTTTACAGGTGAAAGAATTTTGCCTCTTGCCAGGAGAGATTTTATAGCACTGTATACAGAAAGGTGGTTACCCTTCCCTTTATATTTATGACAGTATATATTTCTCCATAAAAACGAATTTTGGAACAGTTATTAAGCCAATCAAAGTTGAACAAGGATATGGCAGTATCAAAGCAGTGTGCAACTAAAATTTAGTTCTCACCCTTCTAATTAACTTGTGAAAATTATTGGTTACTATTTAACTTATTGTCTTAAGAATAACATACCTATGTCATGCACAACTGAGGCATGATGCAGAGATTTGCCCTTTGGAGTTCGTTGCAAGACAAGTACCTAACTTTTTGAGCCCTGGTTGTAGAGGGTAATATATAAAGTATCTCTTAACTTTCATTTTTAAGCAATTTTACTCAAGTTTTTGCTATTTCTAAGGGACATCATCATACTCGGTACATTTTCTTTGACTAATAAATGTATGTAGGCCTTCCTCTTAATTAACCTTTTGTTCTGTGAACATGTTTAGGACCTTTTTATTTTATTTCATAGAATCATAGAATATCAGGGTTGGAAGGGACCCCAGAAGGTCATCTAGTCCAACCCCCTGCTTGAAGCAGGACCAATTCCCAGTTAAATCATCCCAGCCAGGGCTTTGTCAAGCCTGACCTTAAAAACCTCTAAGGAAGGAGATTCTACCACCTCCCTAGGTAACGCATTCCAGTGTTTCACCACCCTCTTAGTGAAAAAGTTTTTCCTAATATCCAATCTAAACCTCCCCCATTGCAACTTGAGACCATTACTCCTCGTTCTGTCATCTGCTACCATTGAGAACAGTCTAGAGCCATCCTCTTTGGAACCCCCTTTCAGGTAGTTGAAAGCAGCTATCAAATCCCCCTCATTCTTCTCTTCTGCAGACTAAACAATCCCAGCTCCCTCAGCCTCTCCTCATAAGTCATGTGCTCTAGACCCCTAATCATTTTTGTTGCCCTTCGCTGGACTCTCTCCAATTTATCCACATCCTTCTTGTAGTGTGGGGCCCAAAACTGGACACAGTACTCCAGATGAGGCCTCACCAGTGTCGAATAGAGGGGAACGATCACGTCCCTCGATCTGCTCGCTATGCCCCTACTTATACATCCCAAAATGCCATTGGCCTTCTTGGCAACAAGGGCACACTGTTGACTCATATCCAGCTTCTCGTCCACTGTCACCCCTAGGTCCTTTTCTGCAGAACTGCTGCCTAGCCATTCGGTCCCTAGTCTGTAGCGGTGCATTGGATTCTTCCATCCTAAGTGCAGGACCCTGCACTTATCCTTATTGAACCTCATCAGATTTCTTTTGGCCCAATCCTCCAATTTGTCTAGGTCCTTCTGTATCCTATCCCTCCCCTCCAGCGTATCTACCACTCCTCCCAGTTTAGTATCATCTGCAAATTTGCTGAGAGTGCAATCCACACCATCCTCCAGATCATTTATGAAGATATTGAACAAAACCGGCCCCAGGACCGACCCCTGGGGCACTCCACTTGACACCGGCTGCCAACTAGACATGGAGCCATTGACCACTACCCGTTGAGCCCGACAATCTAGCCAGCTTTCTACCCACCTTATAGTGCATTCATCCAGCCCATACTTCCTTAACTTGCTGACAAGAATACTGTGGGAGACCGTGTCAAAAGCTTTGCTAAAGTCAAGAAACAATACATCCACTGCTTTCCCTTCATCCACAGAACCAGTAATCTCATCATAAAAAGCGATTAGATTAGTCAGGCATGACCTTCCCTTGGTGAATCCATGCTGACTGTTCCTGATCACTTTCCTCTCATGTAAGTGCTTCAGGATTGATTCTTTGAGGACCTGCTCCATGATTTTTCCAGGGACTGAGGTGAGGCTGACTGGCCTGTAGTTCCCAGGATCCTCCTTCTTCCCTTTTTTAAAGATTGGCACTACATTAGCCTTTTTCCAGTCATCCGGGACTTCCCCCGTTCGCCACGAGTTTTCAAAGATAATGGCCAAGGGCTCTGCAATCACAGCCGCCAATTCCTTCAGCACTCTCGGATGTAACTCGTCCGGCCCCATGGACTTGTGCACGTCCAGCTTTTCTAAATAGTCCCTAACCACCTCTATCTCCTATCTATATCTATATCTATTTCAGTAAGTGGAGATTAAATTGAAATAAAACTCCAGGAGTAACCAACTGGCTGGCGTTCAGTTCATGCTTTTGAGATTCATAGATTTTAAAGCCAGAAGTGAACGTCATTTAGTGATCATTTAGTCTGGCCACCTACATAACACAGGCAATAAACCTCATAAAGTACATTCCCCCATGTCTGTGAAAGATTAGCTGGGATTTGAACCCATGATTACTTGCATAGAAAGCAAGAACTATTCCACTGGACCAATGCTGCTCAACTTCTTCAGCTTGGTGACCCCTTATTTGAAATTGAACATTTTCACAACTCCCTTGCATTTATTTTAAAAGTAAGAATAAAAAAATCAGTCATAATGATAAACCTAAGTTAGTTAGTTGCCTGTGTTTTGAGGTGTCAGAATACCTGACATTGAAGGACAAGGATGTGGTAAGTACAATGGAGACCTTCTGGGATGCAATCCAGACCAGTGAGGGATTTTCACCACCTGCTGTGCAACCTGGGGTGCCTCAGTGCTTTGCTGCTGTAGCTCCCACGGTGGGTCCCTCACAAGCAGCCAAACAGCATGGAGGTCACACTGAGTGTCTGTGTATAGCTTGCAGGATGACCCCAACACACTCCCAGACCTGAGTTTTGCCCCAGAGTGTGTATTCTGCACTGTCCAGCCCTTTCCTGGACAATTGAGGTATGTTAGGTCCATTGCCCCTGGAAGGGAACAATAGCCAACAGTTTGCTACTTTCAATGGAGTTACCGAAACAATTCAGTTGGAATGCCACACTGGATTAGTTTTGATTCAAGAATAAAACAAGTTTATTTAAGTATAAAGAGAGGGAGAGAGTTTAAATGAGTAAAAGTGCAAAGCATTACAGTCAGAAATGGTTACAAGAAAAATAAAGATAAAATGCTTTCTAGTGCTAAAACGTCACAAACTAGACTTGGATCGAGAGAAAATTCTTACAATACGTTCCCAGTAACAAGACTGACCAAATTTCAGGTTGGACTCTCTCCCAAAGCCAAATGGCCGCTGCTTGTGTCATCTTAGGAGAAAGAGAGAGAGAGGGAGAAATTCCTTGGGGGTATTTTTGTCCCTCACTTTTATAGTCCAGTCAATCTTTGAAATGCATTTTCCTGAGGGTTACCCCTAGATAAAGATCATTCCTACTGTGAGATTGGAAGCCACGGGGTCTTGTGACAAAAGAGATTCCATGCTGCTGTTGGCTAAAATGTACATCGATCTGTTTTTGCCCCTTTCTTTGCCAAGAAATGGCAACTTGACAGGTGATTGCCCATCAACTTTGATGACACCTGGCTAGAGGCCTCAGCTTGTCCTTTGTCTTTGAGAAACAGGTTTATCCATTCCCCAGATTTGACTGGTAGCAATATTTCAGTCATCATTTCATTTTATGTTGATAATGTTACATACAATGTTGCTACACAAGTTTCACCATGATATTATTAACCAGTAATTTATGAGTTTTCAAATGATACCAAACAAGGCATACTTTGTATAAAGATTAATACTGTGTAGTGTGTGACTACATGGTGCATTCAGTCACACCTATCACTCCCAGAGATTCTGACCAATTGTTTGAAACACATTGCACTATACTATCTAGCTACCGCATGATCTGTCCATTAATATAAAGAAATTTTAATCCCCTTCAAGGTTAATCTAATTTTTAAAAAATCATCTAGAAAGACTCCCTAATTAAGAGTAGGGTTACTTTAAGCTCAATATGAAAATTACCTTAAAAATAGGTCCTATCTATAGTGAGTCATGAGGATCTGTAGAACCAGCCACACCTACCCACCATGAAAATCAAATTGAAGAGGGAGGCTTAATGGCAGTCAATGTAGGTTTAATGGGCACCACTGATATGGACAACTTATTTAATAATGCTAAGAACCACCTGTGAGTTGCATACTGTTAGTTGTTAGTGTGTACTTATACTGCATACTGTTGTTGTTGTATCCTTGTTAATGTTTGATGGGCTCATATCAAATTGATTGCGTTAAAAAAACATGTATTTTTTTCTCTTAAAATATATATTTAAGTGTGTTAATCAAGTCTTGGATCGCCTACTCTGTGGAGTGTGAGTGTATAAGGTTCATCCAAACTTTGGCACAGTGAAGTTGACTCTCCTAGAGTAAAGACAGTACGTGGATACTCAAAGCTGAATAGTACCATTTTATACCCACTTTGCACAGTTGCAAAGGAATACATAGTATTACTCCTGGGGCAATTCTGTGCCACTGTGCACATGCATATTTCCTGTGCCGCACATATTTTTAATTTTGTTTGCAGAAAAATTGCTGCAGTTCTGCTTTGTGCCCACCAGAGGGTGTGTGGCATTAGAACAAAGCAGCTACACCTGGCCAGACCCAGCTATGATAGGGAAAAGAAAGAGCCTGCCTTCTTCACAGTGCCTGTCAGGCCAGGTCACGAGACAGGGGTTGGGGAGTCAGACACCATGGGGCTGCTGAACAGTCAGATAGGGGCTCATAAGGACTTGTGGGGGAGGATAGAGTGGGATGGGCTCAGTGGGAGTGGAGGCTCAGGGTCAAAGGGTGGGAGGGAGGTGCAGGGTTACATGGGTAGAGGGGGAGGGGGTGCAGAGTTACAGGGGGGAAGGGAGATGGCTGAATAGGGGCATAGGGACAGGGGTGCAGGGATACATGGAGCTGAGGGGAGGGAGCTGGCTGATGGATTGCAGGGACACATGGGGTTGGGGTAGGGGAGTAGGGATACATGGGGATAGAGGGCAGCTGGGGGGCACAGAGACAGATGGGGGAAGGGGTGCAGGAGCACATGGGGATAGGGAGAGTGGGTATCTGTGTGGGGATGGAGGGACACATGGGGACAGAGGGAGATGTGCCTGACTGAATGGGAGAGACTAAGGGTCAGCCAGGGTCTGCATGGGGGAAGCTCCCTAACAATCCCTCCCTGCTCCCCACCCCCCAAAAAACAATCCCTCCCTGCTTCCCTCCTTTCCCACCCATACCCAACAACCCTTCAAGTTCACACCCAGGCTCCTTCCCAGCAATTACTTTCCTCTCCCTCAACTCCTCTGTTACCCCTGACTCCCCGAAGCCTTTCCACTGCTTCTGAGGGGTGCGGGAAATACATTTCTGTATTGTATTTTAAATGAATTATTATTCATTATTCAGAGTTCTGTATTAATTATGCAGAAGGAATCTATTTGTCAAAAAACATTTCCTGAATCTTTTTTGTTGTCTGTTTTGTTACAGACATACTTGCTGACAGGTATTTTGAAATAAATTACCAAAATAATTGAAATTGGTATGATTCTATTGTGTTATTTTGACAAATAAAATATGCAGAATTTTAAAATATTGTGTGTAGGATTTTTAATTTTTTGATGCAGAATTCCCCCAGGAGTAACATAGATTGCAAGCTGTGGAGAATCAGGCTAGTTAAATGCAGGACTGGACCAGCTGAAATGAATTATTAAGTAATGTGTTTTGAGCAATTAGTGTCAGCAACTGACAGCTCTTTCCTGTGGGGAAAGGACATTGCTAATTTATAAAGGTCTCTTCAAATGTTGCTGGTCTAAAACTATTATTTTTTTATTATTATGTTTACTTAGAAATCAGCCTTTTTTATCTTTGTTTAAGATCCTGAGAAGGTGTAAGATTGTCCATTTGTTTTCAATGGCTTCTGTAAAGTCTGCAAATGCTTGCTAGTTAGACCTCAAAATACTCTGGTATTGATAGTCTGGTATCTGATTGTTTTGCCTGACTGGGGTTATAAAATAGCACTGTGTAATGCTTGAACCTTTGCATGTTTTAATCTCTGGGCTACACCTGCAATTTGTGCTCTCACCGGTTAGAGTCTGAGGTAACATTTCTGTTTGATTTTTCTCTAATGAGTCATGTGGCTGCAACTGTTCAGT
The DNA here is from genome assembly GCF_965152275.1 of Natator depressus. Lineage (NCBI taxonomy): Eukaryota > Metazoa > Chordata > Testudines > Cheloniidae > Natator > Natator depressus. The sequence goes on from NC_134234.1 coordinate 279,389,779, forward strand.
GACTTGAAACTTTTATTCCTACAAGTCTTACAATGCACTTATTTAGATGTTGTTAATAAGATGCTTTTAATTTAATCTTTCTTTCCTAATCCTGTCACTAACCTTACAGATTTCACATATATGTAGAGAAGCCACTTTGGTCTTGTCTCCATTTATAGTCAGAAGTATTTGAAGCAACTGGGATAGTTCTCTTCTCAATCTTAGTTTGCTGTATGACAGCTGCAACACTGAAACAAGTCAATCACATACAAAAAAACTTTCTATCTTGTAATATTAGAAACAAGAGTAAAAAGGATAAATTACCAAGAACATATTCAAGGGACCCTGCCAACATGAAATCTAGTAAATTAAAATATGAGTTCAAAAAGTAGCCTGAGGTACAGCACCTGTCCCTTGGCATCCCATTCTGTGGTTTTACAACTGCGCTTTCCCAGTTGTTAAACATACTTTCTTTTTAACGTGTAAGTGTTTGAAAGACCCACTAAACAACAGTAGAAACTAACTAAAGCCCTAAGACTCCAAATACTTATGTATATGAACAACTTTATATGTGAGAGTAGCCCCATTGATTTCAAATTGTAACTCAGGTGGGTCATTTGTGCACTGAATTTGATGGGACTACTGCCTGGCCTGGAGTAAAGTTACTCACATATATGTATACTGAATTGGTCTTTATTTACCTATACAGGGGAACAATGAAATTAACTAGGCATAAAATGCTGACAGATGCATTCACTAAAAAAAAAAAAATCTGAATAGTTGTAACAACAGTAGGTTCATAGAATATCAGGGTTGGAAGGGACCTCAGGAGGTCATCTAGTCCAACCCCCTGCTCAAAGCAGGACCAATCCCCAATCAAATCATCCCAGCCAGGGCTTTGTCAAGCCTGACCTTAAAAACTTCCAAGGAAGGAGATTCTACCACCTCCCTGGGTAACGCATTCCAGTGTTTCACCACCCTCCTAGTGAAAAAGTTTTTCCTAATATCCAACCTAAACCTCCCCCACTGCAACTTGAGACCATTACTCCTTGTCCTGTCCTCTTCTACCACTGAGAATAGTCTAGAACCATCATCTCTGGAACCACCTCTCAGGTAGTTGAAAGCAGCTATCAAATCCCCCGTCATTCTTCTCTTCTGTAGACTAAACAATCCCAGTTCCCTCAGCCTTTCCTCATAAGTCATGTTTTCCAGACCCCTAATCATTTTTGTTGCCCTTCGCTGGACTCTCTCCAATTTATCCACATCCTTCTTGTAGTGTGGGGCCCAAAACTGGACACAGTACTCCAGATGAGGCCTCACCAATGTCGAATAGAGGGGAACGATCACGTCCCTCGATCTGCTCGCTATGCCCCTACTTATACATCCCAAAATGCCATTGGCCTTCTTGGCAACAAGGGCACACTGCTGACTCATATCCAGCTTCTCGTCCACTGTCACCCCTACGTCCTTTTCTGCAGAACTGCTGCCTAGCCATTCGGTCCCTACTCTGTAGCTGTGCATTGGGTTCTTCCGTCCTAAGTGCAGGACCCTGCACTTATCCTTATTGAACCTCATCAGGTTTCTTTTGGCCCAATCCTCCAATTTGTCTAGGTCCCTCTGTATCCTATCCCTGCCCTCCAGCGTATCTACCATTCCTCCCAGTTTAGTATCATCCGCAAATTTGCTGAGAGTGCAATCCACATCATCCTCCAGATCATTTATGAAGATATTGAACAAAACCGGCCCCAGGACCGACCCCTGGGGCACTCCACTTGACACCGGCTGCCAACTAGACATGGAGCCATTGATCACTACCCGTTGAGCCCGACAATCTAGCCAACTTTCTACCCACCTTATAGTGCATTCATCCAGCCCATACTTCTTTAACTTGCTGACAAGAATACTGTGGGATACCGTGTCAAAAGCTTTGCTAAAGTCAAGAAACAATACATCCACTGCTTTCCCTTCATCCACAGAATCAGTAATCTCATCATAGAAGGCAATTAGATTAGTCAGGCATGACCTACCCTTGGTGAATCCATGCTGACTGTTCCTGATCACTTTCCTCTCATGTAAGTGCTTCAGGATTGATTCCTTGAGGACCTGCTCCATGATTTTTCCGGGGGGTGGAGGGGGACTTTGACGAAGTTGTACAGGGTTTTTTTGTTAAGCTGATGGTGTTCCTTTTTCCTTTGTGCTGAAATTTGGCTTTAGATATGACTACATTTTATTCAGAATGTTACTATCCCCAGAGAAACTTTGATAGGTGAGATTTAAAAAAAAAAATAGTACATATATGAGAGAGAGTGAGAGAGAACAAGAAATGCAAAATTAAGGTTCAAGTAAAAAGGAAAAAAATAAAGAAAAACCCCTATTGAACTTAGGGTTTTATATTGCCACCTATCACTATAGTATGTGAGCACCTGCCAAATAAAATCACTAGCAATAACTAAGTACCTAGTGAACTTCATGGAATCTCTGTTGCTTCTGTTTCAGAGTAAGAACTCTCTTGGGGAAGCGTTATGTATTTTTAATTTTTTATTTTCTTTTATGGTTGGCTTGTTCAGGGGTTTTGCGGTAGAAAGGTGATATACTGGAAAATCAAGAAATGCCTAATTATGTTTCTGTAAACAATCTAAACTGATGCATATGCCCACCCAGTGTTCATTCCTGACTTATAACTGGTTACATATAATCATTCTTAGTGAATTTTGTGTCTAATTTCAAGAGAGGATGTGAGTATATAGCTCTAATGGTGTGCTATGTGAGGAGCTGAAAAGGGCAGATATAGTGATTTTTTCCCCAGCAACAATCTACAGTGGTTTGGGCTGTCTGTTTCCTAACTGAATGGATTATTACGTTTATGGGCTAGAAACACAGAGCAGCTGAAGCAGGAAAGGGTTTGTGTTTAAGGCTGATGGCCTGTATGTAATTTGCACTTTTCATATAGAAGGTGGGGATTTGTAGTTCATAATGAAAATGTGGATGAATTATGGTGACTTACTGGGATGACTGGAAATAGTATCTAAGTTTTTTGTGGCCATTGAATGGGTGTCATCAGGTCAGAGTTTGTTTATTGATCCTTAACTTTTAAATTTCTTGGCTTTCAATCATTTGATAAATCCTGTGTTTGGGGTCTTGTATCTAAAGTTTATGATTTACAACCATCTTAATGAAGCTTTTTGTATGGGTATTTCCACAGGGATGTTTGAGTGTGTGTTGAAATGTTGTGTGACTGTTCTGAACTTTTTAAACTCTTCCCTGGAGAATAAGGAAGTCTAATAAAATAGAGCACAAGGTAAGCTATGTCAGGGAGGAGAAATCTTACTATGTTTAACTTCACTTCCCACAAAGCAGCAGCAGACTGTGTGCTCCTCTTTTATAGTCGTAGGAGCTGGGCTGCATATAATTAAATCTGTTCAAAAAGGACACATCTGCATGTGACTTCACTCAAGCAGACTCCTGCACCAGGCTCCTTATGGGTTCAGGGGTCCATCCATGTAAAGTCACTTGTAGGATCAGAGCCAAAGGCCTGAATCTGGCTAGTTGGGTTCTGGAGTCCAAAGATGTGTTGACTGATGCTAAAAAGCCCTGCTGAGATCTCAGTCAGTTCTCAGATGTTCATACGACCACAGAGAGTGACTCCAAAAATAAAACCCCACAACATTCCATAGAGATTGAAAGGAAGAGAGTGTCCAATTTTTAGCAGAAGCTACACTTGCGATTTTTGAGACGTATCCTTTGATTTTCTCTCTCAAATGGAACACATTGTGTCCGTAAATTCTCTTATCTCAAACACCTCATCCGATTAACTGCAATCCTGGGTTTAAAAAAACAAAGCAAAACAAAACCTTTTATTTCAGTATTCTCAGCCAAGATCAATTTTAGATCTTGGTGAAGGGCCTTTGACTTGGAATGGACTTATGCTGCGCTTCCTTACAAAGCCTTAGTGGAACTCCCCCTGCTGGTCACTCAACACACTGCTGTCCTTGGACCCACATGCTGGGCCCGTGTGCTCTTATGCTCCCTTTACTCTAGGCAAGTGTCAGTCACAGGGATGCCTCTTGTCTGATTTTATACCAGACAGTCCTTTTGGAGAGGTTTGTGCCCGTCTGGTTCTGGGACAAAACCAGATGTAGTTTTACCCATTATCAGACAGGGGACACAATTTTGAACAATGTGCTACCCTGCCCCATGACCTCCATGCTGCTTGTCCGGTCAAGCTGGCATAGGCAGGGCAGTATGCTCTTGAAAATGGTGCCCCCCTCCCATATGGCATTACCTCACACGCTCCATGCTTATGGGGTCATACTGGTGTGGGGGGGGGGGGGGAAGGTCACACTGGTTGGGGCAAGCCCATGGTGTTTCTGGAAGTGCCAGAATGTCCGATGTTCTGGGAATGTAGCTACCCTATTCAGTCACCATTCTTCTTTGACTTCACTGGCACACTTCCTGGGCACAGACTCTCTGTCTGAAACCCCTTCTGGAAGTGGGTGTGCACATCATGGTTCAGCTGCCCTAGTCCCCCAGGACTGGTGCTGATCCCTCGTAGCTTAAACACAACCTTTCCCAAGGCTCCAGACATGCAGGCACTCTGGTTTATAGTTTACCCCTTCAGGGACTTGTGATATTGAAGACAATACAGAGATTTTACAATAGGATTTCTAAAAATAATTCCTCTTTTTACTTTACTTTAGACAGCACATACGAGAGCCATACAGATCTAGGCAAAAAAATAAACACCTATACGCCATTCCCTGCCTCAATTTCCTCACCACTGTTGAGGGTTCTTTGGGATTTGGTCAGGGTCTTCTACGGTGTCCAGGATCCTCCTCCTCCTCCTACCTCCTGCACATGACTTCTTCAGAACATGAAGTGTCTGTCTATCTCTGTCTCTCTCTCTCTCTGACCCCACCAGTCAATGTCCTCCAGCTCCTGGCCTGACCAGCAGTCTAAAAGGTTTCCCCTCCTGTGTGGAAACCTGTTTCTCTGTCAGTCCTTCTGTGAGTACTTCCCCAACTTCTCAGCCCTCCAGTCTTTAAAGGCCCATCAGGGTCTCGTTCAAAGACAGACAGTCAGGCGCCCTTCCCTTTGTGTTTAGCACAAGGAGTATGTAGTCAGAATACAGTTTAAAATAATCGTAAGGGCTTACAGAGGGTGAATAACACCAAACAGTTTGTAGGTTGCACATGGATTCCCCAAATCATCTTGCTCTCTTTGACAGAGCCCCAAGATTTGTCACAGGGGATGTTGCAAATACTTCTTACTCAGCCAAATGTTTTGGAAGAGATGAGATGAGCAAGTGAGGGCGTTGTCTTTTATTTTGGGGGGGGTCTCAGAGGAGTGGCTAGGGCCCAGGCCTGCAAACACTTAATGCATCTAAGTAACATCATTCTCACAAGTAGTCAGTTAAGCTAATGACAGGTTTCAGAGTAGCAGCCGTGTTAGTCTGTATCCGGAAAAAGAACAGGAGTACTTGCAGCACCTTAGAGACTAACCAATTTATTTGAGCACAGCCTACTTCGTCACATGCCTAGAATGGAACATATAGTAAGAAGATATATATACATACAGAGAACACGAAAAGGTGGACGTTGCCATACCAACTCTAAGAGGCTAATTAATTAAGATGAGCTATTATCAGCAGGAGGGAAAAAAAACTTTTGTGATAATCAAGATGGCCCATTTCAGACAGTTGACAAGAAGGTGTGAGGATACTTAACATGGGGAAATAGAATCAATTTGTGTAATAGCCCAGCCATTCCCAATCTCTATTCAAGCCCAAGTTAATGGTACCTAGTTTGCAAATTAATTCCAGTTCAGAAGTTTCTCTTTGGAGTCTGTTTTTGAAGCTTTTCTGTTGCAAAATTGTTATCTTTAAGTCTGTTTTTGAGTGGCCAGAGAGGTTGAAGTGTTCTCCTACTGGTTTTTGAATGTTATGATTTCTGATGTCAGATTTGTGTCCATTTATTCTTTTGAGTAGTTAAACTAATGGGTTTGTTCACATAGGCAAAGCTACTCACATGCCTAAGTGTTTGCAGGATTGGGCCCCTTGTAGGTAAACATTGTTTAGGCTATGTAACTATTGAATTATGATGCACATTGTATAAAGTGAAATAGGTAACTTTTAATGCAAGTTTGAAGTATTTTCTTCTATTTGACTTGCTTTTAGACTTCATTAAACTCTAAAAAGCATGAGTTTATGGTTCTTTATATTCTGGTAGTCCCCACAACATGCTAGGTGCTTTCCACCCAACAATAAAGACACAGTCCCTGTCTCAAAGAGCTCACAATCTAATCAAAAGATCTAAGTGAAGAAAATCTAATCAGTAGTTTTCCAGTTACAAAAGTTTACACTTTGCAAGCTCTGCGAGGGAATGCACATTTCAATAACTGCACGGGTATATCCGGTGCTCAGTCCACAGTACGAACAAACACTAGTCACCTGCCACTAACTGGTGCCTGTCAAGAAATGCACATATGACTGAGGTGCAGGAGGATGAGGAAGGGCACCAGATGGCCTGTGGCTGGACTGAGGGTGCCTGCTAGCTAAGGAACTTGTGACTCTTCTCTTCATCCTCTCCAACATTTAAACAAAAACCAAACACCTACAGTGTCAAATGCAAAAGGTTACAGGCCACATCTTGCCTCATTTACTCACATAGGTAATCCAATTGACTTCTATTCAACTATTCTTGTGGGTAAGGACAGCAGTAATTAGCTGTATGTTAATATGTCCTTAAGCTTGTGCAGTTAGGTCCTCAAATATCAGGGCACGTAAAAGAGAAGGGTGAATTCATGCCCTGAACTCTGGCCCTTAACCAAGTGACTTACAGTGAGCCTTCACCTATATTCAGATAGTTACCTTGGATTAAGAGTTGTGGGTGGCTTTTTTGCATTTATCTATTCTCAAATCACATGCAATTTATCATTAATAGAATAGGCCTCATTCTACAGATCAGTGTGTTAGATTCCACCCCCCCACCCCCCGCACACACACTAATAATGGGGAAATCTGCACTTGGAATAGGAGCAGAATAGCCCAAAGTGTTCCTGCAATCTTTCAAATGCATATTAGTCACTTATAGATATTTGGGGATAATGCTTCTGTAGAAACCAGACAGCTCCAAAAGTCAGTACAATTAGTGAGGGCCTTAAAATTAGAACAGTGATGCAGTACTGGTCACACATGGCTTTATCCTGGTCTGGATACTTGTCCCAGTCTGGATACCACCCAGAGTTACCTATAAACAAAACAAGAGGAATTATTTTCCAGCATAACTGTACTTAAGGTAACAAATTCAAGAAACAATATCTGATTGTGATACATACTTATGACTTTCTCACGCTCTGGATTTTCTGGCAAGAGAAGAGAAAGGAACATAAACATGTTTACCAGTTAGAAACCATTTTAATTAAAAAAAATGAAAAATAATTGAGAACTTGGATACATAACGAGATGCTCCAGGATCTGTGCTTTTCTCACCTGGGTGTAATACAAATATGTCTGTTTCACTTTAATAAAACATTGAAAAAATTCCCAAAAGAGGAAATCTGAGAATAACGTATTTCCACAATGATACTTCCGGGCCTCGCTGAGACAGAACTTGCTCATAACCACCTGCTTCTTTTAGCCCCTCGTGGCTGAAATAGAGGAAGTAGGATTTGATCACTGCAACTAATGCTATCGCTATTTACTTAGGCTTGGAGCCACAAAGAGACCTAGGAGCTACAATGCTGAACATCACAACACTTAACTTTTAGGCCTCTAGAAAATCACAGAACAAACACTGATCCACAGAGTCTCATTTAGGCCCCTATACAATGAATGGGGAGAGAGTATGCATTCCACAAAAGCCAACACACTAGATGGGGAGCAGCCTAAGATAGCCAATGGGAGATGCTGATGAGAGCAGCCCCACCCTTTGCCCCACTCCCTCTGAGATAGCCCCGTCTCCCTGCAGCCTGGACTTAGGCACCTCTCTCTGCTTAGTGATGCATGAATGGGAATCCAGAGCGTGGAGTCAGGCAGTTTAGGCACCTCTTGCAGGAATGAGTTAGGCGTCTGCCTTGCTCAGTTCAAAACAGCCAGAGGAGGAAGAGATGCTGGTGCTGCCACCCACCTTATAACTGTTAGCCCAGTGATTATGGTGTTCTTCTGGGATGTAGGAGAGTCAGGTTCAATTCCCCACTCTCCCTCTCTGAGGGGAGGGGAAGGATTTGAACAGGGGTCTCCCTTCCCCAGGTGCAGGTTCTAACCCCTGAGCTTTGGGATATTCTGATGTTGGGGCTCCCTCAGTTTCTTCTGTTGAAGCTGTTCCACTGTGGATAAATAACAAAAGAGAGATTGGAGCAGGGGGACTGGACCCTGGGTCTTCCACCTCCCAGGTGGATTGTAACGTTGTGTTCTCTGTCTCTGGCCCAATGACTATTAAGTAGTTATCCACAGTTGTACAGTCACTGGGCTGAACATTTTCTGAAAACTTTTCCAGCTGGGCTGCTTCATGTTCCTTTTGAAAAACCAGCATATTGCCTCTCTGCATCCCCACCCCAACTCGTGGTGGAGAGCAAATCATACGCTTACAGAAGGTTGGGCCTAGCTGTGATCCCAGGCTGGCTAGCCACTCCCTTGCAGTTTTGTTGCACTGGTGGGGGTATTAGCCTGGCTCCCTCCTAATGCTCACCGGTGTGCTAAGAGTGTCTCTTGCTACCTGGGGTGGAAAAGGGGTTCTTCATATTTTCTTTTCCTCCTCTATGTGGATCCCCACCGTACTTGGCTTTTGGATGTCATTTCTCATACATACTTGAAAGCAAGCAACCATTGTCTTGTGACAATGGTCCATTGATATTATGTCTTATTTATGGGTCTTTCCATATGATATCATTCAGTGAGGAACTTTCCTTTTTACTTACCACATAGGTTATCCACACACTTCTCACCGTTGCATTTGCTGCATGCTGCTCCCGTGTTATAAGGCTGTGTCGGATAATTCCCACTGCAAAGAGGGAAAACTTTGTTCTGATATTGACCTCCTTGGGAAGCATTTGACTGTCTTGGGTTCACGTTTTGTTGCAATGATTTTATCATGAGGAAATACTACAGCAAAGTCCCTTGCACACAGAACATGCAGTGAAATGGAAGAGAGCAGGAATGACTGGACCCCATGTTTAGGAACTCCATTTTAATGAAGTTTTGTCTAACACAGCCAAATGTCAACTTCCAGATGCTGAGAACTTTGAAAGTGTGGTATTTAGCTATGCTACTGAAAGAGTTACTGAACACTGTGCTCACTGCACCTTTTAATATAGAGGAATCCCTGTCAGGCTGGCTGGGAATCTGTAAGGGAGCTATTTTATTTCAGTTTATATGCAGACTGTTATAGGCATCGGTTGTCTCTCCCTCTCTCTCTCTCTCTTTCCGCACCCTCCTTCCTTTCTAGGGACTGTCTGGGTGAAATTGTAGCCCAACTGAACTCAATGGGGCCAGGATTTCACCCCATATTTGTTTGTTTGTTTATATAATCTCCAGTAAACCCTCTTGAGGACAAAGCACTCGAATGAAGGATTAAGTGGAATTTAAGTGGTCCATAGCTTTTGTGCTCTCCCCCTGCACAGGGTTGAATGTCACTAAATCAAAAGAGACACTCATGGAACTAATGCCCAAATGAAGTATAGTTTGATTCGGTTAGCTCACATGCTAAAGGATAGAATTTGGGTGTACAAGAAACACAGCATTCAGAGTTTCAATCCACTATTCAGCAGTGGTAAAGGACACCAATAGGCTGCTGGCTCACACAGTATCAAGAGATGTATTAGAAGTCCAAGGATACTGCATTACGCTTTATAAAGCACTGGTTTGACATATGTGCAAGTACAGTCTTGTATTCTAGTCAATCTTGGTTACCCTAGGGTATGTCTGCACTGCAATTGGGGGTGGGGGAGGGAGGGAGGGATGACTGCATTGTATAAACTAGCTAGCCTGAAAATTGAGAACAGTGAAGTCACATCAGCATGGGCTTCAGTGCGGGCTGTACAAGCCTGCCCGTGACCCTGGGTAATTGCTTGGCCTGCGAGCCTGGAACCCTAAGTACTTACTTGGGTGGCAAACCTAGGCTGGACTCCTTGCTGCTGCGGCTTTACTGCTGTTAATACTTGCCCTAGTTAGATTAAAGCTAGCTCCGGTATGTCCACCCAAGCTACCACCACACCTCCAATTGCAGTATAGACATACCCTATGGATAGAATGACATAGTTAAATTGGAGAACTTCTCCCCTCCCCCCAAAGGGCCACTGAATAGATAAAAGGAGTGGCGATGTTTACACAGATAAAGGCTCTGTGTTTAAGGGCTAAATCCCCTGAATGTAAATTTCAAAATTAGGGTTGAACTCCTGCCAAATGTCTTAAAAAATTTCCATGCATGCTCAGAAGTAACATCAAGTGTATGGTTTGCCAGTGATACACCAATCAGAAGATCAGTTGCTCAAATATTCAATGCAGTCCATCTTCCAGCATCTCCCCTATTTTACCTTTGGCCCCTTTATTGACTCCAGTGGGTAGCCCTCTCCCCGAGCAAAGAGAATTGGGCATGGCTTCCTCTGGAAGATCTCATTGCTGCTTCAAGCATTGTCCACACGAGTTTCTTGGAAAGTAACGAGTCGCTCCTCCCCCACACCACAGCCTTGTACAGTAATTGTAATGAGAGGACTTACGCTGGCCCATAGTTGCAAATGAAATGTGCTGCCTTCGATCCACGAAACCCTGTTACTGTAGGGCAAAAGTGAACAGCGCAGCCAACTTTGTAACTTGTCGCCCAAACAACCTGAAAAGAAGTGGACCATAAGCTACAATCAAATACCCGATTTAACATTCATGGGACTACAGAGAGACTGCTACTGTACTTGTGACACACACACACACAATTGCTGAACTAAGAAAAATGTATCCTAGGGACTCTTTACTTGTCCAGGCCTGGCTTGACATGAGTAATTGGACACGAGTGAGGCCTCGTTTCTGGGGAGACAGGACTAGGGAGGTAAATGGATCAGCAGGCTGGAAACAGAATGTCTGTACCAGCTAAGAAAAGGTGGAACATCCAGGGCACCGTTTACAATGGATAAGTCAGGAACATAAAGATGAGGTACAGCGTGAAGCCATGTCTACACTAGAGACCTGACAGTGGCACAGCTGTCCCGATGCAGCTGCACTGCTGTAAGACTTCCCATGTAGCCACTCCATGCTGACGGGAGAGAGCTCTCCCGTCAACGTAATTAAATCACCTCCAATAAGTGGTAGTAGCTATGTTGGCGGGAGAGCATCTCCTGCTGACATAGCGCTGTCCACACTGGCGCTTCTGTTGGTGTAACTTACGTCACTCAGGACTGTGTGTTTTTCACACCCCTGCGCAACATAAGGTATACCGACAAGTGCCAATGTAGATATAGCCTAAGTCAGGTGTGGACAGAGAATGCTGTACAGGGACTGGCTTCTGCAAAAAGTAACCAAGCCAGTCCCAAAATATGTCATGTTTAAATGCATATAAAGGAGGAGACATTAAATTATTGAAAACACTGGCAAACGGGAATTCTTTCCACTGATGCATTTTCATATGTTGATCTTGTGTGACTAGGAAAATAACTTGGGCAGGTAGTTGAGTTCTTCTAGCAAATGTGAAGGTTAGGTGTGTTGAATCGGTGTCATTGACTTCATTGTAGTCCACTGACCCGCACTATTTTTCTATCTGGAAAAGCGTTAATAGGTCAAAGATATGACGTGCAATAAAGGCCCAATTCAGCTCATCTCTCACTCAGCTCAATTTCCCCACATGCTGAAGCCAGTTAGGTTATGTACATTTATCTAAGAGTACAGTTTGGCTCAAAGTACCTAAAGTTACCCTTTATCCAATGAGAATGAAAGGCTCTCAGCTGGATTCCTGCCTCTCAGCATCCCAGGAATGTGACTTTCTGCTCGCTAACTATTCCTCCACCCTATTTTAAACTTTTTATAACAAGTTTTAGTGAATTTATTGCTCCCAAAAAATGCTGGTATGATGTTCCCAGAAACTGAAATCCTCTTTTTGTCTATAGGCAAAGCTCAACAGCTCAGCCTTCATGTCCGCATGATCCTTTGCCTCTTTTTGGTGAGACTGCCCACAGGAGACATGAACCTTATCTGCTACGAACTGGGCTGATGCCACAATTTCATTTAACATATAGGCCACTGTGCAGTCAGAGAGCAGTTTTTAATGGGACTCTTTATAAAAGCGAGAGCTATATATATGTGAGAATATGTAGATAGTTAATATAAAGCAAACCTCCTACTTGCACATAAAAATGGTGCATATTTTTCATAAATATAGGCTGAATAAAGCTGTGCATTGCAAATAGCTTCTGGATTACACAGCTGGTAACAGTAATAATGATTTTTTTAGTCACTACCAATCTGAGCCTGATCTTTTTGAATTGCTGACCTAAAACTGAAAGACCCTGTAGCCAATTTCCAGTCTTGCCCCATTCTGATTTTGAGCCCATTCTGAACTCTTAAATAACCTGTACTGCTACTACTAGCCTGAGGGTCTGTATCTGATTCCTTGCTAGAAGAGAGTCTTTTTCAGGGAAACACAAAAAAGATTAAATTTAAAAGATTAAAAAAAAAATCCTCTTTATTTCAAGGGCCCTTTCTAAAACAGTGAAATAAAAAGCGCATGCGCACAGTGTGATTATAAGACTTAGAAAATAGTTTGTTGAATTGGAATAAGAATCTCCCATTTTAAATTACAATCGACAAAAATAATTCTGAAGTTCAGCTGGAGAAATGTAGCAAATGACTCACCTGAGTGTAATGGCCACACATGTTGGTGCAAGTGTTAGTGCCATAGGCGTAGTCTTTGAATTCATTGTACCAACTAGTGAGGGCTGCAGTCACAGAAAAAATGTGGAGAGACCCAGTCCAGATGTTTTCTCCAACAGAAGTAAAGGTAGGGTGGGCCTTCCCACGTATCTTGAGATAGATATTATGTTTAAACTGACATGTCTTTGCCCATGCTCTGGCTGTCTTTGCCAAATCTGGGTCCCAGCTCTGCCAAATGTAAAGACAGACACAAACCATTTTCAGTTACGTTGGCATAACAGTAATGCAAAGGAATTTCCTAGGGAGGCCACTCACAGATGTGAAAATTTCATATGTTCTGCATATCTATTCATTCCTGGCCTCCTTGGAGATTTCCAAGAAAGGGCTCGGGAGTTTTATAGAACCAGATGATAAATGAGTACACAGGACAGTTTTTAATAAGTTTAACCACTCATTCAGACAGGCACATCAAAGTTCTGTTTTTGCTGGACTCCTGGGTTTATAAGACAAACACTAAACTTGTTTGGAAAATAAATGTAGGCATTTAAGCTCTTTTTAGTCAAAAATGGGGATTCATTGCTATGTTAAAGAACTAATTTTCAAGAGCACCATAGGTATTTCAGAGCAAATTTGTGTTGCCATCTGTCCAGTTTTATGGGCTGAGGATAATCCCAGATGTTCCAGTTTTTTGCACAATCCTAGAGCAAATCCTATCTGTGTGTGTGGTTAACATTAAAGTCAATGAGAGCTTAATATGCATGCCCGTTGGCAGAGCCCCTTGACTTTCTAATCAAGTCATGTGCATACCATGAGCCAAACTTTTAACGTGGTTTAAACTCTGCCTGTAAATTAGTACTCACAAGTTCTGTGAGTGCAAATGCTGGCTCCAAATCCATATTTGCATAAACAAACATGAATTTGCCTATGCAAATCAGACAGTCAAATTGCTGTCTATGAAATTTGTGTACTCAAATGCCTATTTGCACAAGTGTTTTGCTTTTGATTTTTCTTTTTCTTTGTGCACACAAAGCCTTCTGGGACAAATGTAGAGTTGTGTCTTTCTGAAAACTCAGCCCTGGGATCTTACACTTGTATTTTTAAAAAGACCCCTTTTTATTGTGAAAATTCAGTGACCCAGTCAATTCCATGCTTGCATGAGGTATTTTGTTTTTTAGAAAAATTTTAACTTGTGGAATTTCTGTTGCATCTCCTGACTGCCTAAGTGTCTGTAAATAAACTTTCTTCTTTTCAAATTAATTATCAATACTAACTGCTCTGTCAAGGACTAAATGATCACTAGAAATGTAAAACTAACACAATGAGACTTTAAATTTTATGAAATGTAGCTTATGACATTTATCTAAGTACAGTACTTGAAATATGCTGACAACTGTATTATGTTACAGTAGTATTAAACTGAGGTAATTTCTAAACATATTTTAGAGATACATTTTATAACCCACTGCAAATATATATTTCTTCCCTTTCTTTTTATAGCTAAGACTGTAAAAGTGAATTGTGCATAAATCAACAAAAGCTAAGATATTTTTATCTGACATTTAGTAACTAACTCAAGTTGAGGTGATTTCCTTTCAGAACAGGTGAGTTATAATGTCAGCTTTTATGGTTTAAATCTTTGACTTTGCTTGGGTTTGTCTCACAAAATCGATATAAAAACAACTTGCCCAACAAAATATTCGTGAAGTTTGTTTTTTCATATTGACTGGTTTATCAAGCTTTTGTCAGTAATTTAGACAAACTGTTACTTGATATTTCCCTAATTTTTAAAGAGAACAAATACAATAGATCTGCTTGAATGAATATTTACAAGAGACTACTTTCCAATTCCAGCCTTAATATTATTACAAGTTAAGAGTAATGCTCCTTGTTACATCTGTGCAACCCCTATGAGTTATAAGAAAGAGACCCAGACAATGGTTGCAAGTAGTGAATTTGGTTCAGAGAGTTTAGGGGACCTGTTCTGTAGTTTTTGTTCTTCTTTACAATTCAATTTTTCTCCTCTACCTCCGAAAACAATCTGTGCATTTTTTTCCTATTTGTGTGACTACTCCTAGTTAGAGTTGGTTGACTCCCGCAAAAACAGCATTTGTAAACACTCAGATCCCAAAGGACTGATTTGTTTGACCATATTTATAACTCTTATTTGCTTTCCGTGTGAATGCATCTTTGTTCACGTAAACAAAGATTGATTCATGTGAAAAGCCAATAAGAGCGTGTGAGGAATGGCTGTATTTTGTACAAATACCACATGGAAAACATATTCATTATTTTTCAATAACTCCTCATCAATTTTTATTCTCACATTTAAAAATAATTCACACATCAAATTAAGGAGCAGAAACAATGCCATATGACTTGGGTGACCAATGGCCCACCACTGTACAGGCAAAGAATATCACTACATTACATCTGGGAGCACGCTTCCCAGCGTGGGGAGAAGGATGTGCTGGCTCTGCTCCTGCTAACATGCTAAAAATAGCAGTGTAGCCAGGGCAGCATGGGCGGTGGCTCAGGCTAGCCGGCAGCCTCTGTACCTTGGGGCTGTGGGCAGGTTTGCACCAGGCAGCTAGCCCAAGCTGCCACCCATGCTACCCCACTATTTTTAGCGAACCAGCTCGAGCAAAGCTGGTATGTGTCTGTTTACCTATGCTGGGAAGCATGGTCCCTGAGGAAGTGTCAATGTACCCAAAGTGAACAGTGCATGAACAGTTGAAAACTGCTGAATACTTGCAAGAAAGTGACAGGTCCAAATCCCATTGCAGTCACTGGGAGTTTTTCCACTGACTTGAATGGCCTTTGGATGAGGCCCAAAGAGTGCCTTCACACAAACTGAGCAGGGGGGAAGGGTTACATTTGTCAGTTCACTCATTTGCAACGAAGAATTTGACAGTCTCTCTTCTTTGGTAATGCCTCTGTAACCTCCCAGTAAGATGTGTAGAGTTATTTTGAAATTGACGTATTCTTTAGATGCTGAAGACACCACAAACACTGTCAACAGCCTCTTCTTGTATTTTTGTTGCTTGCATGAAGAGAAAGAGGAAATGCTTCTCACATCCATTTTAAAAAGGCTATTCTCAAAAAGGTGGAATATCTTGAGTTCGTTCTCTTATGTCTCTAGATAGAATCCTGAGCGTGATCTGAGGCCTGGTCTATACTACAGAGTTAGATCGACATAAGGCAGCTTACATTGACCTAATTCTTTGTAAGTGTCCACAATAATATGTAGTTCCCACCGATGTAAGTCACCCTCTACACTGACTTATTAACTCCACCTCTGAGAGAGATGTAGCACTTAAGTCGATGTAGTTAGGTCGCTGCACTGTCAGTGTAGACATGCTTTGCTTATACTGACTATTGCTGCCTTTCAGAAACTGTCCCACAATGCCCCATGCTAGCAGTTAAATCAGTGCAAACGCTCCTGGTGAGGATGCACACCACCAATGAAAGGAGTAGTGTGGACGTGTAAAATTGATTCAATTCTGTGGTGGCTATATATCAGTGTAACTTAGGTCAACTTAATTTTGTAGTGTAGATTTGCCCTGAGGTAAACAAGGGCTCCAAGTGAAATACTGTAATTCTCTTTGCTTAGCTCTTCAACAATTAAAAGTTAAGTATGACTAAGACGTGTGTGGTTTTACACTACATTGTATTTCACAATAGATTTTGGCACTTCCCCTATTGCTTCTTCTACATTAGGTACCTCACTGGAGGCGGGGGCGGGGTTGAATTAGTCTGACCTCCTTCAAAAATAATGCTGTCAAGGTTTTTAGGCCTCATACTAGTTGTAATATAATCTTTCCCCTATAATTTGTGAGCGTAATTCTTCAGATTTTGTGTCTAATTTAAAACAAAGAAATTTTGCACTTCATTGCTGTAATCCTAATATACAACTCTAGTGCTCTTTCAATAAGACGTACAAGACTCAGGATAGTGATAGGCACCAGTAAAAGAACCTTGAGGGGGATAGGCAGACAGGACCCAGGTAGAACCTAGTGAGAGGGCCAGCTTCATCTGGAAGCTTTGAACCAGCACGTACAGTAACTCCTCGCTTAACGTTGTAGTTATGTTCCTGAAAAATGCTAATTTAAGTGAAACCATGTTAAGCAAATCCAATTTTCCGCATAAGAATTAATGTAAATAGAGGGGGTTAGGTTCCAAAGAAATTTTTTCACCTGACAAAAGACTGGATTTGTGTGTGTGCATACCCCCACACATCTACACAGTACAAAAATTTGAAACAAACAATTTAATACTTTACACAACAATTATGATTGTGAAGCTTGGTTGAGGTGGTGGAGTCAGAGGGTGGAAGAGGGTGGGATATTTCCCAGGGAATGCCTTACTGCTAAATGATGAACTAGCACTCCGTTGAGCCCTCAAGGGTAACACATTGTTAATGTAGCTTCACACTCTACAAGGCAGCATGAATGGAGGGAGGAGACACAGCATGGTAGAGAGACACCGAGACATATACCATGAGTGTGAGAGACGTGCATTGCCCCTTTAAGTACGCTGATGCCACTCTAAGTACATTGCCTTTTAAGTAGATCAGCAAGTTGAGACAGCAGCTGCTGCCAGCAAGCTCCCTCCATCCCCTTCCTGTCCCTCCCCCCTGCTCTGTGGAGATGGGGGGCAGGAGCGAGGGGGAGGGGGACACTCTGACATTAGCACCCCTCTTCCCTCCCCCCCACCCCAGCATGCAGGAGGCTCCTGGGAGCAGCTCCAAGGCAGAGGGCAGGAGCAGCACACAGCAGTGGGGGGAGGGACAGCTGAACTGCCTAGCAATTGATAACCTGCACAGGGAACTTAGGGGAGCTGATAGGGGAGCTGCCAGTCCACCCTGGTTCCAACCCCCATCAGCTAGCTCCAATGCAAGCAGTGGACAAAGAAGGTGGCTGCCAAACAACATTATAAGGGAGCATTGCACAACTTTAAATGAGCATGTTCCCTAATAACAAAACAACGTTAACTGGGACAACATTAAGTGAGGAGTTACTGTAACAAACACACACTATTCTCATAACTGTAAAAAGAAAAAAAACATTTTCCAACTTCCAATCTGTGGTGTTTATCCAGGAAAAAAAAATTGCCTCTCCAGTAGTTGTCTCAGCAAAGTTGCTCATGGTTTGTACGTACATAGGGTCCACTTCTTAGCGGCCACCTCTTTCCTGGTGGTGGATTCACAGTCGCTGGTCACTCCAATTGTCATATATGCAAATGAGTTTTAGAATGTTGGCAGGGATCTTGCTGAGCATGGACACAGTACATCTTATGTGGTGGCAGATTTTTCCCTAGAGTATATTTGGCCACAGCACCAATATATCTTGATTTCCCTGTCTTGAAGTTCAGTAATGGAGACTTCTCCAACGAGAAGATACAGGAAGCATCACAACCTAAATATTACCCATCCTAACAAGAAAGGGAACTAGGTAGGGTGGGATGTTTTCCCAGGACTTTGAAAAAAGAAAAGGAGTACTTGTGGCACCTTAGAGACTAACAAATTTATTTGAGCATAAGCTTTCGTGAGCTACAGCTCACTTCATCGGATGCATGCAGTGGAAAATACAGCGGGGAGATTTATATACACAGAGAACATGAAACAATGGGTGGTACCATGCACACTGTAATGAGTGATCAGGTAAGGTGAGCTATTACCAGCAGGAGAGTGGGGGGAGGGGACCTTTTGTAGTGATAAACATGGGGAAATAGTTTTACTTTGTGTAATGACCCATCCACTCCCAGTCTTTATTCAAGCCTAAGTTAATTGTATCCAGTTTGCAAATTAATTCCAATTCAGCAGTCTCTCGTTGGAGTCTGTTTCTGAAGTTTTTTTGTTGACGAATTGCCACTTTTATGTCTGTAATCGAGTGATCAAAGAGATTGAAGTGTTCTCCGATTGGTTTTTGAATGTTATATTGTTATGTTATGTTATTGCTTTCTGCCCAGGGCAATTCAAACCAGATAAAGTTAATATCTATTTACCTTCTAAACTAAGTAAGAGATTATAAACCAAGTAAGAGATGGACTATTATTAATCTCTTTTAAGCATTCTAAACATCACTACATATGTAATAAACAGCATGGTCTAGTAGAATGGGCACAAGACTGAAACTCAGGAGAGTTATATTCCATTTCCAGTTCTGCCACTACCTTACTGGGTGACTATGGACAAATCATTTAATCCTTTTGTATCCCCTTCTGTCTTATATCTGGCTTTTATATTTGTCTTTTCTTACTACAGGTTTGTACAATGCCTAGCAGAAGGTGACCCTGAGCTTGGCTGGGGCCTCTAGGTGATGCTATAATATAAATTAATAATAAAAAATTACAAGGGACTTGTCCACCTTGATTATCACTACAAAAGTTTCCCCCCCCCACCCGCTATCCTGCTTCATTCCCATTGTTTCATGTTCTCTGTGTATTTAAATCTCCGCACTGTATTTTCTACTGAATGCATCCAATGAAGTGAGCTGTAGCTCACGAAAGCTTATACTCAAATAAATTTGTTAGTCTCTAAGGTGCCACAAGTACTCCTGTTCTTTTTGCGGATACAGACTAACACGGCTGCTACTCTGAAACAGGACTTTGAAGAAACCCTCCCAAGGATTTGTCCCTCTGAACAGAAGAGCAGGGTTTCTGTTACATACTTATAACACATTTATCAATGTAGTTTGTGAGTCCCTTGAACTAGGGAAAGGGAATCACTGTTGCAGTTGACAAATGGGAGTTATCCCCCTAAGGGGATTTTGTATATTTTTAACAGAAGGCTGGATCTGTCTGTATCCAAGCGTGGGATGGGTAGACACTGCACTCCCAACAGTAATAATCAGGTGAATGGGGAGCCTGAATAATCCTAGAACTGACAGCCAGGGACTTCATTCCTGGTTAGATTTGGTTTAGTTTCTTTTGGGCCTCTGCTGCCGCCCCAGCACCTCCAGGTTTTAGGAACAAAATAGGGGCAAAAATTGGGGATTGGTCCTGCTTTGAGCAGGGGGTTGGACTAGATGACCTCCTGAGGTCCCTTCCAACCCGGATATTCTATGACCACTACCAGCTGTGAATAATCCTCTGTTGGATGAAGTCCTGAGACAGCATAGCAGGTAACAAAACAGCTTTAAAATCTACAAAGTAACTTGATGACAGTGTCCTCTTCCAGTGTAGATTTACAGCACACAACACTGAAGAGAGCCGGGACGGGGTGGAAACCAACTAATGGGCATATTTAAGGCTTCACATAAATCACACAGGCTGCTGAGCTGTGACAGTTTAAAACAAGGAGGATTTTCATACCATAAACCTCAAACATAAGAGTGGGGTTTGAAAAATCCATCTGAACCCAGGCAGAGGCACTGAGCAGGTATGTGTCCAGCTGTGATAACTGGAGTCTTACTGAAGTGGTTTGAGGCTTTGGGGGTGTGGGTTTTGTTTTTTTGACTATGATTCAAGGAGGGTTGGCGTAGCTGAAAAGCTTTTGCAAGCAGTTACAAAAGTAAATCTTCCTGAGAACTGTTAACACCATTGCAACATTCACCATCTGTGTGCAAGTGAGGAGTAAAATTGTGTAATACTGTTGAAGGTCACCTTACCATGTGAAGCATGTTGCTGGCTGCTGGATTCACCCGGGACCGAAAACGGTTATGAACTGTCACACACTCCTCAATAAACTGTTTGTCTCTTGTATCAGGTAAAGTACTTGGCTCATAAGAGTAGCAGCAAACAGAGAGCCAATACTACCATCACAGGAAGGGACAGCATGATTTTCATGTCTCTCTGACCTTCCAACTTTGAAAGCAAAATATTTTAGCTATATAAGGTGCTCTTAGCTCCCCGGATGGTGTTTTGGCTGGAAGGCTGAGTTTTATCTTCAAATTACAACTGCTTAATAGGGTACTGGTAACAGGAAACTACTCAGCTTCAGCAGCCTCAAAAAAAACGAATGAAGAAACTGTGGTAAATAAATTTTGCACTGAAGCTGTCAAGTTTCTGTTTTAGTGAGCATTTTTATTGGCTGGGCAAAGAATAGGCCAGGGAGGGGAGGGGGGAGGGGAGCACGTGATGTTGCTCCTGGCAGGGGAGGGGAGGGGACGAACAAGCAGCATTGCTCCAGCTGGTGGTATGTGGGGAAACTTCCCCCGCCCCACTGGCACCCCTGTCCTCCGTTTCAGACAGAAACTTCTAGAGTTTAGAATAGCCCAAATTAGTGAACTCTATAGCAATGCACTTCTTACAGCAATGTTAACTCTCTGTATAGTAACTGGAGTTCAAGATGTGTTGTCTGTGTGTGTTTCATTTCTTGTTTCGGACTGAAAATAAGGCGTAACTTTAACAGATCTGCTCTAGGAATTATTATGGGGAAGTTCTATGGTTTGTGTTATGCAGGAGGTCTGACTAGATGATCACAGTTAGGGCTGTCCTTAGACATATGCAGCTGCTGCGTAGGGCACCCGAAAATGTGGAGCATCCCTGGGTCTTAGTGTTCACCCTTCCGCCTCGTCCTATCCCTGTTCTGACCCTTCCTGTAGGCTCCCACCACAGCTGGCTGCTGCAGCCTGGTGAGTCTTCCTCTGAAGTGCATCTAGTACTTAAAACTGAAAAAGCCTGCCAGACCTATTAGTACATTGAAACTGTTAAAGAGCCATTCAAGTGGTAATGAAGCCGTTTAACAGGCATTTGCCAATCCCCAGGTATATATACTACATGCCACAAGGGGCCACAGCAATGGTTCCCTTAACCCACCCAGCAATATTGTTAATCTATCCAACTATACTCTTAGCCCAGCAGAAGAATCTGTCCTATCTCGGGGCCTCTCCTTCTGCCCCTCCACCCCCACAAACATGATACAGTTCTGTGGTGACCTAGAATCCTATTTTCTCCGACTCAAGGAATATTTCCAACACACCTCTGAACAACATACTAATCCACAGAGACCTTCCTACCAACACTACAAAAAGAAGGATTCTAGGTGGACTCCTCCTGAAGGTCGAAACAGCAGACTGGACTTCTACATAGAGTGCTTCCGCCGACGTGCACGGGCTGAAATTGTGGAAAAGCAGCATCACTTGCCCCATAACCTCAGCCGTGCAGAACACAATGCCATCCACAGCCTCAGAAACAACTCTGACATCATAATCAAAAAGGCTGACAAAGGAGGTGCTGTTGTCATCATGAATAGGTCGGAATATGAACAAGAGGCTGCTCGGCAACTCTCCAACACCACTTTCTACAAGCCATTACCCTCTGATCCCACTGAGAGTTACCAAAAGAAACTACAGCATTTGCTCAAGAAATTCCCTGAAAAAGCACAAGAACAAATCCGCACAGACACACCCCTGGAACCCCAACTGGGGTATTCTATCTGCTACCCAAGATCCATAAACCTGGAAATCCTGGGTGCCCCATCATCTCAGGCATTGGCACCCTGACAGCAGGATTGTCTGACTATGTAGACTCCCTCCTCAGGCCCTACGCTACCAGCATTCCCAGCTATCTTCGAGACACCACTGACTTCCTGAGGAAGCTACAATCCATCAGTGATCTTCCTGAAAACACCATCCTGGCCACTATGGATGTAGAAGCCCTCTACACCAACATTCCACACAAAGATGGACTACAAGCTGTCAGGAACAGTATCCCCAATAATGTCATGGCAAACCTGGTGGCTGAACTTTGTGACTTTGTCCTCACCCATAACTATTTCACATTTGGGGACAATGTATACCTTCAAATCAGCGGCACTGCTATGGGTACCCGCATGTATATACCCCCACAGTATGCCAATATTTTTATGGCTGACTTAGAACAACGCTTCCTCAGCTCTCATCCCCTAATGCCCCTACTCTACTTGCGCTATATTGATGACATCTTCATCATCTGGACCCATGGAAAAGAAGCCCTTGAGGAATTCCACCATGATTTCAACAATTTCCATCCCACCATCAACCTCAGCCTGGACCAGTCCACACAAGAGATCCACTTCCTGGACACTACAGTGCTAATAAGCGATGGTCACATAAACACCACCCTATACCGGAAACCTATTGACTGCTATTCCTACCTACATGCCTCCAGCTTTCACCCAGACCACACCACATGATCCACTGTCTACAGCCAAGCTCTACGATACAACCACATTTGCTCCAATCCCTCAGACAGAGACAAACACCTACAAGATCTCTATCAAGCATTCTTACAACTACAATACCCACCTGCTGAAGTGAAGAAACAGATTGATAGAGCCAGAAGAGTTCCCAGAAGTCACCTACTACAGGACAGGCCTAACAAAGAAAATAACAGAACGCCACTAGCCGTCACCTTCAGCTCCCAACTAAAACCTCTAACGCATCATCAAGGATCTACAACCTATCCTGAAGGACGACCCATCGCTCTCACAAATCTTGGGAGACAGGCCAGTCCTTGCCTACAGACAGCTCCCCAACCTGAAGCAAATACTCACCAGCAACCACACACCACACAACAGAACCACTAACCCAGGAACCTATCCTTGCAACAAAGCCCGTTGCCAACTGTGCCCACATATCTATTCAGGGGACACCATCATAGGGCCTAATCACATCAGCCACGCTATCAGAGGCTCGTTCACCTGCACATCTACCAATGTGATATATGCCATCATGTGCCAGCAATGCCCCTCTGCCATGTACATTGGGCAAACTGGACAGTCTCTACGTAAAAGAATAAATGGACGCAAATCAGATGTCAAGAATTATAACATTCATAAACCAGTTAGAGAACACTTCAATCTCTCTGGTCACTCGATTTCTGATCTAAAAGTGACTATTCTTCAACAAAAAAACTTCGAAAACAGACTCCAATGAGAGACTGCTGAATTGGAATTAATTTGCAAATTGGATACAATTAACTTAGGCTTGAATAGAGACTGGGAGTGGTTGAGTCATTATACAAAGTAAAGCTATTTCCCTTTGTTTATTCCTCCCCTCCCCCCCCCCCCCCCCCGTTCCTCAGACGTTCTTGTTAACTCCTGGAAATGGCCCACCTTGATTATCACTTCAAAAGGTTTTCTCTCCCCCCCACCCCACTCTCCTGCTGGTAATAGCTCATCTTAAGTGATCACTCTCCTTACAATGTGTATGGTAAACATCCATTTTTGCATGGTCTGTGTGTATATAAATCTCCTCAGTGTATTTTCCATTTTATGCATCCGATGAAGTGAGCTGTAGCTCACGAAAGCTTATGCTCAAATAAATTGGTTCGTCTCTAAGGTGCCACAAGTCCTCCTTTTCTTTCAGGTATATACTGTCAGTTTCTGAATTTACTGACAAAAACAGTCCCTCGGCCCACGCTGCTTCCCGCAGCCCCCATTGGCCTGGAGTGGCGAACCACGGCCAGTGGGAGCCGCGAAGCTGCGTACATGGCAGGTAAACAAACCGGTCTGGCGCGCCAGGGGCTTTCTCTGAACAAGCAGCGGACCGGCTTTGAGAACCACTGACATAGAGTTCAGAGTGGGGAATGAACCTTGACAGTTGTCATCTTTTGCTAACTGCTCTTCAAATTCTTTTTACAAGGGGCTGAGGAGGAAAAATCACTTGTTCCTGAAGTGGTGGAGCAGTCCTTATTGGAGTTTGGAGGTACTGCATTGGAGAAGGCTTCCAGACTGGTGCTGAGAATGCCTTTGATACAAACATCTGTGACTCCAATGAAGCCAGCATAAAAGATTCAGGAAATGTAGAGATGGCCAAATCCTCTGATGCCGTAAAGCTCGACAACAACTGTTGCGGTGCTGAGACAAACCATGACCCCATTGGTACTTGGGTTGGTTGTACCCAAGTGATATGTGCCAAAAGCATTAGTGATGAGATGTACAATGTGAGGAGAGTGGTCACTTTAGATAAGCTATTACCAGCAGGAGAGTGAGTTTGTGTGTGTGTGGGGGGGTGGGGGGTGAGAAAACCTGGATTTGTGCTGGAAATGGCCCAGCTTGATTATCATACACATTGTAAGGAGAGTGATCACTTTAGATAAGCTATGACCAGCAGGAGAGTGGGGTGGGAGGAGGTATTTTTTCATGATTTGTGTGTATATAATATCTTCTACACTTTCCACAGTATGTATCCGATGAAGTGAGCTGTAGCTCACGAAAGCTTATGCTCAAATAAATTGGTTAGTCTCTAAGGTGCCACAAGTACTCCTTTTCTTTCTGTATAACACAGTCAGCCATAGAACTCCCCAAAATAATTCCCAGAGCACAGCTTTTAGAAAAACACCCAATCTTGATTTAAAAATAGTCAGTGAAGGAGAATCTACCATGACCCTTGGTTTACTCTGACTGGTGAAGTGTCAATTTACAGCCAATAAAAAAGAAATACTCCTTTATTCAGGGTAATATCAAACTCTGCATTGCCGTGCTGCAGACAGTTAACTGAACAATGCTTCAGCTATATCCATATTTTTAAAGGGCAATATTGACTATTGTTAATTTTATGATCCTTGAGAATACTTGTACTATAGCTCAGCATGAGAAGCGCAGCCAAATGTCATACCACAGAGCACAGTCTGATTGCCTTGGGGGTCAGGGAGGAATTTTTCTCCTGGGACAAAGTATTGCACAATCAGCCAGGTACATAATGGGTTATTTTTTTGTAAATAATTGGGTATGGCCATTACCAGAGTCATAACATGAAACCATTGAGTCTAGTCTGGCATCACACAAGAACACTGGGCTTGTAATGTGGTGGCTTACATTTTAGGTGAGTAAAGTCACGTATAGCGTATTTGGGTATGTAATTCAGTGTTTATTGTGTATTAAATAGATACCTCTCCAGCTCTTTTCCTGCCCCCACCCCCTCAACTAGAACTGCAGGGATTTGGAGGGTTATTTTAATCCAAGCTAGTTGCTAGTTTAATGTCAAATCCAACCCACTGGTAATAAGTCTTTTAAGGCCTCTCTCTGTCCTACCTCTGCTGCAGTCCCACTTGTGCCCCTTGTGCTGAATCAACACGTCTGGAAGCAGCACTGGGTCCAGAGTGACTGAGCAGAACCTGCCAAGTGAGCAAGACAAGAGCCTCATGGCAGCACTGACAGAGGTAGGACAGACACTTATTAAAACCTTATGTATGGAAAACCAGCTTGGGGGCAGAGGAAGGGGAAATAGAAGGTGTCAAACTCTGAAATAGAAAGGGGAAGGGGAAATAGAATAGAGGAAGGGGAAATAGAAGGTGTCTGAACTCTAGAGTACAGATGTGGGGACCTGCATGAAAACCCACTAAGCTTATTTTTACCAGCTTAGGTTAAAACTTCCCCAAGGTACAAACTATTTTACCTTTTGCCCTTGGACTTTATTGCTGCCACCACCAAGCGTCTAACCAATATATAACCTGGAAAGAGCCCGCTTGGAAATGTCTTCCCCGCCCCCCCCCAAAAAAAATCCTCCCAAACCCTACACCCCCTTTCCTGGGGAAGGCTTGATAAAAATCCTCACCAATTTGCATAGGTGAACACAGATCCAAACCCTTGGATCTTAAGAACAATGAAAAAAGCAATCAGGTTCTTAAAAGAAGAATTTTAATTGAAGTAAAAGAATCACCTCTGTAAAATCAGGATGGTAAATACCTTACAGGGTAATCAGATTCAAAACGTAGAGAATCCCTCTAGGCAAAACCTTACATTACAAAAAGACAGAAAAACAGGAATATACATTCCATTCAGCACAGCTTATTTTATCAGCCATTTAAACAAAACAGAATCTAACGCATATCTAGCTAGATTACTTATTAAGTTCTAAGACTCCATTCCTGTTCTGTTCCTGGCAAAAGCCTCACACAGACAGAGAAGCTTTGTTTCTCCCCCCCCCCCAGCTTTGAAAGTATCTTATCTCCTTATTGGTCATTTTGGTCAGGTGCCAGCGAGGTTATCCTAGCTTCTTAACCCTTTACAGGTGATAGGGTTTTTCCTCTCGCCAGGAGGGATTTTAAAAGGTGTTTACCATTCCCTTTATATTTATGGCAGAAGGTAGGAGGGGAGCTCCCATGATTCTATAACCTATCCCAGGTTGAAGCCAAGGAAACGTTGAGTGGAGTCCTTGGAGTTACAGTTAAGGGAATATGGGTCATACTGAGTATTCTGTAATTATATTTGTAGGTCCTCAAACTACTTGTCCTCCTGGAATTGGACTGAGACCTAACAAATTCATTTCACCTTAGTCATTTGGTTGGTAAAAACTTTCAATCCTCAGTCACTTGCTCTGGATGTGAAGCAGAAATGCTCTGTATTCTATTTCCCCACAGTCGCTCAGCCCTCAGAAAGTGTGCGTGTACTGTCTAGTGATGAGGATACAAAAGGAGAACAGATGATCATGTAGGACATGACACACAGCCTGCTGTTGCTGGAATGGGGCTCCTTGCTGCTATCAAATACACAGGCAGCTGACTCCATCATTGCTCTGCCAATGCTTCAATACACCAACTTATATATATATAAAAAAGTGTGACAAAGTTCCTCCTCTGCCTCAGTGGGTCCTGTGCTTACTGGCAGATTTGTTTGCCTCAGAGATTCACAGCAGCTCTCAGTTTAGCCACTCTTGCTAGTGGCTCAAACCTGCCATCCACTCAGCTAACCTCATCACTGGCCAGCATGGGGGAAACAGAGGTCAATCCCCACAGTCTCTGTGTCCCACCTAGTGGGTCAGGGACAGGGCAGATCCCTTTCCAATTTAGACCTTCCCTTCTGGTGTTTCTCACAGACCAGGTCAACTCCTCCTGTGTCCAATCAGGGGTTGAGGGGGAACCCAGGCCCACCCTCTACACCGGGTTCCAGACCAGGGCCCTGTGGATAGCAGCTGTCCATTTCCTGTATCAGCTGCATGACAGCTACAACTCCCTGGACTACTTCCCCATTGCCTTCCCCCCAGCACCTTCTTTATCCTCACTGCAGGATCTTCCTCCTGAAGCCTGATCACACTTGACCTCTTCACTCCTCCAGCAGCATACCTTCTCATTCCCTGCTCCTAGCACACCCCCCTACTAGGTCCTTTTTAAACCAGGTGTTCTGATTAGCCTGCCTGCCATAATTGAATCTAGAAAGTTCTCAATTGGCTCCAGGTGTCTTGATTAGTTCACCTGTCTTAATTGGTTCTGGCAGGTTCCTGATTGCTCTCGGGCAGCCCATGCTCTGGTCACTGAAGGGAAGAGAAAACTCTTCATCCAGTGGCCAGTATATTTGCCTTCGACCAGACTCCTGTATCCCACTGGTCTGGGTCTAATGTGTGTATATATATATAGCAATGACCAGTGATGAGCTGCCAAAATCTTAACAACTGGTTCCCTATAAAAAGTTCTGATTTAAGGGATGTGCCACAGTATGTATTTTTTGTACCTTTTTCCATAGACGTGGCAATGCATTGAGTCATTGGGGGTCATACTTAACAATAAAAAAAATAAAAAACATTTTTACATTTTTATTACAATAGAAACAAAGTATTGCTTTCTTAAATGAATTTAAAATACATTTGAAAAGAAGAAACTATAAAGAAGAGATGTATGAGTAAGCAAATGATAATAATATTTAAGAATGAAATGCCTATTATTCTTGTATTTTAAAATATTACATGTGAACTACCTAAGTTATTAAAAAATAAAAAGTGTAATATATTCATGTTGAAGTATACAATGCAACAAGCAATATTTTAAAGAATATTTAAGTAATTATTTATTACTAATTAGGTAGTAATTTCCAAATGGCTTCTTGATCTTCTCCATAATCTTTGGTGTTGGATACACAAACTCTGATATCTAATGAGGATCGATGACTTCTCATCCATGCTTTAACATATGGTATTGGGTTCCAGGAACTTAGTGGTTTTCCCAACAAACTGATGGTCATAAAGCTTGAGATATGTGTAATTGTTAAATTCGCCCTTTTATCACTACAAATAATATTCATCAACGAAAAAGCTCTTTCTGCTTCTGCAGAACTAATTGCAATTGTGTTCATAATTTGCTTTGCTTTCCTTAATTCTGGATCAGGAAGACGTTTTGATTGAATGTTATTCTCTACATAGTCATAAAAATCATTTAAATCGACTACAAATTTTATGAATTTGTTTAATTCATGCACTTTTTCTTCTCCTGATTTCCAAGGTAACCTGACTTCTTCAATATTCCATGAAGTGGGATCCATAACATTGAATAATTCAACTATTTTAGGTGTATTACTAGAATGACCTAAATTATCTTCTTTATATTTAATGTGATTTTCGTTTAATAATCTTGCCTTCATTTTTTCAATAATACACTCTATTACTTTGTCTCGTGGCAGTGATTTAAACCTTACATTATCTTCAAACTCTATGCATTTAAAAGCATCACTTTCTATCATTTCATTAATTTTATTTTCATGTATACCAAAACTATCTTTTAATTGTATGAAAAAAATCAATCGTTCATTCGATTAGCTTATCTGCCTTTGTTAAACTCAATTGTCTCGCTTGCAGTGCATTTGATAATCAAGTTCATCCAAAATGTCAATCATTAATGCCAAGCCTTTTAAAAATTCTTTGTTTTTCAATCTTTTTTCCATGCCAGAAAATTTCTTAGTTTTGGAAAAATAGATATAAAGAGCTAGATAAGCTCTCCAGACAGCTTTGACAGCTCTAAGGCTACAAGAAGCCCATCGTGGACCAAAAACACGGTCTATTTTGATTATTTCAATATATAGTTCTTCAGAAACTTGTTTAAGTTCAAACTGACTTTTATTTGACTGATGAAAAATTGCATAAATCTTGTCCAAAAAAATCTTTGAAATGGCTTAATTCATTGATATCATTTATAGCATCATCTAAAGCCAGTTGTAGCCGATGATTCAAACAATGCCAAATTATAATGTTTGGAAAATCCTGAATGAGTCTTGTAGCAACTCCAGATTTATGTCCAAACATGGTGCTCGCGCCATCAGAACAAAATCCAATTAAATTTTTCTTTAAATATTCTGTGTCAAATCCTGTATCGGTTAACGTATTTCTCAAAGCATTGTAAATATTTTCTGCTTTTGTTGATTCTAATTCCACTAAATTGAGAAAAATTGTTGGTGAAGAATCTTGTATTTCACATTTTATAAGAATTACAAGCACAGTTTTACTTGAAATTGTAGAAGCTTCATCAATAATAATGCAAATCTTTGAATTGTTTTCTATGATTTTACTAAAAATTTGTTTTCTTATTAATTCAGCAATATGCTCTACGATTCTGATGGCCGAAAATCAAGAATGTAGCCAGTTCCCTAAATCGGTTTCATTCTTAATTTGTAGCTCTTCTTCATCCTCCATATCTGACATTGGTCGGTTTCTTTTTACTAAGCTGCAAACTATGTTGAAAATTTTGCTGGTTATTGCAATATTTTTTTCAGTAACTTTATCAATCACTCTAGTGAGAGGTTCTATTTTTAGATTCATTTAAAATATTTATAACTCTCAAATGAGAGCTTGATTCGAAATGTTCCTTCATTTTTTTTCTTAATGAAGCTTGCTGAACTTTTTTATCAGTTCCAGAGGCTTTAATAGTACACTTTTGCCATTCCAAAGAAATGTGTCAAGATTTTCCTCCAAGGACCCCAAATGTGACATATTTGCACAGTGGGAACAGCCAAGTTTTTTGCTTTCAATTATCAAGCCATTATATTTCTTTAAAAAATATTGTGCCTGCTTGGAAGTCCAACAATCGGGTACTACATTTTCACAATCATGTAAATCCTCTTCTATTGCAGACACATTTTCAGATGATTCAACATTTAAGATATTTTCATCACCAAAATTATTGTCATTGGCATTTTCAGTATTTAAATCATTATTTTCACTACTAGAACTACTGACAAAAGATTTTGTCATTTTAGTGGAAAACCGGTCACTAATGCTTTTCTGGTGATTCCTTATGAAGGATAAATAATATTGAATAGAAAACTTTAATCTTCGAATAACAGTCCAGTTAGTATTGCACACCGAAATATCACACACAATTTACTAGAAACAAACAGACCGACTACGACTCACTGGTCGTGTTGAATTGTATAGAAAACAGTTGAGCAAGTGCACAAACAAGGCAAGTGCAACCCCTGTTAATAAAATAATAAACGAGACATTTGTCTTGCATCAGGATGAACTTGGATGCGACCGAGTCGCAGCCTGCGACATTACATGCGCACGCGCATAGCAACATAAATCTTGAACTATCTGTTGTAGAAACGGCTCTTTAACTGCTAGAATTCCACGTCCCTTTGCATTTGAAGTTTATTTTGTACACCGTATTACAAGTCTTCATTAATTTAAGGTTTCCCATGCCAGTTATAAATTTTACATTTACCTGAGCCCCCCACGGAACCCCAGAATGACAGCGGGCTAAGCGGGGCCGGCGGCCGGGACCCTGGCTGGCAGGAGCCGGAGGCCAGAACCCCAGACTCTGTCCGCCACCCAGCTCAGCCCGCCGCCGGACTAGAGTTCTGGCCCCTGGCCCCTTGCCAGCTGGGGTCCCAGCCAGGCAGCGGGCTGAGAGGGGCCAATGGCTGGGACCCCAGCTAGCAAGGGCCAGTGGTCAGAACTCCAGTCCGGTGGCAGGCTGAGCAGGGTGGCAGACAGAACCCCAGACCAGCAGCGGCTCACCCACCGCCGGTCTGGGGTTCCAGCCGCCGGCTCCTGCCAACCGGGGTCCCGGCCGCTGGCCCCGCTCAGTTCTGTTCACCCAGGCAGGCAGCGGGTTGAGTGGGCCAATGGCTGGGATCCCAGCTGGCAAGGTGCCAGCAGCTGGAACCCCAGACCGTCAGCGGGCTGAGCGGGGTGGCGGACAGAACCCCAGACCGGCAGCGGCTCACCCGCGGCCGCTCTGGGGTTCCGTCCGCGGGCTCCTGCCAGCTGGGGTCCCAGCCGCGGGCCCTGCTCAGTTCCGTTCACCCAGGCAGGCAGCGGGCTGAGTGGGGCCAGCGGACCCCAGCTGGCAGCAGCGTGCCAGTAAAAATCGGCTCGCCTGCCGCCTTTGGCAGGCGTGCCACAGGTTGCCGACCCCTGCCCTATTATTTTCTACACCATTTTATAAGATTAAGATTATACGTTTTAAGATCATTTTATAACATTTGTTTTCCTAACAATTTTTAACATCCGGTTCTAAAACTGCTTCAAAATTTGGCAACCGGTTCCCAGGAACCGGTGCGAACCGGCTGCAGCTCACCACTGGCAATGACCCTCCTTTAACTGCGGAACCCTTTAGGGAAGGTATCTGGGGTGATTCTCATGATGTGTTTATGGGAGATCATTATTTGACAATGGTGATGGTTAGGAGAAGACAGTTATAGTGAAATATCTAAAGCTGTCACCTTCTGGCCTTATGTTCTAAGGTGCTTCAGAGGGAAAAGAATGGACAACAAAGAGGTACGCCTGGGGTGCAGAGACGTACAAAATGTCTGGTTTTGATTGAATAGTTAACATACCTTCCTCCTCCTCCTCCTTGTCCCAAACAATCATGAGCAGCCCAGGAAAACTGGCATCCGATGAAGTGAGCTGTAGCTCACGAAAGCTTATGCTCAAATAAATTGGTTAGTCTCTAAGGTGCCACAAGTCCTCCTTTTCTTTTTGTGAATACAGACTAACACGGCTGCTACTCTGAAACCTGGCTGGCACTAATGCTTATGTACATTGACAATAGGAGGCAAATGGAGATTACTCATATATAAATATCTGGGGATACTGCCATTGTACTACTAAGACAGCACCAAAAGTCAGTAACACAAACAGTAGCCTTACTATTAAAACAGTAATACAGTATTGGTCACATGAGGAGCGTGGAGGGTTGGGGCGTGGAGCACCAGAGGGGTTGGGGCGTGGAGCACCAGAGGGGTTGGGGCGTGGAGGGGTGTCCCAGTCTGGATACCAACTGGAGTAACCTAGAAAACACAAAGGAGATAATGTATTTATCAAGCCATGTGACGTGTAGAAGACTGTAAGTAATTCAGGTAACAATATACGATTGTGATACGTACTTTTCAATTTCTCACGTTCTGGATTTTCTGGTGAGAGATGAGAGAGAAATGTAATTATGGCTATCGTTCAGCTGTATTTATTAATGAAAAATGGATAGCCCATTGGTGCTGATGACATTCCGAATAACGGTCGGTCTAGGATTTGTTTTCTCCCTGCCTGGACAGCAGCTAATACTTAAGGATCCCCCTTAATTTTATAAGAGTGTTAAAGTACTAAGATCAACAATTGCAGATTTTTACAGAGGCTTGTTGAGTTGGAATTTGGTCATCACCCACTTTCAGCCAAAGTGGCAGAGACTTGAGCCAGATCACTCAGCAAATCATATAAAGCAACCCATGATGTGAAAGGCACAAGAGAAGAGCCGGAAGTGGCAAACACCATTTAGATGACTAACTCACTGACTGCACTCACACCCCAGGTAGATTTCCAAATGTCCTACAAAAATGACCCGTGTCAAGAATTTGACCCATGTCAACAAAACTGTATCCCTAGCTGAGGGGTATCTAAAAGTTTGGCTCTGACTGTGAACTGATAATAAAAAATGGAGGAAGATGCAGTAAATAAAATTGGTATCACTGAGATGAGGGAAACCGCAAATATAAAAGGTGCGATTTATTGTTTTTAAAATGTGATAGATTTACATAACTTTAAAAAGTGCAATAAGCACAGTCATTTGTGCTGAAACACAATTTTCATTAATGGCTGAATCCTGCAAGTGAATCTGCCTGGGCGTACCCCATGGAAGTCAGTCATACTCCATATCAGAACAGCGCAGGTGGATATATTTGCAGGATCTAGCCTTAAACGTTTGAAAATTCTTTTTAACTCCCTCTGTGAAATGTTTCTGGTAATCCCTTGGTGCATCAGTCTGTGATATCAGATGCCATGGACTGCAAAACATGCCAGCAGGATTTCACAGCCAGGAAACAAAAAATCTAAAGGTTTGGGTATTTGTGCGGTTGGAGCACCCCTGAGCCTGGTTAGTGGGGATATTCAGTCTAAAAATAGATATTTTCATTTTGTGTATTGAAGTTTGTCCTTTAAGCGCCTCTGCACCTACTGAAAATATCCCTGATGTTAAAGATGGTTCCTGACTTCACTGGGA
Organism: Natator depressus; assembly: GCF_965152275.1. Taxonomy (NCBI): domain Eukaryota; kingdom Metazoa; phylum Chordata; order Testudines; family Cheloniidae; genus Natator; species Natator depressus. Next base: position 279,423,725 of record NC_134234.1, read on the forward strand.
TATTACATAGCAGTAAGGGTCTGTGTTGCAGACCCCTTTGCAGGATTAGGCTTTATTGCTATTTTTCAGAAATCACAGAGGTTCTTCATTGTTGGTTTTCTGTTCCATGTCAATTCTGAATTCAGATGTAAAAATTCTAGGAAAATACTCCAGCTGATGGAATAATGTCAATAACTCATTTAACCTGGTACAGCTTGAATACCTGCCACATTTCCCCTGCCAATTATGCGACTTTGCTTTCCATAGAACGCCCTTAGCAGATTCCCTTGCACTTACCACAGAGCTTGTCCACACACTTTTCACGATTGCAGTCACTACATGCTGCTCCTGTTTTATAAGGCTGTGTTGGATAATTCCCACTGAAAAGCAGAAAAATGTTTTGTTTAATCCTTTGGGGGAAGAATTTAAATACATCATGTGATTTGAACTGTTACAATCACATAAGATTATTAAAAACAAAACAAACAAAAAAAACCCTTAACCCAGAAATATGTAGCTTTTAAAAATAAAAATCAATTGTTTTAGAAATTTCTTTTGGTCCAGACTATGAATCTCTCACTCACATTGGGGAGCAGCTACTCACATGACTCATCCTATTTAAATGAATGGGACTTCCTGGAGAGCAATGTGCTATTCAGGGTCTGGGAATCTGGCTCAGCATTATTGAAACCTGTTTTATTTAAAGAATTTATACCACAGTTGTGGAAGACAGTAACTTGAGGGTATTTCTTTAATGGAAATTATCTTTTTTTTTGGAGTTTGAATTTACAGTAGCTGCAAAGTTTGAGTGGGCTATAGCAGGATTGCAGTGCTAGCCTGGTGGAGAACTGCTTCCTTTCCCCCAATTTTGGCTGGTTTTGGGTTACGATTCACTTTTGTATTGAATGCAGGGGCAATGAAACATGGTATCCTTATTGTATGAGTAAAGGGCATCAGCATTGTACTTCGCATGCCCTGATTGACTGGGTCACCTTACACTGAACCTCACTTGCTAAGAAATGGGTAAGGATGTCAAATCCCAGTGAAAATGAGAGGCACAATGACAGGTGTTCTCAGCTGATGATGTGCACTCTACCCAAAGGGTCTTATACACTATTTGGCCCTCCCCTTCCCTCCCCTCTCCAGTGTTTAAAGACAAAAATGACCAGACTCAATTGAAAGTCCTTGTTATTGGGGTTACAATGGCTGACATCATTGATGAGCTGGTCTAGTGGCTTAGTCTTGTATCTGGTGTGGGAACAGTGTTCAGGTGAAAGGCAACTGAGGCAGCAGCTGAGAGGTTCCCCGCTACCTAGTGAAATCACTAAGGGTGGGGTTGGCCCTCAGAATGCAGCATCACAGAAGTGGCACTGAGACGCAAACGAGCAGCAAGCGGCGGCAGAGGTGAGCAGTGGTGGAGAGAACAGTGGTGGCAACCGCAGAGTGCACCAGCAGAGATGACCGCATTGGCAGAGATGGTAGCAGCAGGCTCCCTTTTCAGGGGTGGGATATGTGAACCCACGTGAAAGCACCTCTGAATTCTGGGTCCTTTAAGGACCCCCACCTATGAATGGGATGAGATTAAAAACTGAGTGATTTTAAGATGGTAAGAATATTTAGTCCGTTTAAAACTCTGGTTTTTTGCTTGTCTGTTTTTATCAACACCTAGTTAATATCAATGTCTAAAATAGCTGAGAGAAAGGAGAACTGTGTTGAAGACTCAATGCTCCCGCTCATTCATAGGTATGAGAGAGCTTCCAATACACAGCTGAGATCGCCAACAAATCTTCCAGCAGAATCAAAGAAGCACAAATGTGACATTCCTGAGATTTGAGTTGAAGCAGAAGCTGCTCTTCCCACACCTTTTCAATTAAACATACAAAACTCTGTAACTTTGTTACATTATCAAGACGCTAAAAGAGGCACAAACCCCATTTTAAAAAATCCCTTGCAGGTTACCTTTAAGCTACTAACTTTTTTGCATTAAAAATGCTATTTGTGCAGGGCCCCCTTTTGTACACATTTTAGCATGTTGACACCAATGAGACTTACACAGTTGTGCAGAACTTGGTAAACTGGAACTACATTAGGCACGTGTTACAGAAATAGAGAGCTAGTATGGAGGAAATAAGAAGTCTCCCAGGAAGTGAACTTTTGTTGGCTGTTAGCAGATTTTTAAGGTTTCAGAGTAACAGCCGTGTTAGTCTGTATTCGCAAAAAGAAAAGGAGTACTTGTGGCACCTTTAGAGACTAACCAATTTCGTAAAAGAATAAATGGACACAAATCAGATGTCAAGAATTATAACATTCATAAACCAGTCGGAGAACACTTCAATCTCTCTGGTCACGCGATTACAGACATGAAAGTTGCGATATTACAACAAAAAAACTTCAAATCCAGACTCCAGCGAGAAACTGTTGAATTGGAATGGATACAATTAACTTAGGCTTGAATAGAGACTGGGAGTGGCTAAGTCATTATGCAAGGTAACCTATTTCCCCTTGTTTTTTCCTACCCCCCTCCCCCAGACATTCTTGTTAAACCCTGGATTTGTGCTGGAAATGGCCCACCTTGATTATCATACACACTGTAAGGAGAGTGGTCACTTTAGATAAGCTATTACCTGCAGGAGAGTGGGTTTGTGTGGGGGGGGGTGAGAAAACCTGGATTTGTGCTGGAAATGGCCCAACTTGATTATCATACACATTGTAAGGAGGGTGATCACTTTAGATAAGCTATGACCAGCAGGAGAGGGGGGTGGGAGGAGGTATTTTTTCATGCTTTGTGTGTATATTAAAAGATCTTCTACACTTTCCACAGTATGCATCCGATGAAGTGAGCTGTAGCTCACGAAAGCTTATGCTCAAATAAATTGGTTAGTCTCTAAGGTGCCTCAAGTACTCCTTTTCTTTTTGCAGATTTTTAAGGAGCTTTAAGCACTGTATCTGTTTTGGTGTACTAGTAATGGGTGAACCTAAAATGGTTTTGTGGGGAAGTAACTTTTTTTTTTATTGGTTCTTTAGTGGTTTTAATCAGAAGTACAATAGACTAGTCAGAGTGAAGCAAGGCAAAAAACCATTATTACTGGGTTGCTAGCCAACACGTACTAAAGTGAGGGGCAGTATCTAACTCTTGCCTTCCTGTAATAAAGACCCAATAAATAATCAAACTGGAAATATAGAATAGCCACAGAACTTACTGTGCCTCTGTTTTGCTTGAGGATCTAGTTAAATAAAAGATATCCCTCCTGCGTGGATTCATTTCATGCCTGGCATAGGTGTGATTGGGTGGTATGTTTTTATTAGAAAATAGTCACGCTTACCCCTTGTCAGAAAAGCTATAACACTGGCTGGTTTGCAATTTGCCAAGTTGTACTAAAATGAATGCACTGTTTGACCCTAGGCTTCCTCACAGAGAGGGACAGTGAAGCTTTAGTTGGCAATTTGGTTTATTTCCTCCCCCTCCCCCCGGGAAGGTGCAGTTTTTATGCCTTCTGCATCTGCATAACCTCTAATCAGTTTTTTTGAAAGGGCTATTCTGCAGACTGTGAAGGAGATGATGGGCATATCCTTTCATGCCTCCACAGCAAAGGTCCAAGGCAACTGTTCCTCAGGTCAAAGAAACCTGGGTGCAGCTCTCTGGCTGGACCACTCCAAACATCAGCCAGAGTGGAATTGATCACCTGCTCTGGGATCTTTTAAAATAACATCAACTGACTTACGCTGGTCCATAGTTGCAAACAAAATGTGCTCCATTGGTGAGCCCTTTGAAACCTGTAACGCTAGGACAGAACTGAACTGCACAGCCAACTTTGTAACTTGTAGCCCAAACAACCTAAAAGGAAAACCAAAATATATTAAACTTTTCCAAGACTACCCAGAGATTGCTGCAGTTATGATATCAAACAAGAAATAACCAGATGAAGGGGCATGTTTTGTAACAGCCACCACAGAAGCGTTAGTTCCAGCCTAGGGAGCCGCTAAGATGAACAGTTCTTGTATTTACTATTTGGTTTGTGATTGTGTAATATTGGAATCTTTCTAAGACTCAAATCATCCCTCTCCTGCAGAGAAATCCCCCAGGGCTTGTGAGGATAGGGGAGAAAAATCTAAATATCCTCTCACTGAGTTCTCCCTAGACCAGAGCATGCCTCCTTCCCGCTCCATGTCAGGTTCAATGCCAGAACCAGTCATCTCACGGATCTCTCCGAGAGAGGCACAGGAATATCTGCATGGAGGTGCTGTGTCTCCACACCAAAACCAAGGCAAGTGGGTCTCTTGCTGCACATCACCCTCCCAACTCTGTCCCTTTTTCTTTTTTAGCACAAAGTTCTCCTAACCCACACTTTGTAAATCACAATTTTGTAAGTGATTTATGCTACAATTTATAACACGTAGAAGGCAAAATGTGTGTGTGTGTGTGTGTGTCTTTTTCTCTTCAAAGACCACAACTTATTTGAAATTAAGATGGAGAAACAAAAGAATCACCTGGGTGTAATGGCCACATATTCTTGTACAATGGTGGGTCTCAAAAGTGTAGGCTGTGACTTCATTATACCAGTTGCTGATAGCTGCATTCACAGAGAAAAGAGAGAGAGAGCCAGTCCAGATGTTTTCTCCAACTGGAGTAAAGTTAGGGTGCACTTTTCCATGTACTTTAAGGTAGACATTATGATCAAAGTGGCATCGCTTTGCCCATGCTTTGGCACTCTTAGCTAAAGCAGAGTCCCAGGACTGCAGAATGAAAAAGACATGAAAATTACTTAAAATGCAATGACTTGCACAAACTCAAACCTCTTTAGCAGAAACTTTTCTCTTAATCCTTCCTGCCTCCCAGGCCTGCAAACTTGGACTCTTCTCTGCTTGTCTCCCTGCCCCACATCCAGTCTTTCCTAAAATCCTGTCACTTGTTGTCTTTCACTACAAAATCCACTCTTTCCTGCCTGTCCCTCATATCTTGAAAGACATTTAATATTGTGCACTCACCTCTGATGTGCTGTCAAGCTATGACAATCTGAATGGGAGAAATTCTAAGTGTCTTATTGAAACACGCTGTAAAATCTGCCCTCTATAACTGAACTCATTTAAGGAAGCTTTTAAATAGTGAGAGCTCAGTCATGAGCTCAGCTGTGCACCTGCACAGGGAGTAGGGGGCATAAGAAGCCCCTTTACTTTCCTAAGCTACCCACTCATCAGACTGTGTGTGTGGCTCTGACAGGACAGTAGCTGCTGCCACCAGTGGCTGGGCAGGGGCAAGAAGTGGAAAGAGCCTTAATTTTGACACTTCAACATGCTGTCCAGCACACCTGAGCCAGGACAGCAGGGCAAGTAAACTGTGCCAGTATTACAAGGGCACTCAAAGTCTATTTGGTCTCTGTCTTTCTCCTGAAGCAGCACAGCAATGCACTGCCCTCCTGACTCAGGCAGGACTACAAATTGGCAATCCAGTCTTAAATGAAGGACTCTCCTTCCAAATGAGGAAGACTGAAGAAGTCTGTACCCAGCTGTAATCATTAATTGCCTTTTTTGTTTTTACTATAAACTACTAACATCTGGAGTAGCTAAAATATTCACAGAACTGGTGAGAAAAGTACAAGGCAAATGTGTTAATTCAACAGCACAATCCAATTTCCATTACAAATAGATGGTGAAGGTCTCCTTACCATGTGAAGCATGTTACTGGCTGGTGGATTCACCTTGGACCGAAAGCTGTTATGAGCATTCACGCACTCCTTAATAAACTGTGTATCTTCTATATCAGGCAAAGTATTTGGCTTATAAGAATAACAGGAACTTAAAAGGTTTAGTAATAGCAGAACACCAAGGAATAATCTGACTTTCATGATTCTCAACTGTTTTTGATTTCTCTCAAAACTTTGTAAGAAGAATCTCTTAGGTGGCTATGGTGCTGTTTGCTTCCCACATAGCACTCTGGGGGTGCGGTTTCAAACTGGGTTCTATCTTCCGCTCTTGTCAGATTCCTAAGAAGTCATGCTGATTCGTGCCCGTGTGATAACAGGAAATGAATTGCTTCAGCAGCTTCAACATAAAAGTAAGGAAACTGGTTTGTCACTTTAATGTTGCTTAATTTAAAAAAAAAAATCAAATTGTCCTCTGTGGAAGATGACTTCTTACCTTTATGAGACCACAGTTCAATCCCCTCCTACAAGACCTCATGTCACATTATCCTTCTTTACAAATGAGGAAACGTGGATGGGATTTCTAGGTCAGCTAATCTTTGGAAATCAACCTCTCCTCCAGGAGCTTTGTGTTGCCCCACTCTGATTTACAGAAGAATCCCATGGGAAGTGCTGGATTTCATGACCTGAACCTCAGAATTTGGTGTAGCTTGTCAGCTTGGGGGTAGTGCTTAACCAATAGGGCTGTTAGCAGAATTAGCTAATGTTTATGGAGGCCTTGAAAACAAAATGATCTAATGGTCCTCATTACTGTAGTATCTACACACCTCACAGTCTTTAATGTATTTATCCTTACTACACCTCTGTGAGGCAGAACAGTATTATTACCACATTGTAAAGGGGTGGGGGGACTGAGACACAGAGAGACTAAGTGGCTTGCTTAAGGTTACACACATCTGTGGCACTCAAATTTTGGCAGCCCTAGACTAGCACCCTAACCACTTCACTCTCCTTCCTCTCTAAACTAAATATAATTTACATTAAAAATGGCCTTGATTATGAGACTGGATTACGTCTTTTTAAAAAACAACATAAAATATGTGTTTAACTCTTTTAGAAGTTTTCCAAGAAGAAAATAACTTTTTCTATCACTTCATAGCTTTAAAGCATTGTACAACTGAACTCACTATTTAGTTGTTAAAGGAGCTCATAATTCTTTAGATTATTGTTGAGCTTTATTATTGTTTGGATGCCTAGATGAAAGCAAAAATGTGCTCACCACAACTATATGTGGTGGGGCCTTCCTTTGTCCGGCTGGCTGGAAGAAAAGGGGTTGTTACTCCATATGAGCGTGCTCTGAAATAGGAGATGGAAAGGAATGCTTTCCTGGATGGGGCAAGAAAGAATATGGCCAGGCTGTGGGGGAGGAGGGCACTACCCTTCCAGGTAACTGGAGGAGGGGCACATATTTACACCAGTCAGTTCTGGAGAAGCCCCCTTTCACTGTGATTGGGAGGGGCACAATATTGTGCATTTGGCCCACAGGTTCACTGCAAGGCCTCAGCACTGAGGCAGCACAGAGGCTATACTGACTTTATTCCCCAGAAATGGTATGGTTGCCTACCATGTGTATAATGGTCTGGTTGGAGCAGCACCCCATTCTGAACTGTCAGGGAGCCCCAACATGGCCACAGGTCTCCTGGGAGGGGAAGAACTCTCTATCTCCAGTGCAAACAATATTTACAAACTCATGGATGACAGGAGAGGTCCTAGAAGACTCTCTCTTCTCCTTCCCAAAGGCTTTGGCTGCAGGCCGCTTTTGGGGGGCTACACAGCTCCTCCCACAACACCTGCCTGGGACCTTTCCCTCAATGATGGGCTGTTCAGCACCTTCTTCCTCTCACAACAACCATCTCTTTCTCCCCCTTCCACACTTCAGATGCTCCTCAAAGTCACGCCATCACAAACTCAGCCAAGGCCCCTTTGGCTTCAGAAGTGCCTCTTGAGGGCTGCAGCTTCTCAGGCCTGCAGCTCCTTCCCTTCAACGTGCAGTGGCCGGACATGCGAAACACAGCTATTTCCAGGATGGAATATGTTGCTTCCGGACATTGGCGCCCAGGAAGAATTCCTGTAACTCTTTTTCTGATTGATTTACCTGCTTGACTTTCCTTTACCAAGCAGAAACTAGGAACCAACTTCTGTCTGTCTTTGCAAATGGATGCGATCAGCCTGAGCTACTAGGTGCGTGTCAGGAGATCCCCCACCAAAAAGCAAGGCCGTGACTTGGATTTGAGCCGAGGTTGCTGCGGCCACAGCACAGAGTACTAACAGCATACGATCATGGCCAGCTGCCAAGTTACACAGCAGCTGAGCCTAAAATGCTCAGGTCTGTGCTTTCAGGAAGCCACCTACCTCACCAATGGCCATGGGTATTTCTCAAGTCTCCCCATTACAGTTAAAATCATAACAAAAGGAAAAAAGACAGGAGGCCAGTCTGCTGCCTGCCCGTTTTTGTCTTTTCCTTGCCCCTTGACCAGCTGCCCCCCTGTTTGGCTGGGCGATTGTCCGCATGTCCTTTGTCACAGTATTTCCCTTTGCCACTCTGAAACGTGCCCTGACATGCAGATCTTGAAGCTGGGCCCAGTGGTGGAAGGCAAAGTAGAGGCTTTCACTAGAGCAAGTAGGCAGGGGTGGCCTTGTGGGCTAATTGTCTCGCAGGAGGTGAAAATCAACATTGCAGGCTGTGAATGGAAGTTGCCATAGAAGCAGGAAATGCGGACTGTGCTGGCCAGACAAGGTGTTTTTCTTCCCATTTGAAAGGTGTCATTCTTCCCACTGGGAAATTGAACCCCAGTCTCCTGTAGGGTATGCAGGGATACTCACCACTACACTAACAAGGCAGGGCCTTGTACTGCTCAGAACTCTAAGAGACCAGCTATGGCCAGCTTACACCACACCATGTACCCCACCAGGCAACACCACTCCTTGCTCTCTTCTCCTTCCTAAAGGCTTTGGCTGCAGCACAGCCCTGGGAAAAGCCCTGTCGCTCCTCACATGTGGTTGCCTCTCACTCTCATCTGAAGAAGCTTTTGATATGCCCCATGCAGGTTCTGAGGCTGCTGAGGAGGCGGTATTTGCTACTCACCTTCCTGGGTCTGTCCGTAATCGCCCTGGAGTCCAGAGAGATTACTGAAGAACCCAGGAAGCTGAATAGCCCATACCGCCTCCTCAGCAGCTTCAGAACCTGCATGGGGCATAATAAAGCAAAAACTTCCCTCAGTATCCCACAACCAGGGGTCCAGTGGCAGCGCCAGGGGAGGCAGAGCCTTCCCTGGCCTATTATACCCGCCGCCCATGGCACTGACGATGGAGAGCAGTGCCGAGAGTCCCTTGCCAGAGTGATCTTCTTCGGCACTGGGGTTGACTGATGGTGCCAGGAGTCCCAAAAAGCAGAAGTGTCTTTTTTTGGCCCTGGAGATGTAGAACAGCACTGAGTATCACTAATAGAAGCCCGGGCACTTCTTACTGAGGCTGAAGTACTCAATGCTGAGTCAGAGTGACTAAGCTCCAAGGGAGGGCCAACTGTTGCCTCCGTGAGGAGGAACCTAAGCCTGGTGCAGGGCCTGAAGTTTCTGCAGATTTTGCAGTGCTCCCGCACATGAGCTTCCCCCGGACACTTAAGGGAACTGCAGTGGGCATCGTTGACAGGCATAGGCTTGTGGCATTAAGCACATTGCTTAAACCCCTGAGACCTAGGCATGCCCCAGCGGGGCTCGCTAATCTAACTACCTAACTTAACAACCAAAACTTAACTACTATGAATAAAGTAACTATGCACAATCAAAGAATCAAAGTCCACTGAGAGGAGTACTTGCGGAAAACACATGGACAAGCTGAAATTCCAGCGACCACCACGGGCGCTGAGAAGGAACTCAGGGGGCCGCAGGTCAGCAGGACCCTTTATATCTGCACTATATGTGTGCAACTCTAGGGGCACAAGAGCCGACCCAACGGATACAACTGAGGGAAATACTTTCCAGTGGTGGTGCTCAGGGCGAACACACCCATGCATTGGAATGGACATGAGCAAGCACTCTAAGAAGAACAGAAGGTTAAAACAAATTCTGAAGACAATTGAGGCTACCAGATTCAAGTTAAAGTGAGAAAAATCTGTGCTACAGCAAATTACAGTAGGGCACATATCCAGAAAAATTCAAACTATAGTTTAAATCCTACCTAAAAATGTATCAGAACTGCTTGATTCCTCACTATAATAACATGTCAAAGAAAATTCATGCATCTGTTTCCCCTTCCTTTATATTTTAATCCAAAATACAATCAACACAGGTACATTAGCGAAGAGGCTCATGTGGAACTGCAGCCTAATTATGGGGGTAATATTTCTAGGAGAAATCTGTTGAACAAAACCAAGCACACTGCTGATGCTTTACAAATAATTAATGCTTTAAAATACAATCAAAATCACATACACTGCAAGAGTGTCACTTTTCAATTACAGGTTTCAGAGTAGCAGCTGTGTTAGTCTGTATCCGAAAAAGAAAAGGAGTACTTGTGGCACCTTAGAGACTAACAAATTTATTTGAGCATAAGCTTTCGTGAGCTACAGCTCACTTCATCGGATGCATTCTGCATCCTGCATTCTGCATCCGATGAAGTGAGCTGTAGCTCACGAAAGCTCATGCTCAAATAAATTTGTTAGTCTCTAAGGTGCCACAAGTATTCCTTTACTTTTCAATTAATTACTGCAAGTGTCATTCTTTCTTAGGTGACTACAATGGACACACAGACGATGGTAAAATAAAACGCAGTCCGTGAAGGTGAAAAGAATTTATTTGAAACAAACATGGAAATAAAGTTGTCATCTACAGCAAATAAAACATTTGTTGTCTTGTACAATTTCAGATACTAACACTATATTAACAAACATACAAATAGCAGAAAAGTTGGGATAAAAACTCAGGACTCTTAGTTCATCTCTCTTATCTTTTGAGATGGCATGTGAAGGGCTCAGAAGGTGTGGAGGCCTTTTTAGGGTGAGTGTCTTTGGCCATCCATTTCAAATTTTTCATGCTCACAAAGGTGCAATGCCATCTGGAGTACACATTCCCATTTTGTATGAGATTTGAACTGAACATGGAATGATTGTCACAAAATGGTATGTCTCCCCTTCAGAAAAAGCTTTGTTAGCTGACAACCATGCATTGTGTAAAGCACATCAATCATATCCTAATCCCCATTTTGATAAACCTGTAGGCATCTTCCAATCTCACTCTTTATCTTCACTAACAAAGAAACAGCTAAATTGAAAACAGCTAAAGAACAATTACATGCTAGGCTCAGCATCTGAGATGTGAAAAATAAGCTTCACGCATACAGAAAACTTTCCCACTGAAAAAGGAATTGATGGTAAAGTAATTGTCTCCTAATCAGGTAGGCACCACTATCTGCTAGTTAAGCAGTTGTATGACTCACATGTTTTCGTTTAGGACTTCGTAACTAGAGCTCTCCAAGAAATACAGAGCAATCCTCAAACCCACTTAAGCTGTGCCTTGAGTTTAAGGTTTACAAGCCTCAAACCATGCTGGCAGAAGTCTGGCCAATATGTGCTGAGGGTGTTCACACAACTTAGAAGACAACAGATCTCCTCCCTCCCTCCTTTGCTCTCAAACTAGTTTCTTTTGTTTTCAGAAAGACATATGAGATAAGTGAATTCTCAAATTTTGTTACAAGGGGAGCTACTAAGTGATGATGGAGTTCCCCCTGGTGGTTTGAGTAGGTATAATTGTACTATCTTCCATAATTATATTATCTTCCACAACTAAGAAATCCTATGTTGAGTAATGTTTGAATATTACTAGATTTTTGTTGTTGCTTGCAAGAAAGGTAGTGCCTTAAAGTTATGCAATAACATTAAACAGGAAGCTTAAAACTTTAAACCGCCTTATTACAAATATAAACCGTTTGTATGTTAGGGATTAAGGACTTTTTTTTTCTTTCTCCAAAACTAGATGCCTACAATTAGGCTCTTTAAGCCATATTTAGGCACCTAAATAAGTAAACTCATTTTCAAAGGTGTGAGCATCTGAAACTCATTGAAGTCATTGGGAGCTACAGATGTTGAGCAACTTTGAATATTGGGCAACTTTTATTTAGGTCCCTAAGTATGGCTTTGCCTGCCCAACTTTAGGCACCCATTTGTGAAAAATTTTGCCCAAGCTAAAAAAATTAGCAACCCTCTTGGTAACTTTAGTTTTGAAATAGGTACGTTCTAAATGTTTAGAAATGTAAAAGCATTTATGTCCAATAACTGTTTTTTAAATAAGTTTTTATGAACAGAATCATTTTTATTCTGGGATACTTTATAAGATGAATCAATACAATTCTGAATATAGTATTATAGGACAAGTATAATGTTTTAGAACTACAATGGAATATATAAAGGTACTATGGGCCAACTGTTCCTAAAATGAACATGTGTGAAGGTCCCATTAACTTCATCCTGAGCTCTGGGCATGAAAACATGGCAGAATTTGACCCTGTGCTTTAAAAAACAAACAAACAAATAAACAAAAAACTATCAATTAAGCTTTTGAAATAATAAAGATTTCTGAGACAATACACATTTTATAAAAAGTTACATATTTACCATGTAGACTAGAATTGCTTTAAGCAATCTCAGTGCTTGTCTACACAAACACTTTAGTTTGCAGTGAGCTGGGGTGTAAATCTATCCTGTGCTAACCTGCTGCACACTGTGTCTGTGTGGACTTTGCTGCTGTGCACTAAAAATTCTGTGGTGCACTTTAATCTACTCCCATTTCGAGCAGAGAAGATTAAAGCACACTACAGAACTTCTAGCAGCATGATCCTCATGGACATTTAGTGTGCAGCAGGCTACTGCTGGGTAGATTTACACCCCAGTTCGCTGCAAAGTAAGTGTTTTTGTGTAGACAAGCCCTCACTAAATATCAGACATATTGGACCAATCGTGGCTCTAGAATTTACTACATAGCAAAAGAAAAATACTTTAACATCCCTGAGTCAATACATATGCTCTTTTGCAACAATTCAAGTTAACATACATCTAAATAGGATACCTTTAATGCCTTTAAAGTCTCTTGGATAAAATACAGGTACATATATATTTATCAGAGGGTTTGGAATGGTTCTCAGATAAAATTCTGTATTGTTTTACATTAAAAACAGATAAGGTATTCATATTTAAATAACAATGGTTGTGACAGCAAACCAGGAACTACAAGAAAAGTATAAACTGGAGCATTTTACTCACTTTTTCCTAAGTTCAAAATAAGTTAGGAACAAATTAATTGAAGGATAATTTTTAATAGTTGAAACCTTAATGAATAGCTGCCATTTACAAATGTATCTAAATTTTCTAGAGCTATACTAGTACTATTGAATATTTATAAAATGCTTTCTTTTTATAGAATTGATATCTGATTCTGTTCCCGTTTTACTTGGAGTTTTGACTTGACTCCAGAAAAGTAGGATTAGGTCCATAACAGTATGATTCTGTAGACAGACATCTAAATTAAGTAGTCACCACTTCAAATATTTATATAGTGGAAACTACAAATACTATACAGTGGAAACATTGTTTTAATTTACTTACTGAATTCCAGATGCCAGGTGTTCCTCTTTATTTGTTAAAATTTCATCATGGAAAAAACATTTACTAGATATCCCTCTGATGACTCTTGCCAGACTGTCACCTTTAACTTAAAATTTTGCCTTTTTTATTACTTTCACATCTTTAATACAATATATTTATCTATATTTATAAATACCATAAGGGCTTAGAGCAAAAATAATTTACTCTTTATAACCCATTAAACATCCATAACACTTTATGATCTGTTTTAAATTATCAAATTCACTGTAAAAATATCAATCAAGAGAATTCTCTTGATTAACAGGTGGGTGTGACCTATTAATCTTTTAAAGACTTGTCATAACTTTTCACGAAATATATATTTCAAATAGATTATTTAGATATACTCATATTTGAATAACGCTTCTGCATAAGAAAAACAATTAGAAAAGCCATTAACATCAGTGATGGTCTTAAAACCACAACAGCAATACAGGACTCGTCACATACGATCCTATTCTCCCAGGGTGGATACCATCTTGTGTAACCTATAAACAAGCGTACAAACACAAATTCTTATTGGGCACAACATGCTTATAAAGAACTAAACTTGAAGTAATAGTGTAGAATTGTAATACATACGTATAATTTTATCACGTTTTGGATTTCCTAGGAGGGAAAAAAGAAAGAAATAGTTTAATCAGCTAGGAACAAATAGTTACTCACCATACAGTCACTGTGATTCTTTGAGATGATTCATGTGGATCCCACTCTTGCTGCACATGCTCTACATGCACAAGAGTTCAGAGTTAATTGACGAGCAGTGTCCACTGGGGTTGCCCTCTCCTTTGCGCTCACCCACTCAAGGGCAGAAAGGGCATAGGGACACCAATTGCTATTTAGGTGTTTTACCACCCAGAATCCAAATGAAAGATTCCAAGCTACACAAAAGGAGAACAGGTCGTGGGATCCACATGTACAGAACATCTCAAAGAATCAGTTACTGTAAAGTAACAATTCTTTCTTCTTTGAGAGTCTGTATTTGCATATCCCAATCCTGGTCATGAGCTAGCGGTTAAGTTCCTATCTCCTGCTTCCTAAAGGAGTTATCTAAGGGCTTGTCTACACTACCGCACGGGGTCGATCTAAGATACTCAACTTCAGCTACATGAATAGCGTAGCTGAAGCTGACATACTTAGATCTACTTACCAGGGTGTCTTCACTGTGGTAAGTCGACAGCTGACGCTCTCCTGTCAACTCTGCTTGTGCTCCTCGTTCTGGTGGAGTACCGGAGTCAACAGGAGAGCGCTCAGCGGTCTATTTTATAGCGTCTTTACGAGACACGATAAATCGATCGCTGCCTGCTGATCCGTTGCGTAGTGTAGACAAGCCCTAAATAATGATTGCAGTATAATCCAACCAAATTTGGCATCACATCTGACACCAGCCATCAATGAATAGTGGCTGGTGAATATATGAACTTAGCTCCAAGTAGTTGCCCAACAGATAGCAGCTATGGGAGCACTACTAAGATAAGCTGCTGAGGTTGCCTGTGCTCTGGTAGAATGATATCTAACAATAGACAGAGAAGTCAACTTGCTAATGTTACAGGCTGTTCTAATAAAGTTTGATAACTATTTCAAAAATCTTTGAGATGAGAGATTTAGATTTGCTTCCATGTGCCACAAATAATCTTGCTGATTTGCAAAAGAGTTTTTTGTGTGTAGGTAATAGCTCCCTTTACATCTACGGTGTGTAATCTTGTCTCACCTGGAGATGAATGAGGTTTCAGAAAGAACACTGGTAAACATATCTAACAGTTGGTCTGAAAGTCAGAGACTACTTTTGGAATAAATTTGGGTACTTGTTGTCATTACTGTAGATACTGATGTGAGAGATGGTATCATAATCATCCGTACTGACAGCTATTCAGAAGAGAATGGTTTTGGGACTGATGTTGAGGGTGGTACTGGCTTTGCTACAGAGTTATCTAGAATAACAACTCTGGATTCCTCTTGCCCAGTACCAGAGATGAGAAGCGATGCTCCTTTCTCCCATAGACAGCAGTGGTAACTGACTCCTCTGAGGTGTCTGAGCCCTGGTCTACACTACGAGTTTAGGCCGAATTTAGGAGCATTAGGTCGATTTAACCCTGCACCCATCCACATGACCAAGCCTGTTTTCTTGACTTAAAGGGCTCTTAAAATTGATTTCTGTACTCCTCCCCGGCGAGAGGTTTAGCACTAAAATCGACCTCGCTGGGTCGAATTTGGGGTAGCGTGGACGCAGTTCGACAGTATTGACCTCCAGGAGCTATCCCAGAGTGCTCCATTGTGACTGCTCTGGACAGCACTCTCAACTCAGATGCACTGGCCAGGTAGACAGGAAAAGCCCCAGGAACTTTTGAATTTCATTTCTTGTTTGGCCAGCATGGAGAGCTGATCAGCACAGGTGACCATGCAGAGCTCATCAGCACAGGTGACCATGGAGTCCCAGAATCGCAAAAGAGCTCCAGCATGGACTGAACGGGAGGTACTGGATCTGATTGCTGTATGGGGAGAAGGTTTCAGAGTAACAGCCGTGTTAGTCTGTATTCGCAAAAAGAAAAGGAGTACTTGTGGCACCTTAGAGACTAACCAATTTATTTGAGCATGAGCTTTCGTGAGCTACAGCTCACTTCATCGGATGGGGAGAAGAATCCGTGCAGGCAGAACTCCGTTCCAAAAGACGAAATGCCAATATATTTGCCAAAATCTCCAAGGGCATGATGGACAGAGGCTACAACAGGGACACACAGCTTCCTGGCACAGGGGAAAAGAGCATGCACCCACGTTTGTTGCTATAGAACATTGCTGTTGTGTTGTCCATCAGGACTGATACACACTGTCTCGTTAAGTATGCCCGGAAGGTCTGACATGCTAAGCACACCGCTCTCACCTCTCTGATGTTGATGTGGAGACCAGACACCTTGAGTCCTGTGGTCTCCTAGATGTGCTCCCCTGCCAAGTCTGATGCGTCCGTCACTAGAGAAAGAGATGGTTGTGGACTGACTAAGGGGACCCCTGAGCATACCTCCTGAGGGTTGAGCTACCACAGGAGGGAGTCAAGGACCAGGCAAGGCAGGGTCACTATCCTGTCCATGCTGTCCCAGGCTGGGTGATACACTGACGCGAGCCACGACTGAAGAGGTCAAAGCCTGAGTCTGGTGTGCTGTACCACATAGGTACAGGCAGCCAGGTGTCCCAGAAGCTTCAGGCAGTTTCTTGCTGTGGTGGTGAGAAACTGTCTGAGGCCTCGAATGATGTCGGCCAGGGCCTGAAACCAAGCTTCTGGCAGATATGCCCTGGCTTGGGTCGAGTCCTGTACTGCCCCTATAAACGCTATCCTCTGGACAGGGGACAGAATCGATTTTGCTTCGTTTAGAAGGAGACCCAGGCTGTTGAAGGTGGCTCTGATGAATCTGACATGAGGTTCCACTTGGGTCCTGGAGCAGCCCTTGATCAGCCAGTCGTTGAGGTACGGAAACACCTGTACCTGATGCCTACGCAGGAATGTGGCGATGACTGTCATGCACTTGGTGAAGACTCGAGGTACTGCTGACAGGCCGAATGGAAGGACTGTGAATTGGTAGTGGGTATTGTTCACTACAAACCTGAGATACTTTCTGTGGGGCTGAGTGATTGCAATACGAAAATACGCGTCCTTCCAAGTCGAGGGCAGCATACCAGTCTGCTGGATCCAGTGAGAGGATGAAGGAGGCCAAAGAGACCTTGCGGAACTTGAGTTTCTTCATGAACTTGTTGAGTTATCGCAGATCCAAGATGGGCCTGAGGCCACCTTTGGCTTTCAGTATTAGGAAATACCAGGAATAGAAGCCCTTGCCCTTCTGCTCCTGAGGAACCTCTTCCACTGCCCCTAGCAACAGGAGTGAGTGCACAACCTGTATAAGGAGTTGCTCATGAGAGGGGTCCCTGAAGAGGGATGGGGAAGGGGGCTGGAAGGGCAGGAGGGCACAGAATTGGATGGAATAATTGATTGAATTGAAAAATCTGAAATAAAATGGGACTATGCTCGGTAGAAAGAGATAGTTGGGACGAAAAGGTAAGGCAGGGTGGATCCAGATCTTGCTCTGGTACGTTGTCCTTGACTGCACCATCAAAAGGCCAGTTTCCCCTGAACATTGCTTGGATTGTCCCAAGCCCTGGCCAGAGGGTTAACATGACCTTCTCCTGCCACTCCGATTTCTCCTTCTGGAGCCATCTTGGTGGTTCTGATAATCGAACCACTGAGGAGGCTGCTGACAGAAGTGTCTCCTCTGCGTTGAAGGTGTATAGAGGCCCAGGAACCTGAGGGTGGCTCTGGAGTCTTTAAGGCTGTTTAGCCTTTTGTCAGTTTTCTCTGAGAAGAGAATCTCACACTCGAAAGGCAGGTCCTGAAGGTTTGCTGTACCTTGGAGGGGAGGCCAGAATCCTGGACCCATGAGCCCCTTCTCATAGACACTCCTGTGGCCATAACCCTTGTGACCACATCTGCCCTGTCAAGTGCCACCTGAAGGGATGCCCTTGAGATCAGTCTCCCTTCCTCAACCAACGCTGAAAACTCAGCACGGAAGTCCGAGGGGACCAACTCCGTGAATTAAGACTATCTGATGACTATGACCTGCTGGTTGGATATTTGGAGTTGTAATGGAGTAAACCTTTCGTCCGAAGAGATCTAACTTTTTGCGTCCCTGTTCTTGGGGGAAGGGCCTTGGAAGCCTTGCCTCTCCCACTGAGTAGCAGCATCCACCACCAGAAAGTCAGGCTGGGGGTGAGAAAAGAGATGTTTGTAGCCCTTGGAGGGCACAAAGTATCGGCGCTCATTTCGCTTTGCAGTAGGTGGCAGCGAGGCCGGGGTCTGCCACAAGGTCTTATTCATATCCGTAATTGTTTTGATTAATGGCAAGGCGATATGGGAAGCGCCAGAGGGGGCCAGGATGTTGACCATAGGGTCTGCATCGTCTACAACTTCCTCCGCCTTAATGCCCAACCCCTGCAACCCGGCGCAGCAGCTGCTGCAACACCCTGAAGTCTTCCAGAGCTGGGGTTATTGAAGTGCCTGCCAGGGCCCGATCAGGTGAGGAGGGGGAGGAGGCCAGCAGGGGAGGTGGTTGCTCCCTACCATCCCCACCTGAGGGATCTCATGAACCTGGGGGGGACTGCGATAGGCCTGCCTGGTCCCAGTGCTGCGAAAGGCGTGATGGTTGGTACCAGCATTGCGCCCCCACACCAGTGCTGGTGTTGTACCTGACCTCTCCGGTGCCGAAGGTGTGGTTGAGGTGGGCACCGTGGGTCGGTGTCAATGCCGAGGACGGCACCGCAGCTGTCGGCGTTGGTGCCGTTGCTGATTGTCGCAGAACGAATGTCGCGGACGCCACTGATGCTGTTCCCGAGTGGGACTCATGCCTCTGACCCTGGGCTTGATGAAAGGCCCACTGAGTCCAAAAGGTCCACTGAGACAGATTTTGCCAATAAGGGGGCCACTGCATCGGGCATCCTCTGGTGCCAAGAGGTGGATCTTCTTCTCCTACTATAGTTGGAGCAGTATGAGTCAGACTCCGACTCGGAATAGGAGGATCAGGGTGGTGCAGCTCCTCTCAACGTAGAGCGTCAAGAACCAGGGGACTGACCACGCTGCCTTAATGGAGGCGCTGGCATGGAGGGGTGCCGAGGTGATGGGGAACGACATGCCATCATCACCAGCTTTCCCTTAGACTGTCCAGGGTGCCAGGATGGAGTCTGCGGTACCGGCACGTCCTCCTGTCTCGGCCATGAGTCTGAGCAGGTCCTGCGCCACTACAAAAGCCTCTGAGTGGATGGGAGTGGCAGGTGCTCCGATGGGTTCGGTGAGCAAGACAGGCCCGGACTCAACTGCCTCACTTGGGCAGGAGTCAATGTGGCTGGTCCTGGGTCTTGCTGAGGGGGATCTTCCTCTCTGATCTCTTTTTCTTCTGCGCTGGCGACTGGGACCGGTGCTGAAAGCTGGAGTGCCCCTGAGGGGCTCCATGACATTGCCGAGCTTCCTTGCCAGTGTCTTTCTTCAATGCTGGATCTTTCAAGGATGGCACCGGAGTGCTTCACGTCAAAGATGACACGCTGGGAGTGGGATCTCCAGTGCCTGTGTCCAACTGAGGTTGGTGAGATGCCTCCACGAGGAGAATTTTGAGACACTGCTCTATCTCTTTAAGGGTTCTCGGTCAGAATTCCCGACAAATCTTGCAGCGGTCTTTTTGGTGACCCTCACCCAGGCACCGTAAACAAGAGGTGTGGGGGTCATTTTTGGGCATGTGCTTCACGCAGAGCTGGCAAGTCTTAAAGCCCAGGGATTGCAGCATGCCCCGGTAACAAATGGGGGTGAAACAGGGGGAAACCCCCCCACCGCCATAACCGAAATTTATAGAACTACTACTAGACTATACTAACTTACTAAACTGGAAACTAACTATGTATAGCGTAAGTAAAGAACTGCTAAGCTGCTTGCCAAAGTAAGAGCAAGGGGAAGTACCAGCTACTGGCACTGGCGGTAAGAAGGAACTGAGGGGGTGGCGGATCGGCCGGGCTCTCTATTGAGCGCCATGAAGGTGTGACTCCAGGGGGCGCCTAGGCCGACCCACAGATGCTGCTAATGGAAAAATTATCCGGCTATTGTGCACGTGCACGTACACACACCTGACTGAAATTGACACTCGAAGAAGAACTGTAGCTAATGTGTTTCAAGCTGGTCACTTAAAAATTCAGATTCAAAGGATTAGTGACTGATTCTGAAAATAAAGCTAATCTGATATCTTTCTGTCCCCTGAGCAAAGGAAGACAGAAGGCATAAGATTTTGGAAGTGAATCACTGCCTAAATAAGTGATGTAGCATGGAGGGCTTGGATTTTATGGAGCACTAATCCATCTTCCATGGGGAGAAGGGGTTATATAGGTTGGATGGCTTCTACCTCAGTAGGAAGGAGACCAATCTCCTTGTGGATAGGCTGACTAGAGTAGTTAGGAGGGGGCTAAATTAATAGCAACAGGGGAGGGTAAAAAAAAAAAGAGGGAAGATATGAGAACTCAGCACAAAATCGAGATGTTGAGAACAAAATTAACCAAGGAACCAAAGGACATCAAGAAATTCTTTAACTGCCTATACATTAATGCTAGAAGCTTGGGTAACACACAAGAGGAATTAGCATTGCTAATTTATTATAATAAATTTAATCTAGTTGGTATTACTGAAACCTGGTAGAATGAGTCCACAATTGGAATGTTAAAAATCAATGGTTATAACCTATTTATGAAGGATCAAATGGCAAAAGGGGAAGGGGAGTGGCACTTTGTCAAAAATGGCATTACCTGTATAAGTCACTGATAGCTTGGAAGAAAATGTTTTTGAATCATGGATCAGTGTCTTAACAGATAAAGCACAAGATGAGATACTAGTCAGTGTCTGCTACAGACCACCAAATCACACTGGGGAACAAGATAACTGCCTCCTTACGCACCCTCTATAATGTGGGGGTGGGGAGCAAAAAACCAACATAATATTAGGTGATCATGGGGGAATTTCAACTTGAGTGACACACACTGGAGGTCTCATTCTGCCAGTACTAAAGCATCCTTAGAATTTCTAAACATTATAGATGACAATTTTCTAACTAAAAAAATGTTGCAACAAACACAAGGGAATTCTATATCAGATATTGTCCTAACAGATAAAGAGGAACTGATTACAAAACTAAAAGTTAGTGGCAGCTTAGATACAAGTGACAATCACTTGACCACATTTACAATGTGCATGCAAAATAAAGTCCAGACCAGTAATAATATATATATACACACACACACACGGTACTTTTAGTAGATCTACTTTCACAAAGCTGAAAACAATTATGAACCACTTCAACAGAGAAATAATTTAATCAGAAATATGTGATATTTGGGAACCATTTAAGAACACCATACTAGATACTCCAGTGCCACAACTGAGAAAGAAGACTGCTGGTTTTAAAAAAAACAATCCTGGTTTAAAGGGGACGTGAAGGCAGCTGTAAACAATAAATATATAATTAACAGAAGAATGAGGAAGTTAATAATAATTAATATAAATCAGAAGTTAGGAATTTTAGAAAGTTAAGGGAACCCAAGGGATGTACAGAGAACTCTCTGGACACCACAGTTAAGGACAATAATATATGAGGAACAAAAAGAATCTTGACAATAGTATTGGTCAATTACTAGGCGGAAGTGGTAGAATTATCAATAATAATGAAGAAATAGCAGAAGTGTTCAATTAATATTTATTCTTTATTTGGGAAAAAAAGATAGTGTTATCACCATATGATGAGACTGTCTTTCCATTCCACTAGTGTCTTTGGGGGATGTTAAACAGAAGCTACTAAAGTCAGACATTTTTAAATCAGCAAGTTCAGATGACTTGCATCCAAGAGTTTTAAAAGAGCTGATAAAGGAGTGTGCTGGACCATTCATGTTTATTTTCAATAAGTCTTGGAACACTGGGGAAGTTCCAGAAGACTAGAAGAAAGCTAATGTGCCAATTTTTAAAAAAGAGTAAACTGGGTGACGTGGGTAATTATAGGCCTGTGAGCCTGACACTGATCCTGGCAAGATAAAGGAGCAGCTGATATTAGACTTGATTAATAAAGAACTCAAGGAGGGTAATGTAATTAATGCAAAACAACATGGTTTATGGGAAATAGAGCCTGTTAAACTAACTTGATTTTTTTAATGAAATTACACAGTTGGTTGATAAAGATAATAATATACTTAATAATAATAGTTTGATGTAATATACTTAGACTTCTGTAAAGCATTTGACTTGATACCACATGACATTTTGATTTAAAAATTTTATATAGTTCTAGGTTAACATGATGCACATTAAATGGATTAAAAACTGGCTAAGTGATAGGTCTCAAAATGTAATTGTAAATGGGGAATCAACATTGAGCAGGTGTGTTCCCAGCAGGGTCCTGCTGTTCTTCACCCTACCCTATTTAACATTGTGATGGGTGCCTACCCCACAACAGGCCTGAGTAGAGAGAAAGGGCCAATTAAGCCTGCAACAGGCTGCACCTGGGGGAGAGTCAGGGCTGATAAGCTTTTAATTGATGATGAAGTGCAGCTGGGCAATGGTCAGGCTAAGCTGCAATAAAACCAGGAAATGGAGTATAAGAAGGGGGCTGCAGCAGCATAAGAAGGGGGCTGCAGTCATTCTCTGGGCTTAAAGAGGTAAAGGAGGAAACCTGTGGGACAATAAAAGCTCTGGGACCCTGGCTTTGAGAGAAGGGTGGAGAAGGAACCTGATCAAGGCTAAGTAGAAAGCAGCCCAGGGAAACAGCAGTGATGTTTGGGACAGTGCAGCTTTTGGCTGTGGGTTGTAGTGTCCCTGGGCTGGAATCCAGAGTAATGGCTGGGCCCAGGTTTCCATAACCACTGGAGAAATGGCACTGACTGGGCAGTGGTGTTTAAGACTGCCTGAGATGGTTTGTCTGGTAGGACTTTGATACCCCAGAAGGGGAGGATTATAGTGACCTAGCTGCAGGGCCAAGCTCTGAAGAGAGAGCACCCTGAGCAAGGGAGAGGAAATAATCTGACTCCAGAAAGTGTGAGAGTGAGACGATGGGGCAAGAAACTGAAGGCAGGGATGTCAGACTAGTAGTGTGCTAATCCCAAGGCAGCGCCACAGTGGTCAGTAGCAAACTCCAGGCCAAAGCCTTTATCAATGACCTGGCAGAAAACACAAAATCATTGCTGAGGAAGTTTGCAGATGATGCAAGATTTGGGGGTGTGGTAAGCAATGAAGAGGACAGGTTACTGATTCAGAGCAATCTGGATCGCTTGATTAAACTGGATACAAGCAAACAGTATGTATTTTAATATTGCTAAATGTTAATGTACACATCTGAGAACACAGAATATAGCCATACTTACACAAAGGGGGACTCTATTCTGGGAAGTAGTGACTGACACAGATTTGGGGGTCATGGTAGATAAACAGCTGAACATGAACTCCTAGTGTGATGCTGTGGCCAAAAGAGCTAGTACAATCCTAGGATGCATAAACAGGGAAATCTTGAATAGGAGTAGAGAGTTTATTGTATTTCTATGTTTGACACTGGTGCAACTGCTGCTGGAATACTGTGTCCAGTTCTGGTGCCAACAATTCAAGAAGGATGTTGATAAAGTGGAGAGAGTTCTAATCCTTTCATCATTCTTGTGGCTTTTCTCTGAAAACATGCCTTATAACTCGAGTCTATCAATCTATTTAACATAACAAAGAGAAGGCTAGAGGGTGATTTGATTACAGTCTATAAGGATCTACATAGAAAACAAATATTTAATTATGGTCTCCTCTTGATTAAAGAGACAGGAATAACATGATCCAATTGCTGGAAGTTGAAGCTAAACAAATTCAGACTGGAAATAAGGTAAATTTTTAAACAGTGAGAATAATTAACCATTGGATGGATTCTCCCTCATTGACAATTTTCACATCAAGAAGGGGGGCGTTTCCTAAAAGATATGCTCTAGAAATTATGTTGGGTAAGTTCTCTGGCCTGTGCTATTAGGAAGGTAATATTAGATGATTACAATGGTTCCTTCTGGCCTTAGATTATGAATCTATATGTAACTTAATCAAGGCAATAAGCAATTGTCAAAGAGAACCCAGGCCTTTCCTAGTGCCCAGTCTTGATTTCAGTCTGTACCTCTCAATTGAAACAGAAAATAAATGTCCTAACTAGAGCTGGGTAAATAACTAGTTTGGCTCTCTGGCAATTCTGAAAAATAAGATATAAAAGTATGTTTGGGTTGAATGGAACATTTTGGTTCAGGTATTTAAGAAAGGCAAAGGAAATGATTAGATAGATTCACAAAACATCCTTATAACCTTTAGCTCAGTGGTGAGGGTACTCTCATGGGAGGGGAAAAACTCGGGTTCAAATCCCCTGTTGGGAGTAAGAGCTTAAACCCAGATGTGTCCCCCAACTCCCAGGTGAGCACCCTAATCACCAGGCTATAGGGTATTCTGGGTGGGTTGTTTTTTCAATCACTCCCATTGAGGATGTTCCACTTTGTATAAATACTTAGATATTTAGTGGAGTGGGGACTAGAACAGGGGTCGGCAATCTTTGGCACACGGCCTATCAAGTTAATCCATTGGCAGGCCGCAAGACATTTTGTTTATGTTGACCATCTGCAGGCATGGCCGCCTGCAGCTCCCAGTGGCCGTGGTTTGCCGTTCCTGGTCAATGGGAGCTGTAGGAAGCGGTGCGGGCCGCAGGGATGTGCTGGCTGCCACTGCTTCCTGCAGCTCCTATTGGCTGGAAGCGGTGAACTGCAGCCATTGGGAGCTGTGGGATTCCTATCTGCGGATGGTCAGCAAAAACAAAATGTCTCGCAGTCCACCAGCGGATAACCCTGATGGGCCATGTGCTGAAGGTTGCTGACCCCAGACTAGAACTTGGGTGGTGATTGGAGCACTCACTGAAGTGGGGGGAGAAGAGACCTGGGTTCAAATCCCTGCTCCAGTGCAGGGACTCAAACCTAGGCTTCCCAAGAGGAGTGCCCTAACCACTGTGCTAAAGGTTACTCAGGGAGGGGTGGTGACAGGACTACTTAGAGCTTTGTAGGGGCCTGGGGAAAAATCTGAAAGTGAGGGTCACCCCCTTCTAAGCGTGAAAAAACCCCTGAGGGGAGGCCTCAGGGTGGGGTGGAGGGTCGGAGAGTGAGTCTGCCCTGCATTCACCATGCAGCAATGGCTCCTGTCCCACAGGGACAAGACTGGCTCCCCACACTGGGCACTGAGGCCTGGCACACAGGGTCACAAGCACCCCTGAAGTTTAGCACTGACTGGCACTGCAACTCTGTGCACCAGATTGCAACACCACACACTCAAAGGGCTTGAGAACCTTCAGGAATAAAGGACTAGGACAAACTGCTCCTTTTGCCCCCTGGACCGTTGGGGGGGCACCACCTCCTCCACCAATTATTTTTGTACTTAAATTCCTTTGTGAGTCTAGCCCAGAAAATCAAAACAAGCTGTTTCATTAATGTCAAAATAGTTCATTTTAACAATTTTAAAAATTTCTTTTGGTCAAAATAACTACTGAAATCAACACCAATTCACAAAATGCTTCAGTCAACCCGAATCTGCATTTTCTTGGTAGAAAAAGAAAATGTAGCCAAAAATTTTGCCAAGCTCAAGTCCTCACTTTATTTTGACATCTATGCAGCATCGGGAAACCTCTAGTTTGTGGCCTTTAGCATTGTCATTCTTTTGCATATCTGTAAGAGCTTTTTGAAATAAGATCTATTCTAACCTAATTGCCTTCTATGATGAGATAACTGGCCCTGTGGATGAGGGGAAAGCAGTGGATATGCTATTCCTTGACTTTAGCAAAAGCTTTTGGTACGGTCTCCCACAGTATTCTTACCCACGAGTTAAAGAAGTATGGGCTGGATGAATGGACTATAAGGTGGATAGAAAGCTGGCTAGCTCATTGGGCTCAACAGGTAGTGATCAATGGCTCCATGTCTAGTGAGCAGCTGGTATCCAGCGGAGTGCCCCAAAGGTTAGTCCTGGGGCCAGTTGTGTTCAGTATCTTCACTAATGATCTAGAGGATGGCATGGATTGTACCCTCAGCAAGTTTGCAGATGACACTAAACTGGGAGGAGTGGTAGATGCTCTGGAGGGTAGGGATAGGGTACAAAGGGACCTAGACAAATTAGAGGATTGGGCCAAAAGAAATCTGATGAGGTTCAACAAGGACAAGTGCAGAGTCCTGCACTTAGGAAGGAAGAATCCCATGCACCGCTACAGGCTGGAGACCAACTGGCTAGACCAGCAGTTCTTCAGAAAAGGACCTAGGGGTTACAGTGGACGAGAAGCTAGATTATGAGTCAACAGTGTGCCCTTGTTGCCAAGAAGGCTAACAGCATTTTGGGCGGTATAAGTAGGAGCATTGCCAGCAGATCGAGGGACATGATCGTTCCCCTCTATTTGGCATTGGTGAGGCCTCATCTGGAGTACTGCGTCCAGTTTTGGGCCCCACGCTACAAGAAGGATGTGGAAAAATTGGAGAGAGTCCAGCGGAGGACAACAAAAATGATTAGGGGGCTGGAGCATGTGATTTATGAGGAGAGGCTGAGGGAACTGGGATTATTTAGTCTGCAGAAGAGAAGAACGAGGGGGGATTTGATAGCTGCTTTCACCTACCTGAACGGGGGTTCCAAAGAGGATGGATCTAGACTGTTCTCAGTGGTAGCAGATGACAGAACAAGGAGTAATGGTCTCAAGTTGCAATGGGGGAGGTTTAGGTTGGATATTAGGAAAAACTTTTTCACTAGGAGGGTGGTGAATCACTGGAATGGGTTACCTAGGAAGGTGGTGGAATCTCCTTCCCTGGAGGTTTTTAAGGTCAGGCTTGACAAAGCCCTGGCTGGGATGATTTAGTTGGGATTGGTACTGCTTTGAGTAGGGGGTTGGACTAGATGACCTCCTGAGGTCCCTTCCAACCCTGATATTCTCTGTAGCTTTCTATACTGCACTCATCACCATAGTATCTGAGTGCCTTAACAGATTGGATTTCAGGGTTCCTGCTTCTGATGTACTTAAACAAAAAATTTTGCTGTTAGTTTGTGGCTTTTGCAAGTAGCTCTTCAAATTTTTTGGCCTACCTAATTATACTTTACTTGCCAGAATTTATGCTCCTTTTTATCTTTCTCCGTAGGATTTGACTTCCAAGTTTAAAAATATATTTTGCCTTTAACCGCCTCTTTTACTTTGTTTAGTCGTGGTTACATTTTTTTTTTGGCCCTCTTCCTGTAGTGTGGGTTTTTTTATTTATTTTTTTATTTGGGTATACATTTAGTTTGAGCCTCTATTATGGTGGTTTTTAAAAGATTTCCATGCAGCTTGTGAGCATTTCACACTACTGACAGTTTCTTTTAATTTCTATTTATCTAGCCTTCTCATTTTTATACAGTTCCCCCTTTTGAAGTTAACTGCTACTCTGTTGGGTTTCTTTGGTATTTCCCCCCTGCAAGGATGTTAAATTTATATGAAACAGCCCTGTGAAGAATGGCACACTCCTATAGATTAATTGTCTGCAGGCTGCACATCTGAAGGGATAAGTCACTCTTTTACATCTCTGGCATGAATTAGTCACAACCGTTTCCCAAAAGTGACTGGATGCTAGTGAACAAGTAAATGCCAGATATACTGTAAGCTGCCCAAAGAGTGCTTAGCTGGAACTTTACTTTGGTTATTAGCCTTTAACAGAAAGTCAGTAATTGGTAGCATCTTGTCCAAATGACAGTAATAACTGGCTAAAACCAATCTGAGATACTAATTCAGTAAGACATGAAGTACTTGATTAGGTGCTTTACTGAATAGGAATGGACTTGAGTATACGCTAAAGTGCTTTGTTGAATTGCAGCCTGAGAGAGTCCTGAGATGGCATAAAGAATATAAGGAACAGTTTATCAATAGGGTGGATATTGTTTGCCTTTTCCTAGTCCCTAATAAATTCACTTTTACTTACTACATAGATTGTCCACACAGGTGTCCTCTTTTGAGCACTGACTACATGATGCTCCTGCTTTATAAGGTTTTCTTGGGTAATTGCCGCTACAAAGGCAGAAGAAAATTCTGTTAGATGAATTTCACTGTGTACAATTTTAACAAGATCCTACATTTAAGGTATTAAACACATTCAGGGCCGGCCTTAAGGAAAATGGCACCCTGGGCGAACTTGCATTTTGGTGCCCATGGGCATGGTGCCCCCCATTGCCCCTGGTCCCCCATGGGCTCCCCACCCTCCCTTCCCCTAACCCCTGCACTGTGCCACCTTCAACCCTAATCCCTGCTCTCCCCTCCCATGCCCCCTAATCCCTGCACCCCTTCGCTCCTATCCTGTGCCCCTAACCCCTGCACTATGCCTCCTTCACTTCTCCCTTCTGAGCCCCCTACCCTGCATCCCCCTCCTGCACCCACGTGGGGAAACTGCCCCACGTGGATGCACAAAACAGCTGGCATTGCTGCTCACTCCTCCACTGGACTGCTGCTCCTCCGCCCCATGCACCCCCCGGGGCTGCCTAGGGAGAGGGCAGGAGAGTAGCAGCTGCTGATGCCTCAGCACAGCCCAGGTGGGGAAGTGACCTGAATGCAGGGAGCCCTGGTGTTGTGTGTGTTGAGGGGAGTGTGTGTGTGCCTAAGTATATGAGTGTGCTGTCTCTTTAAAAAAGCATTCAAGGTCAAGATCCTGAAGGCTTGTGTTCAGATACAAGCAGCGGCCAGCAGCTCTAAACCCAGAGAGGCAGCAGCAGGGACGCAGATTCCCCCTGTTCTGTCACTCCAGCTCAGTGAAAATTGGGTGCACAGGTGTGTGGGGGGAGGAGGGGAACACCCTGACATCAGCCCCCGCCACCCCACAGCAGACAGGCAGACATTCCCAGTCTGGAGTGGCCAGGGAGGCAGGGACAGCAGCAGCTTCGCAGGTGGAGGAGGGGAATCCCTGCTCCGGAGGAGTCAGCTGGCTCAGAGGGCTGGTTGTCCAACTGCCCCCTGCAGCGCAGGTCTCTGCAGGAGTCAGCTGGCTCTGGCAGGTCAGGTGGAAATCCAAACCCTGTGCACAGCATCCTCTTCAGTGCTGGGTTTACAATAGCGCCAATGGTGCCATGGAGCCAGGTCCATGCTCAGAAGGGGCCCTAGCCTGCTCTGCTTGTACTGTGCCCTAAGACCCCACCAGCCCACTGGCTCCCCCCACCACCACCACTTGCTCCTCTCGGCCAGCCCACAGCCCAGCTGAGGGCTCCTCTCTGCTTCCTGGCCAGACCCCAGTGCACCTCCAGTTCCAGGCAGTCTCTGCTTCTCACCCCCTGTGGGGCCCTGCCTGCCTCCCTGGAGCTGAGCTGCCTGGGTCTGGTGCAGAAGTCTGGCCAGTTGTGGGGAGAGAGTGTCGGGGGCTTGGCTGGGTTCCTCCAGGCAAGTGGCTCCTGAGGGAGCCCAGATCGTGCTACTCCCGAGGGGCTGGAGCGATGACCACCCCTGGTTGTGCTGCCGGCTCAGCCTGGCAGACAGCCGCCTCCCAGCAGGGCGGGTGAGTGCGGCCAGGAGGCAAGGCATGGGGGAGTGGGTCTTAGTGGGGCCTGGGGGCATACTGGCCTGTGAGAGGGCCTGGAAGATCTGTGTGTGTGTTGGGGCATTAGGGAGTGGGGGTTCTGTGTGGGGTGCTGGGCAGTTGTGGTGGGGCTGTGGGCAGAGAGATGCTGGCCTCTTTCTGCCCCATCCCACACCCTCTCCCGAGTGCCCCCCTGCCTTCACTCTGACTCTTCCTGTCCCTGCTCCTCCCCCATCCACTCCCCCCAGTGCCTCCTGCCCACTGCTGATCAGTAGTGCATGGGAGGTGTTTGGCGGGGTTGCCGGTGGGTGCTCAGTGCACACTATTTTTTTTTTCCTGTGGGTGTTCCAGCTCTGGAGCCCCCACAGAGTTGGCACCTATGGGCTATGGGGGGGGGGCCTGTGTGGCATGGCATGGGCCTGGCCCCAGCCTCAAGGGGAAGGGGCATGCCGGCAGCACAAGGCCAGGTGGGGCACTGTGCGTCTGGATACTGCCAGTTTGTAAACAGTGCCCTCGCACTGGGTTGGGCAGAGTGGGGTCATCCCTGCCGTGCCACATGTCATTGCCCCTGGCTGGCCCCTCGCTCTGGGGACTGACGTCCTCACACCACGCTCCATTGCTCCCATGGGGGCCCACAAATATGTTTGACGCTGGGCCCACAAAAGGTTAATCCGGCCCTGGCCCTCTTTGGCGGGCTGCCCTGGGCAGGGGTCTGGACAGCCAAAGGCCAGCTCTGAATACATTAATATAAACTTCTCAGCATATTTTAACAACTGGTAAAACCTCGTGGGAAAACAAACATTCTTGAAACCGTTCCTTGTGTTCACTGTTCTCCTTCCTCTATTAAAGACAACTGCATTAAAATGCTACCTTTTTCCAAATACAAAAAGCTAATGATTTATAAATCAAACCCTGCATAAGTGTACAAATGTCTTTAAAATGAATATCTAGCAGTAGAGTTTGGCTGCAACTAAGGTAAATATAATTGCGAGTTTTCTGTAGGCAGAAAACTCAATACACTCCCAAGATCTCTTTCAGCAAAGAGATTTGCATGCTCTTTACAACTGATTTAAATTCCTGAGATAAAGCTTTGATTCACAAAATATTTAAGAACTTGCTTAACTTGATGCATGTGAGTAATCCTACTGCAGTCAATGGGACTTAAAATTAGAATATGCTTAACTGCCTTGCTTAATTGGGACCAAAGTGCTTAATAAAAAAAGACCAAACCAACAGCTCTGACTTCTCTCAGATCAGTGCAGGCTGAGTTGAAAATTAGGATATCATCCTAACTCTTGATGAAAGATTTATATGAAGGCTGTTTAACTGAAGTATGCTGGATCTGATAAATTCATCTGCCTGTAAGATTAATGCCTGAATATCACTCTGGAAGGCAAAGTGGAAGTAATTTCATACAAAGCAGATACCCCTATAAGTCAAGTGGTGAAATGGAGAGGAAAACTCAGATGGTAAAAATCTAATGTATTATGAAAGCTTGTCACAAATAAAAAAAACCTCTGAAAGCAACATCCTTCTAGAATAAGGGTAAACTTAAACTCAAATTTGATTGCAAAATGATTTGTTGGGGGATACCAATGAAATACATCCACACACCTTCCTATTAATGGAATAATTTCAGGCTAATTTCCTAGTCTTTTATTTTAAAGATCTAATGTGTAGAATCCCTATGTAAAACCCAGGTCCAACATGCCTTCAAATTTCTGATTTAGTAGGACCCTCTCTCCCCCTTCATATTCTTTGGCAGCCAGTAGGCCATTTCACAGTTATGCTTCTCAAGCTCTTTCAGTCTAGTGACATGTTGGCTAGATTATTTTCTAGTGAAAATAAAGCAGCAACATCCTGAACTGTAATATTTGTGCCCCTTGCTGCTTGTAGATGTTCTTCCCCACTGCCTCCAGTGGTTGGAAACCTAGAGTCTCAGACACTTCCACACAACTGGAGGTGAAATATTATCTTTGTTTTCCAGTTGTATACCTTTATATATTCTGGGACAAAAGAAACAAACTGCATAAAAATATCTTCCTTCCCAGATACACTGTAAAGACAGGAACATTGGCTAAATGAAAGCATTTGCACTTTTAAAATTCACCAGAGAGGTTTTTACATGTGGATAATTGGTGAGTCCCGAATTACTGCTGTTTGGTCAGAGACTGCGCTTGAGGTGTCCGTCCTTCTGTCTGCTAAAAATTAAAAATAAAACAAAACTGTGGCACCTCTGGGTGCAGATATGGAAACTATTAGGACACAACTCCTAGCATTATGCTGTTGGGAAATCTTTTGGGGCCAGATACTTGCTTGTTTTCAGTTCAATGACGGTCGTAACCCTTCCAATCTCTCAGGATCCAAGTGCCTCCCTTCTTGTCCTCTCCCCTTTTGCAGACACCTTTCCTTCTTAGAGTTCTATAGCTAGGCCCAGGAGTTCAATAGCTTCACATTCTTTAATGAAAATGTTTCCCTTGGTTAGATTACTTCTGGTCACAGAAAATGGGAAATTGCCCAGCAATTTTTTTAAATGATCCAATTTTACCCTAGTGTAACTTATGTGACAGGGTCAGGCCAGATGGCTATAGGAGAGTAATTTTTTTTTTTTTTTAAGCAAAAAAGGTTTTTTTTAATTTGCATAACACACTTACAAAACAACAGCATATGCAATGTGTAACACAGCAACCAATCACAATTGTTTTCTCATTAGCTTCAGGGGAGGGAAGTGTTCAAGCTTGCCTGGGCCCAGAGTGGGGGGCTTCCTCGACTCCCGTGATCTTCCACCCTTCCAAGTTACCTGGTGGTCCAGAGCGAGGGGCCTTCGACTATCAAGGTCTGCCACCCCCTCGAGTTACCTGGCGCCACGCCCGAGTGTCACCAACAATTCCCTCCTCTGAAAGCACCCAACAAAAGGGGCAGGCTGTGGGGCGGACAACCCGGCGGGGGGCACGTGCACCCACGTGTGAAAGGACCCCTCTAAGGTGGTGGTGTCCGCAGCAGCAATGGCTGGGGCTGGAGTCCCTTACTCTCTCCCCCAATCAAAGGATCAAAACAAAGGGAGCCGGACGGGGACACCGAGCAGAGAGCCTCGGACGGTGCCCACCGCTCCTCAAAAGCATCAAGGGAGTCAGTGGACGCCGCCCAGAGGAACTCCGCCCAGATACGTGAACGGACCGAGGATCGGAAAACAGCCCCACAGTCACAGGAAACTCCATCGGCCAACCTCCTCTCTATGGTTTTATAGATGGCCGTTTTAGCCAGGGCCAGGAGGAGGTTAACTAGGAGATCCTGCGACTTTGTGAGGCCAAAGATGGGAAGTGCATAAATAAAAAGGTGAGGGGAAAAATGCAACCAAAAACATAATAAAAGATTTGTGAGGAGCCGGAACAGGGGCTGCAGCCTGGTGCACTCCAAATATACGTGCGCCAGGGTTTCCCTCACACCACAAAAGGGACAAGTATCTGGGATGGGGTTGAACCGCGCCAAGTACGTGCTCGTGCTCACAGCTCTGTAAAGGAGCCGCCAACTGATGCCCCCGACAGGCCTTGGAACCAAGATGGAATATAGGCTGGCCCACCGGGGCTGCTCACCCTCCAAAGGTGGTAGAAGGTCTCGCCACTTTGTGTCGGGGCGGGACACGGGTGAGGGCATGAAGGGTGTGGAGCACGAGCATGTACAGATGTTTCCTTGGCGCGGTTTGGAAGCATATCGGCTGCAGTTCATGCAGCCGGCTCGCCGTAAAGGAATGAGGGGGTCGATTGGGTCTACGGGGCAGGGGACCAATTAAAAGGTCTGGCGGGCCTGGGGTAGAGGGTGGGCGGGGCGTGCCCTCGAGCAGGACCCGATCAAGGGAAGCTCTAGCAGCGGGCAGCAAAGCGGCCTTCACCTCCTGAAGTACGCGGCAGGGGGTACGAGGTCTGGAGAGCCCCATGAGCCGAGCGAGCGCCAGGGGATCCAGCCAGTCTCCCTGGTCGTAGTCCAGGAGGTCTCCGACTCTCGTGACTTCTGCCAGGATCAAGCTCTGGCGCACCGAGCAGGACTCCGCCATCTGCACACGGAGCTGGGGGTTGTGTAGCAGGGGCTCCACGAGGAGATCTGCCCCCTCGGTGACCGCCACGGACCTGGTGGTTAAAAACCATTTCCAAGTCCAGAGGAGGTCCTGGAAGAAGACCGGCAGCCCGGAGAGGTCTCGCGGAAGACCTCCCGGACAGAGATAAAGAGCTGCCAGTCATATCGGAGCCCTCGGATGCGGCGCAGGATGGCGGGCGCCAGTATGCTCCATGCCAAACTGCCTGCATTATAAAGGAGCCTCTGTAGGGCCTGGAGGCGGAAGACGCAGACCTGAGTGTGTAGACACTTCATCTACCCCTGAAGGAAGGAGAACAGGGCCTGAAGAAGCTCAGTGGTTTGAGCATTGGCCTGCTAAAGCCAGGGTTGTGAGTTCAATCCTTGAGGGGGCCATTTAGGGATCTGGGCCAAAAATTGGGGATTGGTCCTGCTTTGAGCAGGGGGTTGGACTAGATGACCTCCTGAGGTCCCTTCCAACCCTGATATCTATGATTCTAAAAACCTCAACAGGGGCCCAGTGCATTCCCGACCAAAAGAACCCCAGAATCAATGTCCGGAGGTTGGTCAGGAAACCCGGGGCCAGGACCGGGGTGTTGAGCCGGTACCAGAGCTTGGACAGGACTAGTTGATTAAGCACCAGCGCTCTCCCACAAAGGGAGAGACATCGGAGTAGCCCCGTCCATTTCCGGAGCCGCTCTATCACCCCGCCCTCTAAATTTTCCCAGTTCTCCAGCGGAGAGGGATGCGTGGCAGAAAGGTAAATGCTGAGGAAGAACAGCGGACCCTCGCTCCACCAGATGGTCTGAAGCGCGGGTGGGAGGGAGCTCGCCTGCCGCCAGTCTCCTACCGCCAAGCTAGAGCTCTTGACCCAGTTGACCCGGGCGGAGGAGGCTGCCGAATAGATGGCCTGGCAAGCTTCCACCTGTGCCAAGTCGCCCGAGTCCTGGACCACGAGGAGCACGTCATCAGCGTACGCCGACAGGACCAGCCGCAGCTCCGGCTCCTGCAGCACCAACCCTGTCAACCTCCTGCGGAGGAGGCAGAGGAAGGGCTCGATCGCCAGAGCGTACAGCTGGCCCAAGAGGGGGCACCCCTGCCGTACTCCTCGCCCGAAGCTGACCGGTTCGGTCAGGGTCCAGTTGAGCTTAACCAGACACTCTGTGGAGGCGTACAGCACCCGGAGAAAACCACAAACTGGGGTCCAAAGCCAAATGCTCGCAGAGTGTTCAGGAGGTACCCGTGGTCCACCCTATCGAACGCCTTCTCCTGATCTAGGGACAGGAGCGTGAACGACAGACCGTCTCTATGCCCGAGTTCCAAAAGGTCCCGAACCAGAAATAGGTTATCAAAGATACTGCGGGTCCGGGACCGTGTAGGTCTGGTCTGGGTGGATCACGTCCGCCAGCACAGACCCTAGCCGCGGCGAGATTGCTTTCACTACGATTTTGTAGTCCGTGCTGAGGAGTGAGACGGGACGCCAATTTCGTAAATCACGGAGGTCCCCCTTCTTCGGCAGTAAGGCGAGCACAGCTCGCCTGCACGAAAGAGGGAGGACACCGCTCTGCAGAGACTCGGCCCAGACGGTGACTAAGTCGGGCCGAGGACGTCCCAAAACATGCGGTAGAACTCCACGGTCAGCCCGTCCATGCCTGGAGACTTATTGGTGGGCATACAACGGAGGGTTTCCGAGAACTCTGCCAGAGTGAGAGGCAACTCTAGCCAGTCTCGGTCGCTCATGCTGACCGTAGGGAGCTCCTCCCAGAGCACTCTGCAAGCGCCAGGGTCAGTCGGATCCAGAGAGAAAAGACTTGCATAGAAGGCTTGGGCCCTCCTGCATATCTCCACCGGTTCCGTGAGGGGGGTGCTGTCTTCTGCCAGGAGGCAGGTGACGTGTTTCTTGGCCCCCCTCGTTTTCTCCAGGGCACAGAAGAAGCGGGAGCCACGATCCATCTCCCAAAGGAGGCGGATGCGGGATCAAACATAGGCGCCCCAGGCCCAATGGTCCTCGAGGGCACGGAGCTCCTCCCATTTCTCCCAGCACGCTCCGCAGAGGAGCGGGTCCTCGGGGCTGGCGGCCAGACGCTTCTCCAGCTCTAAGACCTCCCATTCCAACTGCTCTATTGCCACATTTCTCCGTCGGCTGGTGCCCCGGGTGTAGTCGCAGCAGAAAAGCCTGGCGCGCACCTTCCCCAGGTCCCACCATCGCCACGCCGAGGGAAAGGCACACAGCTGCCCTCGCCAGGCCAGCCAGAATTCCCGGAAGGACATCACGAAGCCCTCATCCTCCAACAGGCTGTTGTTAAAATGCCAGTAGCCCGGCCCCGGCCTCTCCGCACAGTGGCTAGATGATGGTCAGAAAATGGGGCCAGCCGAATGCTGGAGGAGTGGGCTCATAAGAGATGGAAGCATGATAAATAAATGCGGTCCAACCGGGAGTGGCTCGACCGATGGGCTTCCACCCGGACAAAGGTGAACGTGGAAGTGTCATCCGGGTGGTGGTCGTGCCAGATGTCCACTAGGGAGTGATATTCGACTATCTCCCAGAGGATGTCCGCGGCAGCCGGGCTCCGCTCGGTTCCCGAGCGGTCCTGTTCCTCGAGGGGTGGTATTGAAGTCCCCTCCCAAGACCAGGCACTCGTGAGAATCTAAGGCGCCGAGAAAGGCGGACGCCCGCTGGTAGAATTGCAGCTGCTCCGGGCCCGATGTCGGGCCATAGACGTTAACGAGGTTAACCACGAGCCCCTCCATACGGACCCGGAGATGCAGCAGGCGACCCGGCATGGCTTCGGCGACCCCTAGCACCTCGGGCCGTAGGTCAAGGGAGAACAGGGTCGCCACTCCAGCCTGTCGAACCGTGGCATGGCTAAAGTAGACCCTGTCCCCCCCACTCCAGCCGTCAACTGTCTTCGGCGGTCGGGTCCATATGGGTCTCCTGCAGGAAAACCACAGAGTACCCTCACTCCCGAAGGAAGGA
The DNA here is from genome assembly GCF_965152275.1 of Natator depressus. NCBI lineage: Eukaryota > Metazoa > Chordata > Testudines > Cheloniidae > Natator > Natator depressus. The sequence goes on from NC_134234.1 coordinate 279,460,188, forward strand.
GAGCACCTGGGACCTGCGGAGAGCCATCCTACAACCCCGGGTCTTCCCGTGACACCTCTCGCCATCGCAACGTTGGAGGGGTCCTCACTGGCAGGGACGCTCGCATTTCCCAGCGGGCCACCCAGCAGTCCGTGACCCATCCCGTAGGTGAGTAATTGTTCACGGAAGATGTGGACCCGCCAGTAGGCCGCGGCATCCTGCTTCCCCGTCCCTTTACCTTCCCCCATGAGAGCCCTTGTGGCCCGGAGGATTTGAGAAAAGTTCCCCCATCGCTGGAGAGCAAGCTGTACCTTGTTGCGGGAGCCACGGACATCCTCTAAAAACTTCCGCAGCTCTCCTCGCAGCTCATGGGGGGGTGGGGTTACGGTTTCCCGGTTGTTCCCCCGCGGGGCCCTTGGTGCAGCCCTGTGGTCCACTAAAACGGAAAAGCAGGGTGCGGACCCCCGACGGGGTGCCTGACGGGCTGGAGCTTCTAGGCCTGCATCAAGCTCTGGGAGGATAGGGGACGGTGGAGGGAAAATAGCAGCTCCTAATGGGTCGGGACAGGAGAACACAAATGCTGCTCCCTGGGGGTCATCAGTTGGGAAAGGGAAGGAGACAGCCCTGGGGGCGGCAATGACATTGCAGGAGGTAAATTGGATAGGGGTAGGGGCAGGGGCAGAGGCGAGGTTCTGGGTTTCGGGAGGCAAGCAGCTGGATGGTGGCGCCTCCCGATCAGGCTCAAGGGTTAAGGGGGTGGGGAGGGAGCTCTCAGTGACACTGGGAGCGTGCTCTCTGGTGGATTTAGCGGCCACAGCATCAGGAGGTGGATTATCTTCTGTAGGGCCCCCATCTGGGAAGGAAGTCGACTGCTCTGCACCAACGGGGGGTGCCCCTGGCGACTTGTGCCCCGGCCGTGTGGTGCTAGCTGTCACCTGAGCAGGCTCGGTGGTCATCAGCGGGGTGCCATCAGTGGCCGGGTCGGTGGAGGAGTCCAGGGGCTCCTCGGAGGTGGGAGCGGAAGCAGCAGTTAAGGGGAGGGAGCATGAGGAAAAGAGGGGTGGAATGAGGTCACCCAGATCGACATTTGCTGGCAAAAGGTCGTCCTCCCCCTGGGCGACCAGGGTCAGATCTAAGGCCTCGATCTCCTCGAACATGGAGGAGAGGACACTTTCCGCCGCCCCAGGGTTCTTCCCGCCGGCACCTGCCATGACGGTTGCCTCGGGGTTCACGGGGGCTTCGGGTGGTGTCAAGACAGAAGGGACTTCCTCGAGGGTCTCGGAGGGGAGGGTCTCCCGTGCAGGGGAGACACTACCCTCCGGTGCTGCCACGTCATTCTTGGCTGACATTGGTGGATGGGACGCACTCGTGGGCAAGGCGGAAGGTTCGGCATCGGTGCCCCCCTTCCTGGTCTTCCAGGGGGCCTCCGCCTCGGGTAGATGAGGCAGAGCTCGAGCCTTCCGCTTGCCTCGCTTCCCCTGGACTAGGGCCCAGCCCTCAATGGCATCAGCTGAGGGCTGGTTAGCAGGGGTCGTGTCAGGGCGTAAAGGCGATGGCTCAGGGACTTGGGGGGGGGAAACGGTGGGCAGCATAAGGGAGGGAGGATTCTCCCTGGGGCAGGCTCTCTCCCATGCCTGGTGGTATCTCTGCCACACCCTCCTCTGTAGGGCCCACTAGATTGTCAGCAGAGAGGGCAGGGCTCTCCCGCTCGTCTGGGCGTTGTAGGGGAGGTGCCCCTTGGGCCTGAGCGGGAGTAGCGGTGGTCCGAAGAGGAGGGGGGGCGGGTTCGGGTACCGGGCAGCCAGGGGCGTCGGCCATGACGGGGCCGATGTCCTGTCGGGTCTCGGGGATCCCAGGTGCCCCTCCTTCCCGGGCTAAGGGGCAGTCCCTCCGGACATGCCCCGATGCCCGGCAGAGGTAGCCCGGGCTTCCCCCATGGAAAAGTACACCCGGTAATGGGTCCCCTTGTGGGGGACTAGGAAGGACCCTTCGAGCACCACTCCGTCACGTGCCGCCGACAGCAGTAAAAGTTGCACTTGCCAGCAGAAGGAAAAAATGTGACGGATGGTGGCGTCCTTGCAGCCGAACGGGAGAGGGCTGATAACAGAAACAGGTTTCCCCAGGGTGGAAAGGGCAGGTAGCAGGGCAGCATTGGGGAGAAAAGGAGGGACAGAGGTCGGGACCAGGCGGACGCCCAGGTCCTCTAGCGGCTCTAGGGGGACAAGCACCCCCTCCCCCCCCACCGCCAGGCCCCTCTCCACTGCTTCCTGGGCAGCAGCCTCCGATGCTAAGAAGAAAACGACCTTCCTGTACATTTTGGAGGCCGCCACAATGGCCAAGGGCCCCACCACCCTCGCCAGCGCCTGCACGTAGGTCTCCACGTGGGGCGAGGCGGGCACCAGGGGGCGTTGGACACTGTGCTTCCTTGTCATGGTGGGAAAGGGGCCCCGGCCGCTATTGATGGTGGCGGAGGCGGTGGGTGGGAGAGATGACGAGGCGGCAGGCTGGGGGGGGCTGCCGTCGCCCGGGCATACATCCTGGGGGCTGAGGGAGGGACATCCGCAGAGCTGGTGGAGGGGGCAGCGGGGGAGGATGCCATGGTCGGTGGCGGGGCTGCGGAGGTGGGGGTGGTCCCTGTCATGGAGGGCCTGGTGGTTTTAGCGGGGTCCTTCCCCTTCTTCTTGCCTTGGCCTTTCCCGCCGGCTGGGGAGAGCTTCCCTAGAGTCTGGGGGAGGCGACGGGCATGGCAGCGGCGGAGGTCACCCCGGTGCCCTCCATTGCCGATGCCCCAGCGGTGGCGGTGGCAGGTGATTAACAGGAGTTGGGGTCAGGTAGAAAGGGACAAGCTGTGGGGTGGACAATTCGGGGGGGGGGCACATGAACCACCATACGCTTGTCCAGAGAGTCCTGTTTGGTTGGCTGGTGCTTCTGGCCCACGCGGTGGAATCAGGGCGAGCAGCTGAGTCCAGAGGCAGATGTTGGACAGCCAGCAAAGATGGGGGGGGGGGGTGAAGATCGTAGTGTGGGGGTTGGGAGGACACGGATGGATCGGGGGGGGCAGCTCTGTGCCACACCCCCTGTGTCCCTACAAACACAGTTAAGACACAGCCAAGGCCTCCCCCCACACGAGAGCACAGTTCGAAAGTTATTCAGTCTTAGGCCCCCTCCACAGCGATTTATAGATTCCCCGGGCGGCATTCCTCCGGTGGACGGCTTTTTCTCTGTCTGTTCCGGGCTTTCTTTTTTGCATTCCAGAAATGCCGGAGCAAGTGATAAAAGTCCTTTCGACCGGAGACGGGTCCGCAGACAAACAGCAAGCGGCTGGATCTGGAGGCTGGGTCCTTCCACTCCCCCCCTCTGGGGAAGCAGGCCGGCAGGGGGGGTTTCAGCAGGAGCGGCAGCAGTGCCCGAGGGTGGGTGGGCGGGAGGGGCTAACAGCTGGCCTGCAGCCGGCCAGCACTCTAGCAACAGCAGAGAAAGGGAAAAAAAACAACAACGAAAAGAAAAGGGGGAAAGCCGAAAGCAGGGACAGAAAGCAAGGAAAGCCCAGGCCAGAGGGCAGCAGCAGGAGAGCAGGCTAAGTAGGTCCCTTTTCCCTGGGTAAGGTAACAGGGAAGGTTCTAGAACAAATCAGGAACCTTCTGGAGACAATTAAGACAGGCTGATTAGAACACCTACAGCCAATCAAGAAGCTGCTAGAATCAATTAAGGCAGGCCATCAGGGCACCTGGGTTTTAAAAAGGAGCTTACTTCAGCTTGTGGTGTGCGTGTGAGGAGCTGGGAGCAAGAGGCACTGGGAGCTGAGAGTGAGAACACAGACTGTTGGAGGACTGAGGTGTACAAGCATTATCAGACACCAGGAGGAAGGTCCTATGGTGAGGATAAAGAAGGTGTTGAGAGGAGGCCATGGGAAAGTAGCCCAGGGAGTTGTAGCTGTCGCACAGCTGTTCCAGGAGGCACTCTAGACAGCTGCATTCCACAGGGCCCTGGGCTGGAACCCGGAGTAAAGGGCGGGCCCGGGTTCCCCCCAAATCCTCCCAACTCCTGGTCAGACACAGGAGGAGTCGACCTGGACTGCGGGTTAAGAAAAACGGCCAAGCTGAGGGCTGCCGTGAAGCTCCAAGGCGAGCAAATCCGCCAATAAGTGCAAGACCCACCAAGGAAGAGCAGGAACTTTGTCACACTTAATAGAGCAGTATTTTAATAAGCCATACAGGATGTGGGGTATTCTCATAGTGAAGTATGTTTTAACAGTCCCTCCCATCCCCCACAGAGACTTGCATTATGCATGTTCTTATAGATGTTGCCTTTTCTCAGGTTTGACACAGTTAAGGGACCCAAACAACCTTAACTCTGCCATATAGTGATACCATGGGAGGGGAGGAGGGTAGATAGAAAAAGAAATCATGAAATTTAATCTAGGACTACAAACACTAAAGATGCATTAATCGTAACTGTATGGTTATTGTATGGTGTTCCTACAGGACAGAGTTAAGGCTATTTGGGTGCCTTAACTGTGCATTTCTGTGACTCAAGATGTTTGCATTTATTTTAAGATTAACCTTAACTTTGAATTTCCTGGTTTTAAAATGCTTATTTTGGGGTAATCGCAATTCCCCATTACTCTAAATGGTTGATATCTATATTCTCAGTCTGAATTCTTTTCATGTAGTTTGTATCCAGGAATATAAATAAAATTCTAATTTCAGATACAGTACAGAGGGTATGTTATCTTGCATTTTGTACATGAAGTCAGTTAAATCCTTCAAATACAAATAGGTAGTATACAGACACAGGAGTTAGGAACCAAAGGTCCTACTAACTTAAAACCATGCATTTCAAATTTATACAGTGGCCCGCATCCCTCCATGTGGCTTGAAGCCTTCAGAGGTATGAGATGAAAATTTGAATTAAGTGTGGATATTTACAATTTTTAGAACTACAAACCATCCTCAGACAAAGCATAAGAAATATGGATGAACATTTCTTCCTCCACCACTAGATGACACCTTGTTACAAAATTCACACTCAAACAGATCCTGTCTACAATTTTTCCAAACTCTTATGTTCCCCTACATATGTTGCACTGTCTTATTATTTTTACATGATCCTTCTATATTTGTTACATTGAACAAAATAAAGACAATGGCCAAAAAGTCCCTGTAATTTGGGAGCCTACTTTGGATAGTATTCTGTGGCAATAAAGACCCAGGATATCAGAAAGAACCCCAATAGTAGGTCAAAGAATGCAGAAACTAGAAGCAATTAAATCAGACATTAGAAATGGAGAATTACGATGCAGGTGTTCTCCTGGTCAATGCTGGAGAGTTCAGTACAGTTTGTAGTATTTTGTCTTGTTCACTTTAAAGTGTCCCAAGTTGTCTTTGAACATCTTAATAGCTCTTATTATCAGGAAAGGTTTTTCCTGATATTCACCTTAAGTTTTCCCTTTTTCCCCTGCATAGTTATAGCCCCTCGCACCTCCCTAAATAATTCCTCTGCCTTGCTTTAATGTCTGAACACTTCAAGCATTTGTAGACTGTTTTGATGTCCATATCCGTTAGTAGTTTTAAGCTGTATAATTTGTCAATCTAGTCTCCTCATAACTGTTGTTGCTCTCCCTGTTTGTCAATCATCTCGCTGCTAATGTGATGCTAAGAAATGAATGGAATATTCTGATGCTGTTGCACCAGTACCATATTAAATGGTCTATTATCTCTACTACTTAACCTCTATGTATGCAGCCAAATATTGCATTGACCTTATGGAGTTTTTTGCTACATTATCACATTGCAAACTCAGGTCTAATTTGTTGTCCACTATTGCCACTCCCACAGCTTTACTTATTTGCAGGATTCTCTCTTCCATTGCATATCTATGGGTTTTAGATTACTTTCAAAAACACAAGTATCCTCAGCAAATTTCATTTATGTGCAGGCAGCCTTTTTTACCAGTAATGAAGATACTAAATAAGATGACCTACACTGATCCCTACTGTCCCCCACTCTACACCTTCCCAACTTCATACCTTTTTTTACTTACAATCCTTCAGCCAGTTTCCAATCTGCAACAGGAGAATGGAAGGATATTAAGGACAAAAGGGAAAGAAGCATGAGTGGGGGGGGGGGGGAATACTTGCAGAAATGAGAGCAGAGGGGGAAAATGGGGATGAGTACTTGAAGAAGGAAAAAGTAATCCAGTAAGAGGAAAAGAAGAAAACACTAGAAAGGAGAAGAAAAACAAAGTAAATAGTTTGGAAATGAGGAAGCAGCTGAGAGGGAGGGAAGGAGAATTAAACAAAGAAGAGCAAAACAAGTTTAAATTTAGTAAGCTAGATTTAGACATTTGTTTTATTCTAAAGGTCATCCAAGGCTGAGGGGAAAAAACAGGAAAAGAGAGAGGTTGCTCACCTTGTGCAGTAACTGAAGTTCTCAGAGATGTGTATGGGTACTCCACTTCAGGTACACTTGCACCCTGTGCCTTTTGACTGGATCTCTTTGGTAGCGGTGACCGTTCAGCCCATACATGTGCCCTATGCATCTTCATGCCCCCTACTGAGGCTATACAGGGCTGTGTGAGCGAACCGCCCACCGTTTCTTCTCAACTGCCTTCGGCCAGAGATGTAGTTTAGTGTGTGCCTGTTTTCTCTTTAGAATTAGAATATAGTATATAGTGTTAGTTTATAGTATTAGTATTTTTATAGTTGTTGGAATTGTTCCTGTTTTTCTTAGGAAAAAAAATTGATTTACCCCTTATTGAAGGATCAAATTTTTTCTTATTTGTGATGCTGGCCTCCCCAAGTCTGCAGTAGAGAAGGAACAGAAAAAGTCCCACAGAGAGAACACCGAAGCAGAGCAGAAGGTGGAAAATTTTTACACACAAACACTCACACTGCTTACTGTATTTTTCACTCCATGCATCTGATGAAGTGGGTTTTAGCCCACAAAAGCTTATTCCCAAATAAATTTGTTAGTCTCTAAGGTGCCACAAGGACTCCTCATTATTTTTGCTGATACAGACTAACACGGCTACCACTCTGAAAGCTCATCTCATCACTATCGTGGTTGAAATAGACCTAGCTGCACTGTCGCTGCATCAAGTGTGTAGGGATTCCCTCAGAGACCTCTTTCTACTCAGCTTCCCAAGAACTCAGTTTGACTCTAGACTTCATCAGTCATGTATCTTTATTTAGCGTACAGCAATGCTACACTGAGCTGATCAGACTCAAATGAGTCATGGGGCAGGGTCGATGCAGGTTATAATTTCAAAGTTACACAAGAAATACTCTCCCTTTATAGGTTTCAGAGTAACAGCCATGTTAGTCTGTATTCGCAAAAGGAGAAGGAGTACTTGTGGCACCTTAGAGACTAACCAATTTATTTGAGCATGAGCTTTCGTGAGCTACAGCTCACTTCATCGGATGCATCCGATGAAGTGAGCTGTAGCTCATGAAAGCTCATGCTCAAATAAATTGGTTAGTCTCTAAGGTGCCACAAGTACTCCTTCTCCCTTTATATACATTGCATCACACATTGGCTTGGTTACTTTGCAGGACCAAGTCCTTGTGCAGCATGCTCTGTCTATGCATTGTTCGTCTTCTATATACTTTTCACCCTTTCGCTAAATTGGACAGAATAAGTTAGTATTGTTCTTAGTAAATGGTTCGCTGAGTGTTCCTTCTTATCTTAGCTGACTCAGACAGTGTCTTCTAGCTTACTGACCCATTTACTTATTAGCACAAACATTCCATTTTCAGCCTACTGACCTAGTCACCTCTCTAATCCTGTCTTCCAAGAAATGAGGCCTCCCCCATGTTTAGTCATGTCAAGTCAGGCCTACAAAGTGAAGCCTGCAAAGATGTCTTGGCCACGAGCTGACCCTCCTTTATTTCAGCACTAAAACAGATCTCCATGTTCCTGTTTGCCAGATGGGCTTGGCTGGCTCCAGGAGAGCTTCATTAATTGGTAGTTTCTATCCCTGCTGAAGTGGAAGCATGCAATATGTCCAGGAGCTTATGATGGGAACTTGTCCCAGGAGAATCTGAAGTGTGTCCGCAACCCATTTCTTCGGGTCCTGGAACTGCCAAAAGTCATCAGCTAACAATGGTGGCAGTGGCGGCAGCAGCATTACTGTCTCATCAGGCGATGAAGACATTTGTAAAGGGGTGGGGGTGACCTCCTGGTCGGCCCTCGCCTCTTGCTCCTCAAAATGTCTCATCTATTGATTCAGAGTGGGGAGGAGGGATGGAAAGTACCAGAGAACTAGTTTTTCTAGGTTCTTGTGAGAATAGTGGGGCCTGGTGAAACTGCTGGAGGTACACTGCCCATGGGTTCTAATAAGGCCAATGAGAAGGACCATAAGGCAAAGGGGAGGTAGCCATCATTCATTGACCCAAGTATTGATAGGCACAGGTCTTCTATCTGCAGAGGAGAACAACATCTCTTCGAATAAGCTTGAGTGCTTTGAACAGAAAGCTCTGAGTGAGAATGCCCTCCCACATATTGTAAAAAAGGCGACAATACCTCTTCTTGAATGGTAGATGTTGAGAAGTAGTGAGTCTCAATTGAACATGTGCGGTTGGTGACCAACCAGATATCAGTATCGAGAGGTGCCTGGAAGTTGCACCGAGGGGAGACTCAGGCTCATTAGGTACCAAGAGGTCCATGGGTGAAGCTTCCCCTTGAGGATGCTAGCCCCATGCCCCACTACTTACAGCAGAGGCTATGCCCCTCTTGCTGTTCTCAGCCCCTCACCCTTCATGGCCCCAGCAGGGGGAAGGGGGCTCAGAGCTTGACCCCTCCCCCCCATGGCCCCAGGCGAGGGGGTAGGGTTAGTTGGTGCTGTCTGAGGTGCTGCTAATGATACCACAGATTCTAATGAGGCTACTCTATTCACCATCATGGGCACTGATGGTAGCCATAATAGTAGTCTTCAGTATCATGCTCTTTACTGCCCAGGTATGGGACTTAGATGAAGTCTTATAGTGCATCACGTTAGCCAAAGGACTCAGAGCCTCATAGCACTCCTCTCTGGGCCTGAGGTCTCCAGTGACCAAGCTTTCTTTGAGGAGGAACTCTGTTCTGTTCTTCTTATCCTCCTCCTTAATGGGAAACCGTCAGTAACAAATTCAGTAGGTCTCAGTCAGTACTTAAAGCATGCTGGAGCCCACGGTTTTGATTCTGCCTTCACCTTGGAAGCTCTCAGCGACTTATCTCGATGTAGACTGGCACTAACAGAACTACAGGCTCCTGGTTTGGGGGTAGGGGAGATTCTCTGTACCTGCTCTGAAGCTGGACTTAAGGCTTGCTCCATCATTAGTCAGCTATACTTCATTTTCCTGTTTTTATGGAACCTTCCCTTAAAAGAAGTGTAAATCTTACACTTTCTGGGGATATGAGTCTCTCAAGCAACAAATACACTGAAAATGCCAGTTGCTGATGGGAATCACTTCTTGACAGAATAGGCACATTTTAAAACTCATAGAGCCCGGCATCCCCTTTGACCCATTGATAAGGGGTTAAATAGCTTTTATTTTTCTAAGAAAACAGGAACAATAGTTCTAATAACTATACAAGTTGTAAGAATCCTATAAACTAACACTGTGTAGTATATTCTAACTCCAATGGAAAAAAAAACAGGCACACAAACTCCATCTCTGGGCAAAGGAAGTGAGGGCAGTTTGCTCGCACAGCCCTATACAGCCTCAGTATGCGGCATGAGGATGTGTAGGGTGCATACGTGGGCTGAACGGGCACCACTACCAAAAATCTCTGATCAAAGGTGCAGGGTGCATGCACGCCCGAAGTGGAGCACTCACAGGAACATTGCTCGAAGAATTTACACATTCATGGAAAATGTATAAAATGATCATACAGATTAGGTATGGTCTTCAAGTTTCTCAACGGTTCTCAATGGGGCCATTGGTACCACTACATTTGGGTATCCCTTTTTTAAGGTGTCACCACCTGCCCCTTTCTGGGCACACAGTTTGTTCTACATTGGTGCCTTTGGGTCACTAGTACAGCCCTTCTACCCGTCTGATCTTCCTCTCAGGACACTTGCTTATAAATATTAGGCAATCCTGGCTGCTTTTCCTAACTCTGTCTCAAGGGCCCTGGAGCTCTCTTCAAAACCTCACCCACTGATTACTAAACTTTTGTTTAACTAGATTAAAGATAATAGTACATAATAGCTTTCAGTAACCCTTGTGGAATAAGTAGTAGAGGAAAAGCCTGATTTATAAGAGCCTAACAATGATTCCCTTCCTGATCACAGTCTAGGTCCCCAGTCCCCTCTATGATCATATTCTCTCCCCTCAAAAGCCAAGCAATGATCCTTCACATTCGACACCCACAAAATTCTAAAGAGGTAATCTGACTGGAGCTTCCATCCATGAGTGCAAGCCTCTAGGTACCCAGCAGCTTCTATTCTTTTCGGTTTTCATCCCACAATATACCCCATCATACATTTTTGCTTAACACTTATCTTAACATCTCAGGTGCAAAATCAAATTAAAATAGTCCATTATCTACACAAGGATATTGTAGTTACCAAGCATACTGGCAGCTGGGTTAGTCAGACCTTAACATTTTCATCAATAGGGATCAGCTCTTGCAAGCATGGTAGATACCTTTTTGGAAAAAAAACTAAGGAGTCCCAATTGGTAGCTGAGAAGATGGTGGAGAGAAGAAATATTTAAGTCTGCTAGGCTCTGATGAACTCTGAAGTGAAAAGTATACCATAAAGATGATTGATGCTATAAGCATAAGAGAACCAGGTTGGTAATAGAAAGTTTTAGGTTTGGGGAAGACATGTTAAACTAGGAGTTTGTGGGAAATAGGTGAGAGTGACTACAGTTCCCAAGAGAAGTATTCAGTTTCCAAGGATTTTACCAAGATATTTCCAAGAAAATTATTCAGTTTAAAATCTGATGTTATGTGCCTATTCTGCTTATGCTTTACCCTGACTCTGCTCTTGACTATTTCTAAAGCCCAGTGAGGTGGGCCAAGTCAGAGGAGTCGACTGGAGCACAGCACATTATCCAGGTTTGGTTTTGGGGTAACTGATTTGACTGACAGTTTGCAAATGAACTGAGGATTTTCTGTTATAACCAAATTAATATCTTCTCAGTCAGATAGCAAAAGGATTAAAAACAGATTTACAAGTTTCCTATGAGGTTTAGGAAAGTAAATATTCAAGGTTTAATAATGTGGTTTGAGGAGGTAAGATGGAACACAAATACCAATTGACTGATCCACAAACTATAGCATAGCTTAATCGCTTGTCTAGATTACCAAAATAACTCTTTTAATATGATTGTGTAACAAGATTGTAGCCCTGCTCACCTGCTGGGTTACAACATGAGGGTTTTTTCTCTGTGCACAGAAAAACTATGACCATTTTAAGAGACCATATTTTAACCTAAGCACTGTGCCAGGGTTAAAACACGATTCTCTACTATAGTTAAAACATTAGGTTGTTTATATAAAAACAGTTAACATGACTGGGCTACACATTATCCATTTCAGATGGGCCTAAATTGCTCAGACAGAAGGTGTACTAAGGCACTGCAGTAGCTTCAAGTGGTTCCTGCCTGTCGGCCTCTGAGGGAGGCCACTCCGCCTCACTACACCATCTAGTAACTGATAGCCAATGGACACATTTAGCAGGGTAAGTGTCAGCAAAGAGTCTAGGGCTCTGGTCCACTGGGGCAGGGCAGGGCAATTAGTCTTCAACCCAGCTCCTGGGCTGAAGCAGACAGCAAACAGTCAGGCTCAAGCTCTCTGGACATGACCGTGCAGTAGTGGTCTCTGGCCCAGCTCCGTGGCTGGGGCAGATATCAAGCAAATGCAGGACATCCAGCCTAAGGTGGGTAGGCTGCCACCTTAGGGGTGGGGTTGGCAGCAGGAGGTAGCGGTTCACCCTACTCCACCAGATCCTAGTCCAGGACCTTAACAGTGATGCAGAATCCCACCACTGACTCAGCGGGAAGCCTACCGAAACACACAAACTGTGGTTTCAGCAACACAAGAGTAATGTCTGGTTTCTCTGGGCTACTTCCTACCCCTGTCTGTAGGGCTCTGTTGCTCGTGGGTTCTCAGTCTTCTCGGGGTGCCTGGCAGCCAGCAGTCCCAGCAGCTCCTTGGCAGATCCTCGGCAGATGTCCGTTCCTTCCCTCAGGGTCCTCCTCCAGGGGTAGGGTTGGTACAGCTCAGTCTCTGGTGCAGTGGCCAGCAGCAAGGCAGAGGTGTCCAGCTCCTGCTTTGGCTCAACTGAGCTGGAAGCCCCTCCTCTTATACTTCCTGTTCCGCACCTCCACTTCTGGCATGAGGGGTGGGCCCAGCCTGGCTCTGCTCACCAGAAAGCAGAGAGTGGTTCCTCCCTGTCAGTCTCAGAAGGAGGCCACTCCATCTTGCTACAGGCACGGAAAAACCCATCTACCTTTGAACCAATTATCTGGTTCATGCATTTAGAAATTACTCCACAGAGAGAGTCTACAATGTAAGGCCTCTCCTAGTGCAGAAGTTCCCTCCTTTGTTAGAAGGTGTAAGATTTACTAACAAAGCTCACAAAATCAAAACTACTGACAGGTGGTATTATATGAGGCCTTTATCCCTTAGCACCCCTTTGTGGCAAGATGGGAAGCTACACCAGCTGACACCATCCCCCTTATGTCATCACACTCAATTGTTCATCTTCCAGCCCTCTGCACAAGTTCTTAATAGTCTCTGTCCCCTTCAAGATAATGGGGAGTTGGAAGTTCCATGGTTCTAGTGGTGGCTAAACAGCCCTAAGTCTTCTGGGTTTAGAGCCTTCTTCTTCAAAGTTCTTGGCTGGAGTAGGTAGGGGACACCAAGGCCCACCCACTCCACTGGGTTCCAGCTCAGGCTCTCTGTTTGGAACAGCCACAACCAATCCTTCTCAGTCCCTGGCCACTCCTTGAACTACATCTCCTCCTCTGTAGGCTTCCCAAGCCTCTCACCCTTCTTCTCCCTCTTTGGAGTGTTGCTTCTCAGGCAGTTTCTCACCAGTCTGTTGGAGGGATCCTCTCTCTGGAAACTGCCTTTCTCCTCAGGAGTTCCTCCTTTGAGGTCCTTAACCTTTTATCATGCCTAAGTGCTTCCCTGTCTAATTAACAACCTCCTGTTACTCAATCAGTTAACTACTCCCAGGTGAACCTGAGCTACCCCATTCTCCCTTGTGGAGCCTGTCAGAGGTAGGCTGGTCCTCTGACCAGTTTAGAGAGTCAGCCAACCTCTGCCAGGCACCATTAATCAGAGTTCATGGGTCCTTAGATGCCTGAATTAACTGAGTGATGAATCATTTCCCTGATTCCACACACTAAACTACTGATGTGTATGGATTCCAATTTATTTTTAGAGGAATAAATATTATGAATACTCTCTTCATTTTAAAATGTCTTAAAAATAACTTACCTTGGTACATAGTTGCATATAAAATGTGCTGCATCTCTTACTCCTGCAGCCTTACGACAAAAAACAACAGCACAGCCCACCTTATGAGAATTATCCCAAACAACCTAGAAGAAATAAGAATTTTTTCTTTTACAAAATAAAGCTTAAACTGTGCTCACTGTGAACTATTCTAAGAGCCAGGAGAATCTCAGTTCTCATGAGAGTTCTTCGATTTTGCTTTGTACAGCCACCTGTTACAGTACCCAGAAAAATAAAAATTACTTACCAGTTACTGGAGTTCTTTAGGATGAGCTTCTGCACATTTGCACTTGTCGGATCAAGGAACGTGTACCAGAAGTTTCCAGAATCTTCTACGCAGCAGTGTCAGTTGGTAGCTCATTCTCTGTTTCCCCCTCCCCTTATGTAGGGTTCCCATAGTAAAAAGGGGAAAGTGGTCCCAACTACTCCTCAATTCCTTCCACTAATTTTAGGAATTCTTAATCCAAGACTCCGGGAAAGTGGGTGAGATGTGTAAATGTACACAAGCTCATCTTGAAAAAACTCGTTACTGGTAAATAACCATTTCTTCTTCAAATGGCCTTTGCACATTCCCATTTATGGGAGTTTAGCGAGTAGTACAACCACCGGGAATGCGAGTTGAGGAGTTCTAGGTGACAAAAACAGCAGAACTGCCAAAACAAGCATCAGCTCTGGATCCCAGGTCAAGAGTGTACTAGAAGTGACAGCATCTCTCGCTCTCCTAAATGAAGCCTCAGCTGCCAAAAAGAGCTACCTGATGCATGTATAGAATTTTGCTTAACATCCTTGTACATTTTTATGATGACAACAACGTGAGGGAATGCTATGGAACCTGCCTGAGATCTAGTTGAGTACACTTTGATATCTCCAAGTAGTTGAATATATGCTAGGTCATAAGAATTGTGATTCATAGTCCGAGTGACCTGGCGAGTCTCTGAGCTGTGATGGACTGATCCCTGATTTCATCCCCCTAATAGTGTAGGGAACTTGTGGCTAGGATTGTTGTGTAGGGGAATGCCAGGATTGGATGAGGGGCCCCAGGTCCCACCCATAAATCTCTGCACAAACACCAACCCTCCCTCTGAGGGGGTCAGAGTTAACCACTGGAACAAGTACCACACCTAACAATAGAACAGCCCTTTTACTTAACCCCGGCAAAGCCAAGAACAGGCCCAGGTCAGGATCTGTAGCAGGGGCTAGATAGACTCCTTTGCTCCCGATACAGTATACAGAAGCACACACACCCTGCCAGCTAGACACATACTGTCTGCTCTGCTCCAATACCCCCCCAAACCTGTTTGTGCACTTTGATACTGGCATGCATTGTGAGGGTGGGTCTTGCTGCGTGGTCTCAGCTGTCCTGTTGGCTTCAAGCTGTAGGAGTCCTATTTTGCAAGCCCCAGTGCAGCAGCTGGCTCTCCTCCAAGCAGCTCCTAGTTCAGGCTCTGCACTCCTGCACTCTGGTGGTGTCTCCATCTCTGCCCTAGCTCAGAGTTGCTGCTTATGTTTTCTTCTTTCTTTCTTCTCTTTCTAAATCCTTCCAAGCTTGTTCCCTGTCCTGCCTCTCCCCAGCCATCTCCTCACTGGCTCAAACCCTCTCAGGTGGTCTGTACTTAATTCTGTGGCCATGTTTTGGAATGGCACTCCCTCTAGCCAATCAGGTCTGTGCAGAGTAGTGAAGAGGAGGGAAGGGGGGGAAAAGGAAGAAGTGGCTCTATCCAGTCCCCCAGGTTGGTTCCAGATGGATAACTTAAGGACCTTTGGACATTCAAGTTATGGTGCCTACCTCCCTGGATGTGAATGAATCTTGATGAAATAAAGAGGCTAGTAACCTGAAAGCAACTGAAATCAGACACCTTTTTAGATATCAATTAGGATGATGATGCAAATAAGATCACATTTTCCATATAGAATATGGCATATGCAGGGCTAGCCACCTTTTGCTTTTGGATCAAAGTAAAGCATTATTTGTGTGTGTGAAGTTCCAAGGACTAGAAGAACCTGCACACTTTCTTGAGGGCCAAAGTCTGGATATAGATTTGGATGTCCTGACAGCTGATAAAAAATAGTTATGTCAGTCTGGCAATTGGTGAAAACTCTTGGTGCCGTATAAAGGCCAAAGTGTAGGATACAGCTTCATTGATAGAGGTCTCCTACTATGCAAACCAGAGTACATTCACTGGAATAGACAGATTACGATATAAAAATAGATGTTTTTTGAGGGTGTCTCATCACGTGCTGCTTTTAGCTCAATGTGATTGATGGGCAGACACCATAGGCAGAAGAAATATTTCTGATGGGAAATAATCAAGAGGTCTATCTCTGGCACCCACAGAAAAGTGATTTTGTCTTGAATCAGCTCTGTGAGAGATGACATGACAAGGTAATGCATCCCGAGATGAGGAAGTCATATAGCCAACTCTGCTTTATAGCAGGCAATTCTCACCTGCAGAAGGGGATGCAGGGGCAAGGAATATACCCTACAGACCAATAAGCTGGGTAACTGGTGTCTTTACCCCAAGTGTGAATCCAAGAGTTCCAGCCTACTGTTTTTTCCCATTGGCCAAAGTCACTACCTAAGTTCAGATGAGTGTAAAAATATTCATCACTTCTCAGGGTCCAAAAACAGAATAGCTGCCACCTCCAAGATGGGGGGATTTGAAGCTGAGGTACAGAGACCCTCTCAAATGTGAAGCTTGTTTACTCCTCACATCCAAAGAAGGGCTCAGTGAAGACCCAGAATGAGAGTTCTTTGGTGTCTGTAGCACCAAGGCAGGGCTCAGCAACACATGAAACAGCACTGATGGTAGTAGCCAGTACCAGATACTAGGTATTCTATTCTATTCTCTATAGTTTCTTGTATCAACCTTATCACTGTAGTGTTTGAACCTCTTCCAGTAACGCATTAAGCAACATGGCTAACATCTGTCACATGTACTACATTTCCTCTCTTCAGGGGGGAAACCGTTTGTGGAGTGGTCAATCCCTCGGAGCTCAAGGATAATTGTCTTCCATAAAATGATAGCTACTTATTACTGGTGGATCTTCAGACAGCTAATGAAACCAATCCACAGATCTTGTCGTAGTTGGGGCAGACATTTCCCGATGGAAGGGGTAGATCTGGATTGTTGAGTCAGGCTGTGGTGCATTCTTTCCTCCTTTCCCATTTCTCCATTTCCTGTTGTTTCCGTTGGATCTCAAAATACTCGGATCCTTGCTAAAAGGTCCTTTTCCATTTTGGTCGGTTGAGGGCTTGTGTTTCCCATGAGTTTATGTCAGTGTTGAACTTCTTCATGTTAACTTTGAGGGTGTCTTTGAAGTGTTTTTTTTGCCCACCCCTCATCCGCTGGCCATTGCTCCATTGTGAGAACTTGCTTAGGGAGTAGATTCTCTGGCATTCAAAGCATGTGACCACCCCTATGGAGTGGGGGCAGATGATCACAGCTTCAATGCTGGAGGTTTTGGCTTGGGACAAAACACTGATGTTGGTGCATTGGTCATCCCACTTGATTCAGAAGATCTTGCAGATGCACTGTTGATGGTATTGTTCAAGAACTTTGAGGTATCTACTGTACGGTGCCAAAACCTCGATCATGTACAAAAAAGCATGGATAACAATGGCTTGGTACATGAGAAGCTTGGTTTGATTCTTGAGGTCACAATTTTCAAAGACTCATTTTCTCAAGAGTCCGAAAACTGCATTGGCGCATTGAAGGCGGTGTCAAATTTTCCCGTCAATGTCAGCTTTCTGCGACAGATAGCTGCCAAGGTAAAAGTGCTCCATGTTCTCCAGGGTCTCTTTATTGATCTGAATTATGGGAGCAGCATCCTTGTGATTCAGAGCCTGCTGGTCGAGTACTTACATTTTCTTGGTGTTGAGTGTGATGCCAAGTTGGTTGTAGGCTTCAGAGGAAATGTGAAATATTTTTTGAAGATATTCTTCTTACTGAGCACACAGGGCACAGTTATATGCATACTGGAGTTCAATGACTGTTAGCATCAATGAATTACTCATGACCTTCCACCTTAAACTTGCCAAGAACCAGCATGCAACACTCAACAGTGCATACGATCCAACCTTGATGCTGACAGTGAAACCAAAAAGGGATTCTAAACCAACCTGGACCAAATTCTCTCCGCCATCTGCAAAGAGGACAAGCTCATACTCCTTGGTGATTTTAACACAAAAGTTGGATGTGACTCGGACCTTTGGAATGGCACAATTGGAAATAAAGGAGTGGGCAAGACCAATTCCAACAGAATTCTTCTGACCATATGCACAGAACATGACCTAATTTTCACGAACACCACATTCTGCCAAAATAACAAGTACAAGACCTTGTGGGAACACCCACGATCTAAGTATTGGCATCTGATTGACTATGTCATTGTCCGTACTCGTAACTGTGAAGACTTTACATCAACAAAGTGCTGACTTGTGCAACAATTGTTGGATGGACCATCACCTTATCTGCTCCATTATTTCCATCAAACTCGCACTGAAACAAAAAATGCAGAAGAAATCAGCCAAACAGAAGATCAATGTCGAGAGTCCTAAGGACCCAACTATACCATGACCTTTTCCAGCAGTGCCTCACCAAGAACTGATGAATATCAAAACCAAGATGGAGAACCCCAAAGATCACTGGAAAGTGCTCAAATTGGCTGTCCATGTTGTGTGTGAGGGAACACTGGGCTTCTCTAACAGGAAGCACCAAGATCGGTTTGACAAGAACAATCAGGAAATCCAAGACCTGATCAAACATAAGTACAAGGCCTTCTGTGCTTGGCAGAATTACATCAATTCCAACCAGAAGCAATACATCCACCATCAACTGAAAGCTGAGGTTCAAAGGAAATGAAGAACAGGTGGTGGGAGAACAATGCGAAGGAGATCCAACAACTCATCAACACCCATGAAATGACCGGATTCTTCAATGCCATCAAAGCCCTCTTCGGACCCAAGGGCTAACCCCGTCTCAGATCCAGGGATGGAGCCAACCTCCTTAGGACAATGAATCAATCAATGCATGATGGGAAGGAATACTTCAAAGACCTCCTGAATCATGACTCCAATGCTGACGAAAGCATCATTGACTTAATCCCTTAATATCCTATCAAGGATGACCTCAGAACCCCACCAATATTCGTCGAGGTAAAAAAAAGTCGTCAAACAGATGAAGAACAATAAGGCATCTGGACCTGATGGAAGAAGGAGCAGAAGAACTGGCTCACCAGCTTCACATCTTAATCCTCAAGATTTGGAATTCAGAAGAAATCCCAGTTGATTTTAGGGATGTTATGATCATGACCATCTTCAAGAAAGGAGACAAATCAGATTGTGCAAACTATCCAGGAATCGCCCTGTTGTTCATTTCCGGAAAGATTTTTGCCAGAATTCTCCTCAACCAGCTGCTTCCCTTGGCAGAAGAAATCCTCCCAAGGTCCCAATGTGGATTCAGGCCACCTTGTGGTACCACTGACATAATCTTCACTGCCTGCCAACTTCAGGAAAAGTGCCGTGAGCAACATCAACCTCTGTACATGGCTTTCATCAACTTCAAGAAAGCATTTGACTCCATCAATCATGAGGCTATGTAGAGAATTCTCCTTAGATTTGGATGCCCGCCAAAATTTGTTGCCTTCCTCCAACTCCTCCACACCAACAATGGATATAAAACGGACCCCTTCCTAGTCAAGACAGAAGTAAAGAAAGGCTATGTCATCGCTCCAACCCCTCTATCTTCATTGCTGTCATCCTCCTTCTCATCGCTGACAAGCTCCCCTCTGTACTTCACATCTAATACAGAATGGACGGCAAGCTCTTCGACCCCAGTCGCCGCTGATCCAAGACGAAGACTATCACTAAATCAGTCACTAAACTCCAGTATTGTGAAGTGGAGTGTTTTGGTAACTGTTTTTTCTTTTAAATAAATATGTACACTGTTATATATTTATAGGCAAAGTTAAAGAAATGCACCTTGAGTCCTTGACCAGCTTCTGAGAAAGCTCTGTGTCCTTGTGATGGGGCTTACAGCCCCCACACTAAGGTTAAAAGGAGTGGTGGAGCAGTATTGGACTAAGAAGGCCCTGCCCCCAGCAGCTGCCAGGTATGCTTCCTATGGAGGACCTGCTTAAAAGGAAGCTCTGGCAGTCAAGAGCAGGGGGATAGTGGATGAGAGACTGGCTGCAAGAAGGCAGACGCTGTAGCAGCTGAGACAGAGTGAACTACGGGGGAAAGACCAGGACTGTGAGTAAGACTTGACTGGGAGACGGGGGACCTGACCCTGCTGTTCTAGGATAAAACCCAAGTTGTGGTCTGGCCCAGGAGTGTTAGGATGAAAGTCAGATCACTGAGAAACCCCAACACAGACCTCCAAGTCCATCCAGATATGGAGCCATGATACTGAGCAGCTCTTTGCAAAGCTTGACCATAAGCACCAGACTCCGTCAACCCACTCAGGTCCATAGAGTTCAGTACCATTTGTGGCATATACAGTCAAGGGAACTGAGGCCTTTGTAACGACCAGAGCTTGGGCAGTTTGATCTAGTGGTCAGAGCAGGCGTTGGGAGTCAGGAGTCAGGCCAGGTCAGATACTAGAAGGACAGAGTTCAAGGCAAGCTAAAGGGCAAAACTGAGAGTCAGGTGTCAGGAGGCAGGCAGGGTCAGGTTACCAGGAGATCAGTGGCAAGTAGCAAGAACAGGTATTGCAGTGGAAGCAGTCCTAAGCAGGGAGATTCTAGTTCAAGGACAACTTCCTGTTCCTGAGCTGGATTTATATAGAAGCTGTGAACCAATCAGGTCCCTCAGCGTTCTGCCAGTTAGATTCCAGGACTGTAAACCTCTGTTGGGGTTCAGCTTCAATTCTGGAAACTGTTAGTAGGTCACTGGATGGCAGGCTGGAACGTACAAGCTCCTAATAGCCCTGTGGTCTCTGATGACATCACCACCTCCCCAAGGGGCACTCTCAGGGTGATGTGAAACCAGGCTTTTCAGGATGATTCCTGTGGAACACCCGCACAAGTGTGGTAGCATGTACATTTTCTGCAGATTCCGAGGTGTGCTCCTCAGGCCTGCACCCCTCCCAGTCAACAAGATACCAGAGTCTGACATGTTTACATTTAGAGTCCAGGATCTCATTAAATAAATAATTCTTGTGACCCTGTACCTGTACTGATGGAGGAGGCGGCTGGGTCCTGTGAGGGAAAGGGTTTCCGTGTAGGGTTTCAAAAGTGATACGTGAATCACCAGATGCATCTTCAACTACCCCGCTCTCTGGAGTTCAAAAGTGACTGGATTAACCTGTTGCAGGATCTTAAAAGGACCATGGAACCAAAGTAAGCACTGAGGATATTGAGTGTGATCTGGCAATTAGATGATATGGCACCCTTGGCAATTAGAAGAAACAGGCAGTTGGGACTAACTCCCCCTTTTATAACCTCAGAACTCCACATGAGGGAAGGGAAGAGGTGAGTGGCCCTATACTTCTCTGTAAAAGCTTCTGGAAGCTCACAATACAGCTGCCTTGGTCCCATAAGTGCAGAAGCCACTTGATGAACTGGTAGTCACTCCAGTGGCTGTTGCATTTTTTCATGTAGTGAAACCTATTAAGATCAACATATAAGCATAACTCACAATCTGGTGTTTCATAATTAAAAATAAAGGATGAAGTCTTTCTTTTAAATACCCACTTCTATTGGCTGTTAGCTAACAATTTGAGCCTGACAAAATTAACTACTGCTCCAGAGAGGTAAAATGTGACTATATCTGCAATACTGGAAAACAATTCTGTTTCAAAGTTCATGTGGATTCACAATCATTTAAGATTTTCATAAAGCTTATTTACCTTTTTGATACAAATAAAACAGAGTTATATTTCTGTCAAATAACCAGTTATCTCTTTTCTTCCCCCCTGTGATGGGGCATCTACTCCACACTGGCCTGTAAGGGGTTAATAGAGCCCTAGGGAGGCTGAGAGAGAAGCAGCCAATAGGAGAGGGGCTGCAAGAAGCAGCCAATCAGGGCCTGGCAGGCATAGAAGAAGACTGCAGGGCAGAGTGGATTCAGTAGCTGCCTGGAGTTCATGGAGGGAAAATCAGGCTCCTAGTCAGGCAGAAAGAAGCTAGCACCCTAGACAAAGCAGTGCTGCTAGCAGGGACCAGGAGAGCTAGAGAGAGCTTCTGGCTGGCAGCTGGGATTTGCAGGCTGAGGCCCTGAGGCAAGGTCGAAGAGGGTCCTGGGGCCACAGGAAGGTGGTCCAGGGAAAGGTACTGATGAGCTGGAGGGGATGCAGCACGTGGCTGCCATCTACAGGGTCCCTGTGCTGGGACACGGAGTAATGGGTGGGTCCAGGTCCCCCTACCCTCTCCCGTCGCAACTGGGGAAGTGCTGGAACAGTTGGGTTGCGGTACTGACCCCTGGAAGGGGGGAGCACAGAGCATGATACAGACGCTCATGAAGAAGACGCCACAGTCCTTGGAGTGACGTGGGTCCGGGAGCAAAAGTGATGGCAGACAAGGCACCACCGGGAGTGGGCATACTGACCTACGGAGCTAATCCCAAAGACGGCCAGCAGGAGTCACCAGTGTGATGAGTGGAGCCCCGTCACACTCCCCATTTTCCGCTACAGAATTTTCTTTATTTCTTATAAGATTGAAAAACTTAGAAAAGAGGAGTGAGGTGCTTTGGCTAGATTGAACACCAAGTTAAAGAAAATTTCTGTTTACAACAGTTAACATGGTCACAGTATTAGCTAGGAAGTCTTTCACAGTTGTTGTGCAACCGAGGGTGATCATTTTCAAACTGTATCTTAAGAGTTAGCAGACAATATGATGATGGGGGCTGTACAAGTATCTAAATGGAACACTGAAAGAAAGTGGGGTATGGGTCACTCATTATAACAGCTATTTGCCACTAACTGGTAATTATTTATTGTGTCCACCAATTCTAATTCTTGGGATTGTGCTTTGAGCTGTGTAAACTGTTTTAGCAATGAAAATTGTTACCTGAGTATAATGACCACATGTTTTAGTACACTTGTGAGTCTGAAGATCGTAGTGCTGGACTTCATCGGTCCATAATTTGATGGCTTCAGGGACACCAAATATCCCGTAATGTCCAGTCCAGATATTTTCTCCAACATGCCCATAATGAGGATGGGACATAAATTTTTTTGTTAAATATGGACTATGTTTAAAAAGGCATTTTTTTGCCCATGCCCTGGCAGTCCGTGCTAAAGCTGCATCCCAAGTCTGCAAAACAGTAAAGTTGAAGAAGCTATGCAGAGAGTTAAATTACAATGGCATTTGTATCCATCAGACAAATTAAAGTAGAAAATGAATAGCTATAAATTGAATTTAACTAAAATTGTCTGTAAATTCTGTAAAACTATACAATACAAATATTTTGTTCCCCTTCTGTCATCCAGTCAAGCACTCCAAAATCCTGTCTTTAACTTACCGGTGAACTTTAGGGTAGCTGTATAGAAATGTAAACTGACTTACTCATAGAAGAGTGACAAGGTGGATGATTATTGAATCAACTTCTGCAGGTGAAAGAGACAAGCTTTCGAGCCTACATAGAGCTATTTGTTAGGTCAGGGAAAGGTACTCAGAGGGTATGACTACACAGCAACTAGATGCCTGCATCTGGTTCATGCCAACTGACTCGGTCTTGCAGGGCTCGGGCCACAGGGTTGTTTCATTGCTGTGTAGACTTCCGGGTTCGAGCTGTAGCAAAAGCCCTAGGACCCTCCCCCTCACAGGGTCCTAGAGCCTGGGCACCAGCCAGAGCCTAGAATGAAACATCCCCACAGCCTGAGCCCTGTGAGCCTGAGCTGGATGGCATGGGCCAGCCATAAGTGTCAGTTGCTAAGTAGACATATCCAGAGTGTGTCAGCTAAATACAAAGAGGAACAGATTATTGTAAGAGACCATTCAAAGTGAAGTGGGCAGTTAACACTTCTGCAGATGTAGAACAAAAGACAGGTGTTGTGTTATAGAATGAATCACCTTCTATGACTCATTGCAACATTTTCTTTTTTTTTCTTGTGTTGCTGTAGAAAACTTAGGTCTGGTCTACACTACAAAGTTAGGTCAACACAAGGCAGCTTATGTTGACCTTACGTTGACCTAGTCATGACTCTACACTTAAATTTGGCTCCCACCAACATAAGAGCCCCCAACTTAATAACGCCATGTTCCCATGTGACATAGAGCCAAGGTTGATGTACTTAGGTCAATGCAGTGTGAGTGTAGATATTGCATTACTTAAGTCAACCTTTATTGTCCCCCAGCAGCTGTTCCACAATGCCCAGTGCTGACCGCTCTGGTCACCATTGTGAACTCTGCTGCCAAAGGTCACAGAGACTGGAAGCCCACCCTTCCCTTTAAAGCCCTGTTAATTTTTGAAATTCCTTTTCCAGATTGCCTGGCTTGGTGAGGACACCTAGCAGCTCTCCACTGTTGAGTGCAACTGCCAAGCTGACCATGCCAGCTACATGCTCTGCCTCCAGATGCGCAGACAGGAAATATTGGATCTCCAGACATAGAATGGTGGATATCTATGAGCAGATTGCTTGGGGAATCAGGACAGGGGCTACAACAGGACCAGCAATGCTGCGTGAAAGCCAAAGAGCTTTGGTAGGCATACCAGAAGGCTAGGGAGGCCAACAATCGGTCTGCAGACCTGCCCACTTTTACAAAGAGATGCATGCCCTACTTGGCAGAGACTCCACTACCACCCTTACAGCACTGTGGATACCTCCAAAGAGCCCGAGTCACAAGCCCCTGCCGTGAACAGGGAGGAGGAGGTGTATGGAAGACAGGCAGCCAGGGGAACCAGCTGCACAGTGAGCCAGGATCTGTTTTTGACCCCACTGCAGTCCGGCCAGTCCCACCAGTGAGCCCAATGCAGGGGAAGGAACCTTGGGTAAGTGTGTGTAAACCCCCACCCCTTTCTTCCCTGGGTTACTTGAGAGCAGGCAACACTCACCTGTGTGCCTGGGCACCTGATGTTGTTGACATTAAAAGAGATCCTGAGTATCCCAGTGGTGGCAACTTTTTTTTAATCAGTGCATAAAATTTTAAAAATGCATTTTTATCTTTAAGTAAGAAATGACATAATTTACATTACTTTACACACACAACTGTTCTTTTGTTCTTTGTTTTGTTTTTGGTCAAGTAGTTTATTTGGGAGTTTTAGTGTTTACATATCAATCAAGGAAATGTCAAATTGCATACATACCATAGTTTCAGTTCTGTGTCTATTACTTCTTAAAAAACTCATTTTCTGAAACAGAGCTTATGGAAACTGGTAAATACACATAAAACCCTCCAGCCCGTGGTATATTATCACATGGGCCAACGGGCACTGTGCCTAGGGGACCCGGCCAATTTGGGGGCCCTGCAGGAGCACCAGAACCAGGCCCCGGCCCCTGCTCCTCCTCTCTAACTGGTGCCCCACTGCCCTGTTCCTCTTCTTCTCCCTGAGACCCCACCCTGTGGCTGGGCTGGAAGGTGCAGTCTGTGGTAGGATGAGCATATTGACCCCTTGTGTGGAGCTGCTCACCCAAGCCCCGCACAGAGCTGGCCAAGGGGTCCCCCTTCCCCCGCGTGATGTGGAGCTGGCCTGAGGGGCCCCACCATGTGGCACACAGCTGGCCTGAGGGGACCCCCATTTCCCTGTTCGGCGCAGCACTAGCCCAAACCCCTCTCCCCTGCCCCTATGTTGGACTAGCCTGAGCCACTCACCCAAGCCACCCTCCTCCCTCGCACAGGGCTGGCCCAAGCCCCCCCCACTCCTCCCCCACGAGCCCTGCTGCTCACCCCCCCAAAGCCTCTTTTTGGTAAAACTGGGCATTTGTCCCATTTGCTCTTGCCAACTGATTACCAGTTTTGCCAAAAAAGTTGGGACATCTGGGGTCAAAACAGGACGTATGGTCACCCCATGCCAGGGGTCCCCTAACTTTTTTGCTTGCGCCCCCTCTTACCAGTCCACATCCCGCATCCAGGATCCGGGGGCCATGGTCAGGGGCCAGGAGTGGGGTCACGCCTGGGAGTGGGGCTGGAGCTGCGGCTGCAGCTGGGAGCGAAGCCACAGCCGGGGTTGAGGTGGGACTGGAACATAGCTTAGGTCAGAGCAGGGTTGGGCCCCACTATCTCCCCCTCCCCCGAATGTTTCTCCATGCTGCCCTTGGGGGGCATGCCCCACAGTTTGGGGACCATCACCCATGGAAAGGAAGATAACTGTAGAAACAAGCTTCCCTTCACTGCACTCCCCCACCACTATATTGGCTACTCTAATTCTTTGTTTCTTGGAGAATAAGAATTGGCTTGTTTGTGTAGTCTTACTGTGAAGAAAACTATCTTAAATGAATGCAGTCCATTAGTTGTAACTGAAACCATGAAAATACCAGGAAATTGTGGCCAGAATATCCTGGTATCTGTTTAATGGGATAAATGTTGTTGATTAAGGCACATTCAGAACTGACTCCACCACAAGTGACTGACTCTGGTTGGGATAATTCTCACAGTGGAATATTAATGTTAGCTGAGCCCTCACCAATGCACATCTCCTTGAACACTAGGTTTCTCTCCTGTGTTGCCAGATATGCATTAAAGGGAGAGGACATTTTCCTCTCCATGCCCCATGTTACCAAGACCATGAGAGGAGGGATTAGGTTCCTGAAATGTCTTACTATTCAGTACTTGTCCTTACGGAATGAGGGATTCGTGGGGGATTTTTGTGGGCCATCTGTGTGAAACCACACATACAACAATAGTTTTCTTAAAAAACAGATTTATTAATAGAGAGAAAACGGTAAGTTGTAAAACAAAAGAAACAGTTTACATATCTGAAGGAGCATGCCCTCACACTAGTATGGAGGAGGCTAATGAGCTCTTCTGGGCCTGTTCTGTAAGGATAAGGCCTTTGTCTGCAACCATGTTGTAAGGCCTAAGGCACTGGGGGGCAACCTGCAGCCCATCAGGTTAATCCACTTACGGGCCGCGAGACAGTTTGTTTACATTGACCGTCCGCAGGCACAGCCGGCTGCCGCTTCCCATAGCTCCCATTGGCCGGGAACAGCAAACCGCAGCCACTGGGAGCTGCAGGCGGCCATGCCTGCGATGGGTCAGTGTAAACAAACTGGCTCGTGGCCCGCCAGCGGATTATCCCGACGGGCCGCAGGCTGCCCACCACTGGCCTAAGGCCTTCGTCTGCGGCCAGATTAAAAGAGCAGCTGAGCAGCAGCCATTAGCTGAGAAGGAGGAAGTCACATCCTCACATTCCATCTAAACTACATTAAAACAATGTAGTATCGGGCTGGTAAGGAGACCCTCTCCTAATAGCACCCACTATCACCAGATAAAGAAACAGATCTTAAGATGGTTAAACAAAACTTAGTTTGATAGCATTCTGTCTGTCAAGAAATGACTTATCAATTGTTGTGGCTGTGAAATCCTCATTTCTTTATTGTTTTGTCATTATGGTTCCCACTTCCCTATTGTTTATCTGTATGGCCTCAGTCTGGTTCTTTAATTGTTTCTGTCTGTTACATAATTAATTTTGCTAGGTGTAAATTAATTAAGTTGGTGGGGTAGGACTGGTTAGAGAATGTTGTTACACTATGTTAGGATTGGTTAGTAAAATTTTAGAATAATGATTGGTTAAGGTATAGCTAAAAAGGACTCAAATTACACTATGTAAACTGGGGTCCAAAAGGGAGTTCTTTGGAAATCAACTCCAGGACACAGCCTCAAATAGACCTGCCAGACCTCAACACTCTGCCAATGACACAGTGCAGAAGCTGGAGTCCCCCAGATGAACCTGATCCTGACTGGCCATCAAGAAAAGTTCACCTCTCTTATTGGGAGTGGTGAGCATTGTATGTGTAGTGTGTGCATTCTGTTTTTGGTGATTGTTAATAAACAGAGAATAAGGATATTAGTGTGTAAGGCTCTTTCACCGGTAAAAGACCCTGCAAACCCGCAGAGTGTAAGGTTACACCTGAGCCCACAGAAGGGTGAGGGTGGGTGCCTAAATTGACGGGGTTATGCCTGAGCCCCAGAAACAGGATAAGGGTGGGTGCCCTAAAGTGTAAGGTTATGCTTGAGCCCTAGGAACGGGGTAAGGATGGGTGCCTCAATTAAGAGGGTTACGCCTTGAGCCCTAGGAAATGAGTAAAGGTGGGTGCCCCTAGAGAGTGTGAGTAACAGAGAATGTTGTGCAGGTAAGACTTCCACACTAACAAGATGTACCTACAAGACTTGTTCAGCCTGGAGGAGGAGGACCTTAAAAGGGGGAAACTTACCACAGGAAGGAGAGATGAACAGGAAGAAGGTTGCTCCATGCAGAGATTGCTGGTAGCAGAGGTAGTCCAGCTGAGGAGAAGACAGTTGCAAGATGTACCACTCCCAGCAGTGCCCTGACTGATAGTGAGGCAATACACCCCAGGAAGAGGGGTAGAAGGTAAATGCCGCAAAGAGGCAATAGACTCTGGGAGCCTACACCCTTAGAACTGAATATCCTGGGGCTGTCTGGCCCTCTTTCCAGGCAGATCCTTATCCCTTGCAAGGGGAAGGGAAGGGGAGGAGCCTGACCCTCTGCCTGTGTGCAGTTGCCACAGAGTCATAGAGCTCCGCCCCCCAGTGCTGCCAATGGGGGGAGGAGGAAGCAAGGATAAACAATGGACAGCGGAACCTGGGGAGGGTCTAGGGAGGCCCGCTCCCCCCACAGCATAACATACCTCACCTGAATACTTTGCAATACTTGGCTTTCCTTAGCCTTGAGCTTGTCCACATTCAGTTTTTGCACTGCTTTAACTATCGGATTAGAAACAGTTATGGTTAAATCAATGCAATCCTCTGGTGTGGATGCAATTCTACTGCTCTAATAATGCTTATATTGGTATTGTTATTTCTGAAAATTTATTATACAGCTTTACCAATATAAGCCCCTCTATATAATTGTGGCCATGCTAGCAGGTTGCACTGATTTAACTGTGGCGTCCTCTAAACCAATCTAGAAAAATCAGTACAAAAACTGTAGCCATGTCTGTCTATGCTACATAGAATCATAGAAGTATAGAACAAGAAAGGACCTCAAGAGGTCATCTAGTCCAGTCCACTACATTCAAGACAGGACTAAGTATTAACTAGACCATCCCTGACAGGTGTTGTCTAATCTGTTCTTAAAAACCTCTAATAACAGAGATTCCATAACCTCCCTGGAAATTTGTTCCAGTGCTTAACTACTCTGACAGTTAGGAATTTTTTCTTAATGTCCAACCTAAACCTCCCTTGCTGCAATTTAAGCTCATTGCTTCTTGTCCAGAGGTTAATGACAACATTTTTTTGCCCTCCTCCTTCTAACAGCCTTTTAAAGTAAATGCTTTTTTATACAGCATGTTGGGGAAATGGGGGGTGCTGGAAAGTGAAAAATTCCGGTTAACTAAGAGGGAGGAAGTTTGAGTATGGGAGGGGGTGCAGGGCTGGGGGTTGGGGTTCAGGAGGGAGTGTGGGGTGTGGGCTTTGGGAGGGAGTTGGGTGCAGGAGGGGGCTCTGCGCACTGCCCCCACCCCGCCCTGAGCTCTGGCTCTATAGCTCCCGTTGGCCAGGAACCGCGGCCAATGGGATCTGGGGAGGTGGCGCCTGCGGGCAGAGACAGCACGCAGAGCTGCCTGCCACACCTCTGCCTAGGAGCAGTGGGGACAGGTCACCGCTTGCGGGGAGCCGCCCGAGGTGAGTCCCCCCTCGGATCCAGCACCCCACCCCCCGCATGCCCCAACCCCCTCCCCCAAGCCTCCTACCACACCCAAACTCCCTCCCACAGCCCGTGCCCGCACCCCTCCCACGCCCCAACTCGCAGCCCCGCACTGCTTCCTGTACTCCGAACTCCTCGTGGCCGTTCCTCGGCCTAGGAGCAGCAGGGACATGTCGCTGCTTCCAGGGAGCCACGCGGAGCCAGGTAGGTAGCCTGCTGGCCCCGCACCAACCGTACTATAAACCGGACTTTCTATGAAGATTAGAAATGCCAGTTTACAGAGCTTTCCAGTAAGTAAAGGGCCGTATAACATTTACTGTATGTACTTGAAAATTGTACTGTTTGTACTTGAAAATTGTTATCATATCCCACCTCAGTCTTCTCTTCTCCAGACTAAACAAACCCAATTTTTTCAATCTGTCCTCATGGGTCATGATTTCTAGACCTTTAATCAATTTTTGTTGCTCTCCTCTGGACTTTCTCCACTTTGTCCACATCTTTCCTGAAATGTGGCACCCAGAACTGGATCCAATACTCTAGCTGAGGACTTATCAGCATGAAGTAGAGTGGAAGAATTACTTCTCATGTCTTGCTTACAATATTCTTGCTAATACATCCCAAAATGATGTTTGCTTTTTAAAATTATTTTTTGCAACAATGTTACACTGGTGACTCATAGTTAGCTTGTGATCCACTATAATCCAGATCCCTTTCTGCAGTACTCCTTTCTAGGCAGTCATTTCCCATTTTGTATGTGTGCAACTGATAGTTCCTTCCTAAGTGGAGTATTTTGCATTTATTCTATTGAATTTCATCCTATTTACTTCAGATAATTTCTCCAGTTTATCCAGATCATTTTGAGTTTTAATCCTATCCTCCAAAGTACTGGCAACCCCTCCCAGCTTGGCATTGCCTGCACTATCTAAATAATTTCTGAAGATATTGAACAGAACCAGACCCAGAACTGATCCCTATGGGACCCCACTTGATAGGAACTTCTGGCTTGTGAACCACTGATAACTGC
The DNA here is from genome assembly GCF_965152275.1 of Natator depressus. Classification (NCBI taxonomy): domain Eukaryota; kingdom Metazoa; phylum Chordata; order Testudines; family Cheloniidae; genus Natator; species Natator depressus. The sequence goes on from NC_134234.1 coordinate 279,490,408, forward strand.
TCTCTGGGAACAGTTTTACAACCAGTTATGCACCCAGCTTATAGTAACTCCATCTAGGTTGTATTTCCCTAGTTTGTTTATGAGAAGGTCATGGAAGATCACATCAAAAGCCTCACTAAAGTCAAGATATACCACATCTACCACTTCCCCCCATCCACAAGGATTGTTACCCTGTCAAAGAAAGCTATTAGGTTAGTTTGACATGATATGTTCTTGACAAATCCATGTTGACTGTTACTTATCACCTTCTTATTTTTTAGATGTTTGCAAATTGATTATTTGCTCCATTATCTTTCTGGGTACTGATGTTAAGCTAACTGGTCTGTAATTCCCTAGGTTGTCCTTATTCCCCTTTTTATAAATTGACCATTTGCCCTCTTCCAGTCCTCTGGAATCTCTCCCATCTTCAGTGTTCCCTCTAATTTTTCCCACCCATGTGCAGAATGAATTGTTATGTGCACCAATATGGAGGTGATGTGTGACACATCACCTTCATATCGATGCACATAACAAAATTCATGTGGTGGGGGTGGGGCCAAGGGGTTCGGAGTGTGGGAGGGGGCTCAGAGCTGGGGCAGAGGGTTGGGGTACAGGGGCATGAGGGCTCCGGATGGGGGTGTAGGCTCTGGCGGGACACGGAGGATGAGGTTGTTAGGGGTTCAGGAGGGTGCTCCGGGGCTACGGCAGGGAGAGAGGACTCCTCCCAGCTCTCTCTCCCCACAGCAACACCTGGGCTGGGGGGGAGAGGCACCTCTCCCCGCCGTGGCAGCTCCAGGGCTGGGGCCGCAGGATAGCCATCCTTCCTCCGGCCCCCGTGGTCCAGCCGGGGCTGGGTTCAGGGAGGGGGGCCCCACGACAGGTATGGGCTGGGCTGCAGTGGCTAGGGCCACCCAGGTTCGGGCCGCGCTGCGCCAGCTGCAGCTGGCTCCAGGCCAGAGTTGGGGCACCCCAGTCGTGGCAGGTCCAAGCTGCAGCATAGTTGCAGCTGGGGGGTTGCCCCGGCCGCAGCAGGTCCAGGCTGTGGCATAGTTGGAGCTAGGGGGCTGCCATGGCAGGTTGGGGGCTGGCCTATGTTGGGGCCAGGGGAGAGGCGCCCCTCCCCTGACAGGTCCCTGGACAGGTTCCCTGAGTGCCTGCACGGCACTAAATAGGCTGCTGCGTGGCTGCGCAGCTTACAGAGAACTTAGCCTGTTTTCCATGAGTTTTTAAAGATAACTGCTAATGGCTAAGGATATCTCTGCAGTCAGCTCCTTCAGTATTCTAGGATGTACTTCATCAAGCCCTGCTGACTAGACATCTAACTTGTCTAAATAATCTTTAACTTGTTCTTTCCCTATTTTAGCCTGAGATCCTACCTCATTTTCACTGGAGTCACTATGTTAGACATCCAATCACTACTTAATTTTCTGCTTAAAACTGACATTTCCTCATCTTTTGTTATTGTCTTTTCCCCCCTCACTGAACAAAGGGCCTCCCCTGTCCTTGGTCTTCTGTTGCTTCTAATGTATTTGTAGAATCTTTTCTTGTTACCGTTTATGTCTCTAGCTAGTTTAATCTTGTTTTGTGCTTTGGCCTTTCTAATTTTGTCCCTTTATATGCTTGTTGTTTGTTTATATTCATCCTTTGTAATTTGATCTAGTGTTAACTGGCCACTTCACTTTGAACAGTCCCTTGAAATTTGTGTTAACTACTTATACTAAACAATCTGTTCCACCTTGTACTTAGCTGTGATGCTGGGAGTACCTTTCCCAGACCTGAAGTCTTAAGAGCTCTGTGTTAGCTTGCCCTGAAAGCTTGTCTCTCTCACCAACAGAAGTTGGTCCAATAAAAGATATTATCTCACCCACCTTGTCTCTCTAATATGCTGGGACCAACATGGCTATAGTAACAATGCACAGTTTGACCCCTAAACATTTCTCCCCAGTTAAGCTGCTTGACTTTTTATTTTCACATCCATTGTTTGCCGTGATAGGATCCTGCCCTCATGTTGGATTTATCTAGTTTCTATCTTGCCAGCCACAGATGTTCCCAGGCCCGCCTGTGCTGTGAGGAGGGCAAGGAACTGATCACCTAGGGGGAGGGGGGGAGAGATAGAGAAAGTGTGAGTGAGAGTGTGTGTGTGTGTGTGTGTGAGAGAGAGAGAGAGAGAGACGACCCAGGGACGATCAAAGACTACAATCCCCATGATGCCCTGTGGCACCTCCCAATCCTAGAGGTAGCTTGAATTTCCCTCTCTTAAGATCTCTCTTAGCTTAGCTGCCATGAAATAAGATATTTAAATAATTAAATATAATTATAAATTAATCACTCCCTCACACTCAACCCTGATAAATGTAATGTGTGGGACTGTTCCTGAGGTGAGGCTGCAGCTTCCACTGCAGTAAAGGAGAATTGCCTGGCCCCCTTCCAATACCTGGGTCTAAACAAGAAAGGTCCTCTGTACACTGCGGATCCGACAGGGCCGGGGGGGACCCAGTTAGAACCGGGTAGCCCCCGGTACGGTATAGTTTACTTTTGCAGTGAGAGGGTTGAATGGTGTTCCTGAAATGGGCAGCAACTCTGCAAAGCTCAAGGCTGAAGTTTTGTGCGGTGGAAAGGTTAAAATATGTTTTGGTCCTGCCCACAGCACGCAGTTGATCTGTATTGAATGGTAGTGTAAATGGCTCCCCACCTGTTGGATCTACATTGTAGATGAGGCCTTTTTATCTAATCTGTAAAATAGGAACAATTATACTTCACCATTCCCTTTATAAAATGCTTTCGCAGCACCAGCCATTTAAGTGTCAATTATTCATTAATATTTTTATTTTTCATTTCTGACTCTTAGGTTGGTTCCAGCCTTGATCTTTCATAGGCGCTATGGGACAGCGCCCCCTCCAATCAGCCCCTCCTCCAACGTCCCCTGTGGGGCAGCGCCCCTCCTAATGTCCCCAGAGGGCAGCGCCCCCTCCAACCAACCCCCCCCCAACCGTTCTCCTCTTGTCTCCCATGGGGCTGCAGCCCGCCCAGCTGCGCCCTCCCTTTTTTCGCCCCGGCCCAGCGGCCCCTCCCTACCATGTATAGCATGTTGGCGGCCGCGGGCCGGACGGCGGTGCGGTGCTTGTTGTGCTCCCGCACGCACGCGTTGATGAACGTTTGGTTGGTGATGGTCGGCAGGACAGGCCTGGCCCTCCTGCCCTCTACGCGGCAGACATCCGCCAGCACTCCCAGCCCCAGCACGGCCAGCAGCCAGAGCCGCATGGCGCCGCCGGTCCGAGCGAGGCTGCGGTCGCAGGCGGCCTCTACCCGGCGCCGGGAGCGGCACCAGTCAAGTTCTCAAACGGCTCCCCGGGCGCGCTCGCGCTGTGACTGCAACGGTCCCAGAGAGAATCTCCCGCCCCCAGGCGAGCCCGACCCCCGCTCTGCCTGAGCCCATCCGCCTCCGGGTACCCGTCCACACACACAGCACTGACTGGGCCCCCTCACAACGTGCATGCATTGACAGTCTCCCACTAAGTCGTCCCCGCCACTCGTCCACAGTATAGATTCTACTCCGCATCAGGATTCCTCCCCAGCAGCATTTTCTGTATCCCCCTCCGAAAGAGTAATCTGGAAGCACTAACATAGCCCCCTTTCCCTCCCGTTGACATCGAGCTACAGCACTCTGACACCTGCAAATTTCCTGGAACTCATACATAATAGCATCACTAACTCTACTTCTCTCCCTAAAACCATCCCTTCCTCCAACCTGATATTAATTGCAAGGCTCTGCAGCAGCAAAGAGCCCCGTTCCCTGTGCATTTGTCACCCCCTGGTTGCCACCAAGTCTGTAGACGTATGAATGAGAATATACTTTGCCTCCCTGGAATGCGTAGGTACCTCCTGCATCTTAGTAAAAACATATAGCTCCTGACAAACAGATGTCAGGATGAGGAGTTAAATTTGCTGGTGGCTTTAAAATCAGAGAGGGCTTAGACTCTGGAGATCTTTCTTGGAAAATGTTTGAAACAGGTCCAATCTGGAAACATTGCATAGCCTCCAAAAATGTGTCAAGTCCACTCCAGCATTCCCAATATACTTCTTATAGCGCAGAGGTTTTCCATCCCCATTCTTTCTAACTACCTGAACTGTTCGAGTTCTTGTCTAATTACATTTTCCACTGTTGAGTAATAAGAAGGATATATGCTGAATCAAAAGTAAGTGTGTGTGTGTGTGCGTGTGTAGGGGGGTTGAAGAGAGAGAGAGAAAATATTTTGAAATTGTAAATATTTCCCATTACGTAATGAAATTTCTCTATTCAGCTACAATAGTCCAATAAATAATAATAATTAATTATTCGTATTTTATTTTATTTATTAAAGACTTCATCTATCTCAGTCTAAAACACTCATGGGGAAAGGCATTTGGCATTACTAAATCTTGGTTTTTGTGGATGAGGCGTATTTATAATGTCTTAATTTTTATTTTTCATTAAAGAATGTGTGTTTATTATAATTGTACTGCACTGAAAGGCTCAGTATTGTGGGGTTTCTGTGTGACCTGACTGGAGCATTAAGCAGCTCCTATCGTGGTGTTTCAGTGGGTGGGTGTAACAGGACTGTACTGCACCACGTGGTGTTCCTGTGGTGGGTGTATTAGGAGGACTGTAAGGCGCTAACTGGCTCTGTGCAGGGGTGTTTTGGGGCTGTTTTGCAATGAGGGAGCGGGACCCATGACAGGGCTTGGGGACAGTCTATGACTGCAGCGAGGTCTGAACCAGATCCTGCTGCTAGCCAAGGAGAGGCTGGAGCCCGCAGGGGGGCGATACCGTCAGGGGAGGAGGAGTCGCAGCAGGGCTGGGGCCGCCTCTCATCCCGGGCTCCCTGGCAGCTCCTCGGCAGGTCCGACTCCTTCTTCCTCCTGAAGGGACAGCGGGCCAGGGCTTCGCAGCGGGCGTCTGGGCGCGCGCGGTTGAGCCATGGCGGTCTCTGCGCTGCAGCAGGGCATGGTCTCTGTCGTGCTGCTGCTCTGCCTCTTCGTGGCGGTGCCCAGGCTGTTCGGAGGCGGAGGAGGAGCAGGCAGAGCCTTGCGGGGGGGCAAGGCTGGCCCCGGTCGCTACGGTCCCTATCCGCCCCCCACAGGTACAGACCGCCCCCTCCCGCCGGGCGCTGCGACTTGTCTCCGAAGGAGCCGCCGCCCGAGCCTCCCTTCTGTCCCGGCAGCAGCGGAGATTGACGGCGCCACTTGTTGTTAAGCGTCCTCCTTAGGCCGGTGGGCCGGCTTCGGGTAACAGGCTGAACCCCCTTGTCCTCCCCTTGTCCCCCTAGCTGGAGGAGAGGTGGTGGGAGAAAGGGTAACAGGCTGCGATTTCTCTTATGCTATTCCCCTCCCCCCCCCCGCGGGGGGTTAGCTTGGGGGTGTGAGAGATGGCGCAATCTGTGACCCTGGTCTTCAGTCAGGAGGGTTTGTGGAATGGGGTGAAGCCACAGCCTTTTTAGGCCATGTCTACCCAACAAAATTATGTCGACCTATCTTATGTTGGCATACAGCCACAGAGCGCTCCTGTGTTCTTGTGCAGGCTTGGCTCCTTGTGTTGGTGGTGTGGGTCCTCCACACCACCAGGAGCCCTTCTACCAATTTTATCGCCAGTGTGGGGCATTGTGGGTTGGCTCCTGAAAGCATCTAGTAGTTGATGTAAGCAACTTGGTGTTTACATGGATGCTGACCTAATTACATTGACCCTGATTCTAGGCTGCTTGGGGAGGTGATGTTACTAAATTGGTGTAGTGAGGCACTTATGTCAGCTGGAGTCAAATGTAAGTGAAGACTTCCACAGCTAGGTGATGTAAGACCGCTTGTGTCAAGGCAACCCTATAGTGTAGACCAGGCTTTGGCCTTTGCCTCCCTCTCTGTAAACACTTAGATGTGGCCAATAGTTGGAATTGCTTTGTGTTTTCTTGTTTAGAGCTACACATCGGAGGCTAGCTTGAAAAGAGTTTTGTGACAGTCAACTCTGGATAAGTCAAACTATCAAACTTCCTACACTCACCCAGTGTTCTGGTGCATAAAATAAACATAACTATTTGCAGTCAACAGAATGAAGTCATTATAAAGGAATCGCAAGATAGAGACATTGCTAAGACACACTTTGTTTCATTTAATAGAGAGGAGGTAACTGGGAGCATTTCCCCCTCTCCTAAAATTGTAGATGATACTCTGTTCTCAAAAGCACACATTTTATTAGGCTAACGAGGTATTGCTTGTAACCAACTGGTGGTCTTAGTCTTTTTTTATTCCAAATAAATGGTAAAAACAGGATGCAGGGAAGTGTGAAAAAGCTGAGTGTTACAATCTCAATAAGGAAATCAAATAATGTTGATTGGTGGGTAATGTGCTAGTATTTACTTCTGCAAACAGGCATTGGGGGTGACATTTGTTTAAAACTAATAATCTTCATCTGTGCTGAGATTGGAGCTGTTCACTAAATCCAAATCCTTGTCTGGTCTAAATTGGTATGGAACTGTGCTAATTTATGCCAGCCAAGGATTTGGCCCTATATATCTAAAGGCAAGTGCTCCATTTTAATATTTGCAATTAATTAGATCAATTTAACTTCTTGAGACAGCCTTAGGATTTGATAAATTGAAGGCAGTTGTAAACCAGGAGAAATAACAAGACTACTTCTGCTCCTGCTTTCCTGCCCTGTCAGCTTAGGACTTCAGTGCCCTGCCTGGTTTGAGCCAGACCCACTAGCCTGCTGAAAACCCAGACCCAGGTCTGAACCATGTCCCCTAACAGCTGTAGGCTTAACTGAAAGCAGTTTACATAAGTGTTCCTGTCCTTGACACTCAGATGCCCAGCTCCCAGTGGGGCCCAAACCCTGAATAAATCTTATACAGGGTAAACTCATAAATTGTTAGAGAGATATGCACAGCTGTTTGCCCCCCAAGTATTAATACATACTCTGGGTTAATTAATACGTAAAAAGTGATTTTATTAAATACAGAAAGTAGGATTTAAGTGTTTCCAAGTAGTAACAGACAGAACAAAGTGAATTACCAAGCAAAACAAAATAAAACCCGCAAGTCTATGTCTAATAAAACTGAATACAGACCAAACCTCACCAGTTCCAGTAAGCTTCCTTTTACAGACTGATCTCCTTCTAGTCCGGGTCCAGTAATCACTCACACCCCCTGTAGTTATTGCCCTTTGTTCCAGTTTCTTCCTTGGGGGTGAAGAGGCTATCTCTTTAGCCAGCTGAAGACAAAATGGAAGGGTCTCCCATGGGCTTAAATAGACTTTCTCTTGTGGGTGGAAACCCCCTCCTCTCTCCTATGCAAAGTCCAGCTCCAAGATGGAGTTCTGGAGTCACCTGGGCAAGTCATATGTCCGTGCATGACTCACAGTTTTTACAGGCAGAAGCCATTGCCCACATGGTGTCTTGAATGTCTCCAGTAAGACTTCTTATGTGGATTGGAGCATTCCAAGATGCATTGTTCCTTAAGTGCTTCTTGATTGGGCACTTAACTTTACAAGTTCCTTTCTCCAGGAACTGACCAAATGCTCTACTAAGGTTATTTAGAAATCAAGCCAGTACACGGCCAATATTCATAACTTCAACACAAAAATGATACATGCATACAAATAGGATTAATAGATGCAGTAGATCATAACCTTTATATAGATATGTTACATGGCATATGTAGCATAGAACATATTCCAATTATGTCATATATATGCATAAGCGTATTTCCATAAAGCCTTATGGGGGGCACTGTCACAGGGGTTTCCACTGAACTACAAGAGATCCCTTCTGCATCTGAGTGTGTTCCATGCCCATTACTGAAGATGAGTTGGCTGCAGGGTGGATAAAAATCAATACTTTAAAAAATGGATTTTTAAAATTTAAATTACATTTTAAAAAAAAAACTATTCAAAATTAATTTGAGATTGACAACCTATGTTAAGACCTGAATTCATTATAATCTATTTAAAACCATTTAAATTAAATTAAATATTCAAGCAGCACATATTTGCTGGTAAAATTTAAAGAGTCATGTTGCTGAAATGTTGAAAGTCACTGGCTAAGCACCTGGAATCAGAGTTTGCTGAAGCGCTAAACTACCTTTTGATAGCAGTAGTCTCTTCAGGTGTAGAGAACACACTCCATTTCAGTTTATTCATGTATTTCATTTCACTGACTAATCCATTCAAAACTGAGTTGCTGATTGGCAGCTGAAAAAGCAGGAAAGCTTGTTTTTCTCTTCCAATCTATGAATAAAATTGGGATGCGATGTACTAGTTTTAAAATCTTGAAGTACATGAAGACCAGAAACAATTGGAACTATAGGTAATACTTCCTTTTATTTAATACATAAGTTAGTTTTAAATATAAAATATATCTTGATAAACTTTTTTTCTTGCCTATCCAGTGAATTTAAGATGGGTTTTATTTAATGAAAAACACACAACCCCGCCATTTTAAAGTTATCTTTAATTCTAATTTTCCATCTACATGCAGCTGGAAAAACATTACACACAACATATGAATCATTTAGTAAATAAGATGCCAGAGGCCATTTTTAACATCATAAAAATAAGAATCTGAATAAATGTTTTAAGCTTTATAATTAAATAGATATAGCATTTCCTCCTTATTAGCAAAAAGTACCACCAAACTTAGAGTAAAGACTATATTTAATTAAAAATCAATATATTTACCAACCAATGAGATTCAGCTTTTCATTAGAAGGACTAAAAAGTGCAAATGCAAAATGAGATTAAAATTCTTTATTTAAATAAAAATTTCCTGCTTGCTGATTTAAATCATGATCAAAATCAATGAGTTAAATCAATTCATCCTGTTTGACTGGAGGCCAGCATTTGGCCCACATTCCTGTGCATTACCTACTGGAGCCAGTGTTTTGGTATGGTAACAAAGTAAAATAAACTCTTTAGCTGGCTGTGCAGTTCCCACATATTCAGTTCCCTGTGCAAATTCAGAAGATATCTAGACTCTGACCCATACATTAGGTAAGACCCTTGCACGTCTTGGATGTTTGGTCAGTAAATCATGCTGCCTATTTTCCCATTGGTTATTTATGCAAAAGAAAGAAGACCGAAGAAAGTGCTTTAACTTGTCCATGTGTTTTCTCAAAGGTCGCAGAAGTCACAGGTTCTGTGACTTCTGCAGCGGCCAGTGTGGCTGACCCCAGGGCGGCTCAGGCAGCTGGCTCCGGGACCAGCTACTCAGATGGCTCTGGGGACAGCCACACCAGCAGTTGCTGGACCAGCTCTGCACCCAGCTGCTCAGGCAGCCTCGCAGCTCGGTGCACTGGCCGCTGCTGGAGTGGTGTTTCCCCTGAGCAGCAGCAGCCCGCCCCCCGCATCAGCGTCTCTCCTTCCACCCCCACCCCCCCATTTAGTCATGGATATTTTTAGTAAAAGCCTTAGACAGGTCACTGGCCATGAATTTTTGTTTGTTGCCTATGACCTGTTCATGACTTTTACTAAAAATACCCATGACTAAATCGTAGCCTTAGTCATGAGGACTACACAAGATGATTGATCTAAACAAAGTTTAAGCATGTAGAAATGTTTACATAAATGGCTTTTAAAAAAAAAAGGAAATAAGAGATTAAAGTAACTTAAATGTTTTGAAAACAAACAAAACTGGAAATAGGTACAAACGGCTATGACTGAGCACAAGTTAAAACAACAGAAAGTAAAGACTAACTATTAATGGGCAAAATAACTAGGTGAAGGAAAATATATATCTTAAAAATAATTATTGCATGCTATTTCTTCCATGTCACCTTACCCTTTTTGGTTTGTTAAGACTGTAAATTTTTGTCATCCATATGTTAGGAAAGAATCTAGTGACTTTTGGACACTATATTAAAAATACTGCTGCTCTATAAAAAGCAGGCTTTCTAATTTTGAGTACCGATCCCTTAATCAGAGCTATGCCAAAAGTTTGATATGATTTGATACCTTAAACCCAAAATCTACCTGGGTTTGAGTTAATACACAATGGCCTAATGACTTAACTGTTTTATTCAAACATTGTTTGCTACCTGCCAATGTCATTTTAAACTCTTTAGTTTAAACTCATTTTAAACTCATAAGCTCTGTCAGGATATCCATGAACTTGATTGAGGTAGCTGTTTGTGCTGTCTTGAGTTCTGTCTGCATTAGTTGGAGTAGCTCATGTGATATCTTAATATGGCTACCCGGCTCTACTTCATGTTCCAAGGAACAACAATGGGATATGTAAAACTTGCTCAAATATCAGATGCTGCAAACTGATTAAATATGACAGAACTTGAAGGGTTGTTGAGAACTGCTCCACTGAAGAGCTGATATTAATCTCAACTATACTGCCAATTCATCATTAGAGGTCTGAATGTTTTTTGGTGAGGGCTTTGGCATTTTAAGATAATTCTAAAACCCCTAAGAATTATTCTCATATTAGACAATGTATTCTAGATTTACAAAATATCATGATTTGGGGTCGTCTCCCTGCATCTAAGTTCATGTTTTCACTTCTTGACTTAAAAAAAATCTGTATCAAAACCACTCCTCCACCTAGAGGAATCTATTTTAGTAATCTTTCTCCTTTGACTGTGACAAAATTGCAATGTCTATTTTTGTTTAAGGCTTGAATCCCACTTGTTGTACATTCACTGGACACTGCTATCTTGATGTAAGATAATACCAGGGAGTGTGTGTTTTCAAGTACAGTATCACCTTGTGAAGTGGTGTTGAATGAAACAAGGCTCACATCTCTGGAAACTTTAAGGCACATTGTTCAATAGGCAGCAAAATATGACCATAGGCTAGCAACTATTGGCAGAAGTAGTAAGCTTACTTAAATTCACATGAGAACTGTCTGTAATTATGTTCTTCGTTACTCTCACTAGAAATCCTCAGCTGTGTTGGTGTTCTGAAGGATATTAGAAGTTGTGACTGGGAGGTGGCACTTGAGCTAAGAATGCATTTGTTACTTATTTCTGGGGGGAGAATTACACTGTAGTCTGAAACTTCTTGCTGCTTTTCATCTTAAGGGTATATATTTGTTAGCCATGTAAAGGTTGCTAAAATTTCATTTTCCATTTTCTAGATCATATTGGTATGTGGGAGGCAGACTTTTCATGCTTCAATACAATTCTTGCTCTCCTCAATTCACATTTCAAAGATACTAATTTTGAAACTTCAGACTCCTTGTTGATTCAGTTGTCAATAGGACATCTTAATAAGACACATGGAAAGCCTTTTTAGAAATAGAGTTAAGTGTTTGGAAAATGTGTACTGCATATGTGTAATACTATATATTTAACTCTACTGAGATATGACACTCCTACACGTGCGTAAGAGCATTCACAATAACACCGAACCTAGAGCTAAAACCTGTATTTTACATATGCTAATCTGGTTATTTCAGTGAATGTCTCTTGCTTAGACAGGGAAACATTAAATTTCTGTTTCTAAAGATAGATAATACTGAAATCAAAGCTCTTTTTATGGAAAAATTAGTGAAAGTTTGATGCTAATAATAAAAATCAGTTCCAGTAGGTTTAAGTTCAATGCCAGATTGCTATTTGCATTTTCATTTTAATGTCAGTGTATTACTGGTTATATCCTTCTTAACTGCAGTTTGCAATTACTTTGCCAAATTATTTCCATTGGTAAGAAAGAAATCGCCTAGTAACTTGTACTGTGTTTTATTTAATGACAGGTTTCAGAGTAACAGCCGTGTTAGTCTGTGTTCGCAAAAAGAAAAGGAGTACTTGTGGCACCTTAGAGACTAACCAATTTATTTGAGCATAAGCGTTCGTGAGCTACAGCTCACTTCATCGGATGCATACTGTGGAAAGTTTAGAAGATCTTATTATATACACACAAAGCATGAAAAAATACCTCCTCCCACCCCACTCTCCTGCTGGTAATGGCCCAACTTGATTATCATACACATTGTAAGGAGAGTGATCACTTTAGATGAGCTATTACCAGCAGGAGAGTGGGGTGGGAGGACGTATTTTTTCATGCTTTGTGTGTATATAATATCTTCTAAACTTTCCACAGTATGCATCCGATGAAGTGAGCTGTAGCTCACGAAAGCTTATGCTCAAATAAATTGGTTAGTCTCTAAGGTGCCACAAGTACTCCTTTTTCTTTTTGTGTTTTTATTTAGTAGCTTTGAAGAAAGAGTGTTTTACTTTGAGAAATTTTTAAAGATACCCTTTACTGTGCATATGTAAAAGGGTGGTCTAGTGTAGTCTTGTATGTGGTTGTTCTATAATAGCTTTCAGTTGACACAATATTAAAGAAACGGTGAATCTGCAAGGAGGAAAATCTCAGAACAGTCTCATTTTGAAATTAACTACAAGGCTAAACTTTTTCTTTTAAAATATTTCATTTTGCAGGTGCCTCTGAGAGAGTTCATCAGTCTCATCTGAATTCAGGAAGTTCTGAAAGTAAAACATACCAAAGCTTTCAGCAGATGAGGCATGTAAGGGAAAAGGACAGGAAGAGTGAGAGAACTAGAGGAAGTGGCAAAGACTTAGCTTTTACCCTCATGCCCTTGTATGCTATTGGTGTGGGGGTGTTTGCAGCATACAAATTCCTAAAGGTAAATATTAAATATAAATATCTTAACCATAGAATTGAGAGATTGTAAAGACCTAACAGGTCATTTGTTCCTCCCCTGTGTCCATGCAGATTGTTTTTTAAAATACTCCTATTTTGGTTTTTGCCCAGTGTGGTTTCAAAGGTGAACTGCAAAGTAAAAACTGTGCTGTTTACTGCTTTTTTTTGTGTGTGTATGGAGACTTTCTAACTCTTCATTTTTCCTGTTGTCTTTTACATTTAAAATCTAAGATCCTAACTTCCCTCTCTGGGTCTTGGGCAAGACTTTGGAGATACAGCCTCACACGATAGTACTATTCATAATCTAAGCAGCAGCTCAAACTCTCTCTCTCTCTCTCTCTCTCTTCCCATGTAGAAACATGTCCCCCTGCAGATTCTCTTTGTTTCCCTGCAGAAAAATGGTTTCTGTGGTGAAGCAAAGAGAAGCTGTACCAGTGCTCACTCCCTGGCAGTGCAGATGCATCTGTCCAGGCACCTGGAGCAGCTGGGGGATAGGTAAGTCTCACTGCTGGAGGGAAAGGGGCTGGAGGTGTCTGTGGATGCCCTGGCTGCACAGGGACATTAGTCCCAGCTGGGCAGGGGATGGGAGAGGAGGATGACATGGAGATGGAGTTCCCCTTTCCCCACACGGAGCAACTAGGGTTGGGTCAGATCAACCCCCCAGAAACCTCCCCCCAGCTGCAGGAAGCTCTGAATGGCGGAGGGCTCTGGGTGCAGAGGGTGAGGCTCAGTGGGTTGGGAGTTCTGCATGTGGGAGAGTGAGGCTCGGTGAGGGGTTTGGGTATGTGGGTTGAGTCCAGATGCATGGGGGTTGGTCAGACGGGGAGCAGCTCCCCGTACAGTGACCCATCCCCCCACTTCTTAGCCCCACTGTTCCTCCTCCACGAGGGAAGGGGTCACTGTATGGGGAGCTGTTCCCCCTGTCTACCCAACCTTTGTGCATCTGGACCAGTCCCTGCACCCAGCACCCCCCCCCCTGGAATTCCCACCCTGCCAAGCCTCACCCCTTGCATCAGGAGCCCCCCACCCTCAGACTTCCCTGCATCCAGAGCCCTCCATCCCCTCAAACTTTACCCACTGCCCCAGCATCCGGACCCCCCAGCACTGAGCCCTAACCATCTTCACCTGGACTCCCCTGCACCCAGAACCCCACAACGAGTCCCTGTGCATACAGATCCCCCTTGCACCTGGATTTCCCGCAGAGCTGCCTGCATCTAAATTGTACCACACAGAACCCTGGTACTCTTGAGGGAATTCTGAACCTAAAATTAAAAATTCTGCGCCTAAAAACTTTAATTTCTGCAAAATGCTGCCTATTTTATTTGTCAAAATAACACAGTAACACAATGGAGGATAGCTCAGTGGTTTGAGCATTGGCCTGCTAAACCCAGGGTTGTGAGTTCAATCCTTGAGGGGGCCATTTAGGGATCTGGAGCAAAAATTGGGGATTGGCCCTGCTTTCAGCAGGGGGTTGGACTAGATGACCTCCTGAGCTCCCTTCCAACCCTGATATTCTATGAACCACACCATTTTCAGTTATTTTGGTAATTTATTTCAAAACACTTTTCAGCAAATAATTGAAAATGGGGGTGGTGGTGGTGGTGGTGTGGTGGTTTGACAAATAAAATAGGTAGAATTTTTAATTTTTTTTTCTGTAAAATTCTCTCAGGAGTAAATCTACCTGCCCTGTCATAGAACATGCCAGCAGGGTCTAAAGGTACCTAATTCATGTAACTAGGTACCTTCTAGAGCATGCTAGGAGCACTGTATAGACACGCCCTGAAATCTTTAGCGGTAAGAAAAGTCTAGACTTTTTTCCTCCCATCAGTTATACAGAACAATGGGGAATTTTGTTTAAAAAACAGAACACCATATGTATTTTTAGTGCCAAGAGAGGTGGTAGTCCAGTTTCTAGTGAAGTGAGGACCTGATATTTATTTGCATTGTGGTAGCTACTAAGATCTCCAGTCCTAGAACTGGAGAAAACCATTCTGGGCACTATACAAACACATAATAAAATGACAGTCGCTTTTCTGAAGTGATTACAATCTAAATGAGACCAGAGACTACAGGTGGGTACAACAAACAAGGAGCATAAGGTAATAAGTCAAAACTGGTCAGCATGAAAAGTAGTTGTCACGTTTAACGGCAGTCAGCAGCTGGTGTAAGTTTCTTTTGTGGACATTGTGAGAGAAGAGAGTTTTAAGGAGGCTGATCAGTTGGCCTTGTGGGTGTTTATGGGGAACCTCCTACCATGCATGAGAAGCAATATGGGAGAGAGCGTGAAGGTGCTTGTTTGTAACACATTTGTTAAATTTACAAAGGCTGGTGTTATCAAAGCGGATGCTGCTGAAGTTGACATCTTCATGTGTATAGGAGATAATGGAGGACAGGCCTCGAAGGTTCTTCTGGGGAATTCTGCGCCACTGCACATGTGGAGAATTCATGTCCCCCCCCAGATTTTTATTTTTTTTTTTTTTCTCTGCAGAAAATAGAATTCTGCTGGAGAGGTGCTGTGGTTACACCTTTTACCCACCAGGGGCTGCTGTGATGCCAGAACAGAGGGCAGCTGGCTCAGGCTGGAGCAGCCAGCTGCAGATAGGGAGGAGGGGAGAGACTGCATTCCTCACAGTGCCCTGCCAACAGGGCCAGGTGAGGAGACTCAGGATATGGAGGGATGGACAGAGCAGGGCACACAGGGCTAGTGGGGGTCACATAGACTGGGGTTCAGAAGGGTGTGCTAGCATTGAGCTAGGGGCTGACTAGGACTGGAGTTGCAGGGTGATGAGGGGAACCCCAGGGGACATGGGGGTGCAGGGTGTATGGGGGGGTGGCTGAGTGAGGGGGGTGTTGTAGGATCCCAGGGGGCATGGGAGGGTGGCTGAGTGAGGGGGAGAGGCTAGGGGTCAGCTAGGGTCAGCGTGGCGGATGCTTCCAAACTGCCTAACAATCCACCCCCCTCCAAACAAACAAACCCTGTTCCATACTCTCCCACCCACACCCAACAACCCTCCAGGTTCACTCCCAGGCTCCTTTCCAGCAATTCACTCCCAGGCTCCTTTCCAGCAATTATTACAGACATACTTGCTGTATTACCAAAATAATTGACATGTGTGATTATGTTGTGTTATTTTGACAAAATATGCAGAATTTTTTGGCACAGAATTCCTGCAGAAGTGTCATGGAGGGCCTTAAAAGAAAAGATGAGTAGCGTGTTTGCTGTGAGGAGAGGGAGAAATGCAAAGGGGGCTGGCCTAGTCAAAGTGGTGAGCCATGAAAACTATTTTTGCAGCAATATAAGCAGGGCAGACTGCATTTCTCAAAGCTGGAGAAGAAAAGGTAGTGGTAATTGAGATTCAGGATGAGGGCCTGTGCTACAAGAGGCTTAACTGTATGGTTGGAGAGAAAAGGTCATTGCTAGAGGTTGCTTATCCAGTATAAAAAGCAAAACCTCCCCCCTTTGCCTTTTAAATGCCCCAGATATTGTATTATATAATATATATATTTGTTTTCCTTCATAAGACCTTTCAGGCCCTGGAATTTTTCCCAAGAAAAATAGTGGAAGCCCTAGATATAGATAGGGCGTCCACCACTTTTCTTGGGGGAGAATTCCAGGGCCCGAAAGGCCTTATCAAGAAAATTTTCCTGACATTCAGCATAATTTTTTTTTTTTTTTTTTTTAAATAAAGGTATCATTCCCATTGAGATTTCTCCCTACCACCCTGTATGCTGGCATTCCTCAGCATTCTTGGTGTTTATAGTCTTCACATACTTGGAGATTTGTTAACATACTGTAGTTGAGGCAGTTAGTATACATTGATCAGAAATGGAGTCTTAATTATATGGTCTAGGAGGTTAAATTTCTGAAGATTTTTGTGGTTAAATGTAAATTGAAGGTGTTAATGTGTCTGCTAAAACAAATTCCCCTTAATAAATTTGAGACCAATTTGTGTATTTGCACAATTGAATAGCCGTATAGCAATTTTCATGCATTGTTCATACAGTGACTTGAGAAATTCTGTAAACCGTTTTGACAAAAATGTGGCACCTAGTTTAAGGTAGCAGTGTAAATCAGTGTTTTTTTTTTCTATGTGCTTACAATGACATATTTGAGGTAGAAGTCAAAATATTTTGGGTCGATGAACATATGTAAGATCTTGAACGTAGTTTTATACACGCATCTTTGTTATCCTTGGCTTGTTTTCTGGCAGCTTCTGAAATAAATTGTCTGATTCTGAAGTGGGTACTTCTGGTGAGATCTGAAACAAATAAAATTATTTTGTTTTATATAATGCATGTGCTGAAAGCAACAGGACACCTACTACACTAGCAAAACTAGAGTGATTTGGACAAACGTTTTATGGACATTATTTCACAAATGTTAAAATGTCCCTTTAGCAAAAAGCTTTGGATAGTTTCAGTGAGAGCTTTGCTGCATTTGAGGAGTGGGGGGGATCAAGGGTGAATGAAAATATCACAAAGTAAACAGTAGCTGAGACTTTTAATAGATTTAGATGCTTAAATAAGGTTTCTATCTTCTAAAACATATATTAAGCTATTATGTTGGCTTAAGTGTAACTTCACTTTTTTTTTAGATGAAATCTCAAGAAGGAAGTTCTTCCAAGAAACAGAAAAATACAGAAGATAAGGCAAAAGAAACAGGCAAGGCATCAGTTCAGAACCTGCATAATTGCAAAATGCATAGTTTTCCTTCTAAAATAAAACCATATGCATTCATTGATATGTTGCAGAACAAAACCCAATCCCTTAGTTTATTAAAATGCTTTGACGAACATTAGCAAGACTGTTAATTTAAAATTAGGTGCTTGGGTATGTGATAGGCATAGAGCAGTGCTCAGTAGTGGCATACTTACAATCAGAGAAATGTGGGTCTGGAAGGGACTCGGAGCAGCTTTCTAGCCCACCCACTGTGCTGAGGCAGCACCAAGTATACCTAGATCATACCTGACAGGTGCTTGTCCAACCTGTTCCTAAAAGCCTCCAATAGTAGGGGTTTCACAACCTTCTTTGGAAGCCTAGTCCAGAGCTTACCTATTGTTTTAGTGAGTGTTTTTCTTAATATCCAACCTAAATCTCCGTTGCTGCAGATTAAACAATTGACTTCTTGTCCTGCCTTGAGTGTACATGGAGAACAATTCATCACTGTCCTCTTTCTTTGTAACAGCCCTTAACATATTTGAAGACTGAAGTCCTCCCTCAGCTTTCTTTTCTCAAGACTAAATATGTCCCATTGTTTTACCTTTCCTGATAGTTCAGGTTTTCTAAACTTCTTATCCTTTTTGTTGCTTTCCCCAGGACTCTCTAGCTTGTCCACATATTTCTTAAAGTGTGGTGCCCAAAACTGGACACACAACTTTAGCTGAGGCCTACCATTGCTAACTAGAGTTCGTTCCAAAACAACCTCCTGTATTGCATACAACCCTTCTTAATACGTCCCAGAATGACATTTGACTTTCTTAAAACTGATTCACATTGTTGGCTCATATTCAATTTGTGATCCACTATAACACCCTCATCCTTTTCTGCAATACTACTGCCTAGCAAGTTATTTCCCAATTTGTATTCACACATTTGATTTTTTTCCTTCCAAAGTGCAGTACTTTGCTCTTGTCTTTATTGAATTTCATCTTGTTGATTCCAGACCAGTTCTTCAGTTTTGTTTTTAATTCTAATCCTGTCCTTCAAAGTGTTTGAAACCCCTCCCAGCTTGATGTCCTCCTCAGACTTTACGAGCATATTCTCCACTTCATACCAAGTCATTAATGGAAATAATGAATAGTAATAAACCCAGGACTGACCCCTGAGAGACCCCATTAGATACACCCTTCCAGTTTGACAGTGAACTGTTGATAACTACTATTTGAGAATGGTCTTTTAAACCAGCTGTGCATCCACCCTATAGTAACTTCTTCTAGACTACATTTACCTAGTTTGCTTAATAGACTGTCATGTGGGACTATGTCAAAAGCTTTAGTAACATCAAGATCTATCACACATGCTACTTCCACCCCAGCCAGTGGGCCAGTAACCCTATCAAAGAAGGGGCCTGTCAGGATTTATTTTTGATGAATCCATGTGGACTATTACATGAAACCCTATTATCCTGTAGGCACTTACAAACTGATTGATTGTTTTAATAACTTGTTCCAGTATTTTTACAAGTATCAAAGTTAGGCTGACTGGTCTCTAATTAGCTGAGTCCTTTGTTCCCCTTTTTAAAGATATGTACTATGTTTGCTGTTTTCCAGGCTTCTGGGACCGTACCCGTCCTCCATGAATTTTTGAAGATAATTCCCAATGATTCTGAGATTGCTATGTCTAATTCCTTCAGTTCCTTAGGTTAAACTTTGTCAGGCCCTGCCATCTTGAATGCATCTAATTTATCTAAATATTCTCTAAATTGTTCCTTCCCTCTTATTGTTAATATTGTGTTAAGCATTTGGTCACAGTTAACCTTTTTATGGAAGACTTAAGCAAAACAGGCATTAAACACCTCAGCCTTCTTGATGTCACGTGTTCTTAGTTCTTCTTCTCCAGCTAAGCTGTGGTCCAGTATTTTCTCTTCCTCCTAATGTATTTCTAGAACCTCTTCATATTGCCTTTTGTTTCTTGCTAGACATAATACATTTTGTCTTAGGCGTTCTGATTTTTGTCTCTACATGCTTGTGCTGTTCTTGTCTGTCCATCCTTAGCAATTTGTCTGTTTCTACATTTATAGAATTCCTTTTTTCATTTTTCAGGTAAAGGAGCTATTTGTGAGCCTTTGGTTTCAAAATGCTAAGGATGGACTTTTGTTTATTGGTTGGCTTGTTCTTTTTGGCAATGAGGACACAATATACATTTAGAATAACTTGCTGTAACAGGACATTCTTGGTTGATAAATGCAAAGTAATGCACACTGGAAAACCTAATCCCAATTGTACATACAAGACAATGGGATCTAAATTAGCTATTACCACTTAAGAGATCTTGGAGTCATTGTGGATAGTTCTGTGAAAACGTCCACTCAATGCACAGTGGCATTCCAAAAAGCGAACCGAACGTTAGGAATAATTAGGAAAAGGATAGAAGATAAGATAGTAAATGTCATAATGCCATTATATAAATCCATGGTATGCCCATACCTTGAATACTATGTCTCGTTCTGGTCACCCCATCTCAAAGATCTATTAGAATTGGAAAAAGTACAGAGAAGGGCAACAAAAATGATTAGGGATATAGAACAACTTCCATATGAGGAGAGTTTAAGACTGTCTCTTTTCAGTTTGGAAAAGAGATGATGATGAAGGGGGAATATGATTGTGACTGGTGTGGAGAAAGTAAATAAGTGGTATTTACTCCTTCACATAACACTAGAACCAGGGGTCACCCAATGAAATTAATAGGCAGTAGGTTTAAAACAAACAAATGGAAGTACTTCTTCAACTCATTGCCAGGGGATGTTGTGAAGGCCAAAAGCATAACTCAGTTCAAAAATGAGATCAATAAGTTCGTGGAGGATAGGTACATCAGTGGGTATTAGCCAAGATGGTCAGGGATGCAATCCTGTGCTCTAGGTGTCCCTGGCCTCTGACTATGATACGCTGGGAGTGGACGTCAGGGGATGAATCACTTGATAATTGCCCCATTTTGTTCATTCCCTCTGAAGCACCTGACATTGGCCACTGTTGGAAGACAGGATACGGGTCTAGATGGACCACTGGTCTGATCCAGGATGGCCATTCTTATGGTTCAGGGGTGTGCAAACTTTTTGGCCCGAGGGCCACATCTGGGTATGGAAATTGTATGGCAGGTCATGATTGCTCACGAAATTGGGGGTTAGGGTGAGGGCTCCGGCTGGGGGTGCAGGCTCTGGGGTGGGGCCAGAAATGGTGAGTTCAGGGTGCGGGAGGGAGCTCTGGCTGGGGATGCGGGCTCTGGGATGGGGTTGGGGATGAGTGGTTGGGGGTGCAAGAGTTCTCTGGGCTCGGACCCCCTTCTGTCTCCTACATTGAGGAGTGGCGAGGTGGCTCTGCGCGCTGCCCTGTCCGCAGGCGCCACCCCTGCAGCTCCCATTGGTCGCGTAGGAGCCGGAGGGGGGACGTGCTGCTGCTTTCGGGAGCCATGGCACGTGCAGAGTGGGGCAAGCCCATGACCCTGCTGCCTGGCTGGAGCTCGAGGGCCAGATTAAAACATCTGAAGGTCTGGATGTGGCCCCCAGGCCATAGTTTGCCCACCCCTGTTATGGTTGGTTGAATGTTCTCCAGTAAAGTAATTTTGTGGGTGGGAGTTTGGCAGTTTAAGTAGATTACAATCTGTTTTCTTGGGTCTTGCACTCTAGAGCAGAAGATCAATGTGTACTAATGTGTCATTTTTTAGAGTAGGTCAGACTGGGCATGTCAAACTTTATAGTGTATTTAAAAATCATAACAGCTTTATAGAAGAGATATAGTAAAGAGTAATGGAGTAATCCATTACCACTGCATATTAATAAAGGATTGTTCCCCACAACACACTTTCTAGTGTCTTTTTGAGCCTAGTCTAAATGCCAAGTAATGTGGTTTCTACATCCTTTGGGGAACCTGCAATAGAGCTTAATATTTACTCTCAGGATGTTTTGCCTTTGTAGTCATGATTTCCCCTTTATTGCTCCTAGTTACATTGCTTTTTATTTACTACCCTAACCAACTCTTGTGCCTTTGCTGGTGTTTACATC
Organism: Natator depressus; assembly: GCF_965152275.1. Lineage (NCBI taxonomy): Eukaryota > Metazoa > Chordata > Testudines > Cheloniidae > Natator > Natator depressus. Next base: position 279,511,730 of record NC_134234.1, read on the forward strand.
CTTCAAATCCCTATAACCTATTAGGGTGTCCTCCCCATCATGCTTAGAAAAATATTTGTGGGTATAGTTTTTCTTTTTCATTCGTCAATTTTTTCCTGCATTTGTCTGATAACTGGAGTTACTTTTTCTGAACTTCAGTTCCTCCTTTTTTTGGTAAGATAGTGCCAAGAGCTGAGCAACTTTTACACACAGTCACTCCAAAGTTTTACAGAGACGGGGTTACTTTATTTCTTTGATGTATACCCAACCAGAAATATAATTGGCTTTTATTTCTTTGCTGCCATTTTGCAGTGCAAACACATGTCTAATACACTCTTTTCTTTTAGAACATCAGCTTTTGGAACTGGAGCAGCATCTAGCACAGACAGAGAAAATTTTAAATTCTTTATTGACTCAGTTAGACCCACTGTCAAACTGGTGAGTAATTCCAGGATAAGGAATACAGGTTATGCCTTAAATAAAGTTATACTAATTGACTTCTAACTTTTTTAGGGAGTTACAAACATTTCAAGATCATCTTATTTATGAGGAACTGAGAAACCTTGTTTGTAATGTAGCATTTGTATAATGCTGTACAGACAGTAGCCACCTCTTCAGATTTAAACAGGCATTCCTACAGACAGCTCCCTTGTTGACATACAGATGTAAGCTGCATAGTAATGGGATGATAATACTGCAAAGTGGTATTTTCATGTCTTGCCACATTCAAAACACCCATACAAACATGTTCACCAATTTTGCTTCAGTTCTTTAGAACCAATATTATCTTAAGTACTAAGTAAAATTCCTGGTTTCTCAAATTATTTTTTAATAAAGATTGTCTTCAGAATTATGGAAAGCTCAGTTGTAGAAAAACTGATCTTAATTGAAACTTAATACAGATTCTGAGGAAGGAGAAATAAGTATAGTTTAGTGAAATCTCTTCTAAATACAAAGTAAACCTAAATAGCATTTGAAATTCTTTGCTGGGGATTGGATGGCTCATGACTTAACATAATATGGAGTTTCTTCCCCTTCCAGATCATGGGTAGTGACCAAAAGTAACTACCATTTGATAGCGACCATATTTGGCCTTTATGAACTTAACTTATTTGGTTTAGGTGGCTATAAATATATATCATAGGGAATTATCATAATTTCTGATCCATTGGTAGTCTCAGTAGAAAATAAGTAGCTCATGTTAGTTATTCCCTATACTTCTAGAAAAGTACCTCCCCTGAAGTAGGGTTGAGGCACACTAATTGGGAGTGTTGTACATCAGCAATCAGGAGTCCCTATCTGCATGTGAACTGAGTACTGGGTGTTGATTTGACATCTTTCATGAGAACTACATTATTAAATTAAAGCAAATGTATTACCTCAGTGCTGTTCTTGAACTTAATAACTTTCAATACATTATTAAATTTAACAGGTACTGCATGTGTTGAAACTCCTTATTAAATCAGAAAATTTAATGACAAACTTGCAACTGGCTAATACTCTAACGGCAATCTCTTCAAAACAAAACATCTTGATAAAACACTCTTATCGAAGCTGTAATGTTCCCCTTCTGAGGTATTCTAGACAACTTGTCTAAGAGCTTTCATCATTAATTCCATGTTTCAGTGGGCACTTAAACTGGAACACCCATCATAAAAATTCAGTAATGAAATCAGCCAGTAGCTATATTTCAGTTTTGCTTTTTTCTCCCTCAGTCTTCAGAGGAAACGTAATGATGGTTGCCAACAAGTTTTCAAACTGTTTAGTCACTCCAACCATGATAGTAGTAATTCACCTGGAAAAAATAGTTCGATCTATTCTGGAGTCAGAATAATATTTTCAATGCAATTTTGACAAGTATTCATTTCCAGCTGTAGTTCAGGTGAACCTTCAGCTTCTTGTGTCTTTCTTCATTTCAGTGTTAATGCTTTGGCTTGTGAACAGAAAGATGAAATAATGACACAGCTCCAGTCCATTAGACAGCTGATGAAGGAAAGTGGATTAGATAAATCAGAAATGAAAATAAAAGGTACTTCTAGTTTTCAGTCAATGTTGTAGATCAGGGATCTTAGTCAAATTACCAGGAGGGCCGCATGAAGACTAATACATTGGCCTGAGGGCCGCATCACTGACACTGCCCACTACCCCTTCCCCAAATCCCTGCCCCACCTCTTCTCCACCTCTTCCCTGAGCACACAGCTCCCCGCTCCCGTCGCCCCTCCTGGAAACCGCTAAGTGCTGCAAACAGCACTTTGTTTGGCGGCTGGAAGAGCCTGGAGGTAGGTAGAGGAGCAGGGACGAGGCGCATTGGAGGGGCGGCGGGGGAGGGGAGCTTGGCAGTCGCAGGAAATAACTGGGAGGGGTACAGAGAACTTGGCGGGCCACAGCAAATAGCTCCGCAGACTGCGTGTTTGAGACCCCTGTTGTAGATCCTTATTACAGTAAAATCAGTGTTTAGCTTACTTAAGTTGTAAATAATTGAATGTTCAGTTCATTCATCTTGGATGCAATATGGTTCTTACTTCCAGAATGGTGGATATTATCAGACAGTATTTTAAAATCTTATTTTTTGCCACTTGTTGTAGTCTATAAAAGTAGCAGCTCACTTCTTACCTGTGGGGTACCTAGTTACAAATTGAGATGTTGTATCTTTAGAGGTGGGAACACAGTTCAATCCTACCAGAATATACTGCTGCATTTAGAGCCAGAAGTCCTCTGCTGCTTTATTAATGAGACTGGAATTGTCTGAATGCATCATGAGTTCTCAGCCTCAATAGGTCTCAAATGCATTAGTCAGACTTTTTGGAGGAATTCAAACTGAAACTTCTAAGAATGACTTCTGAAACTGAAAACTCTATCACTAACCTTAAATCTCCATTTTCTTGTTTTGTAAACTAAGATGTTAATCACACCTGTAATGAGAAACTTGAAGATCTCATTCAGTCGTTTGGCAGACACACTCAGGAAAAAGCAGATGACAAAGAAGATCATAGTATTGAAGATGTGCTTGAAGATACTGATGGTTGTTACAGAAAGGAAGAGCATGAACTGTGTGATGATGAATTCACACTTAGTCAGCTGATTGAGCCAAAGATGATAGAAGTTCAAGAAATAATAAATAGAGAGATACTGGAACCAGAAGAGACTGAATTAAGGAGGCGTAATAGATATGAATTAAATATGCTTATATAAAATGTTCAAAATTAAAGAATTGTTGCACATAACGTATGCACTTTTAAAATATTCTGTCACTGCTATATGCTTTAGAGGTGAAATCCTGCCCCACTGAAGTCAATGGGAGTTCTGCAGTTGACTTCAGTGGGTGGCAGGCTTTCACCCAGAATCTTTACACATATATTTCTGTTTATTTTTCCTATAGAAAATATTTCTGTACTATCTGTATATAATACACTGAAATTACACATGGTGCTTCACTAAAGCATCAAGGTTTCTTAATACAATATTTGTTTTCATACCTAATTAAAACTAAGAGGAATAGATATAACTCATAGTGATTATTTTAAATATAGAAATCTTAGAGTAATTTACAGGTCTTTTTCTGGAGTTGCACATGCAAACTGAAGGAAGTATACTGCCTGGGAGATTCTGCATGCCCACTGAAAATGGCTCTCCTGTAGAATTCCTGGGCTTCCCTGCAGAAAATGGCAGGGAAGCATAGGGAAGCCACGCCGGAGGAGGGAGGTGGGGTGACCATGGCTGCAGTTTTTTGGGGGGTATTGCCCCCTCCAAACGGAGTGAGGCGCATGGGAGACACACAAGGTTCCATGCCACTGCCCGCCCTCATTTCTGCAAGCACACAGCTACCCAGCTGAAGGAGGCTGCTTTCTGCTCTGCTGCCTCTGCAGCTGAACAGCGCCTCCTGAGTCCAAGTAGTAGTTGTGCTCCCTTTGCGTGTGCTGGGAGCTTTCCTGTTTTCTGTGCAACAGTGAGTACCTGCGGTGGGGCTGGGTAAGCGGGGGTGGGGGAAGAGGCAGTGAGGAAGGAAGGGGTGGAATAGAGCAGGGGGAGGGGAATGTGGGAGTGAGGGGAGGGGGATAGAGAAGAAAGGGGATAGGGGAATCGTGGGGAGAAGCAAGAGTCTGGCATGCAGTATCCCCTCGGCAGCAGCTGGGGCTCCCCTGTTAAGCAGGCCCATCAAACCCTTACCCTGATAATCCCTACTGCCATACACCTGGACCCCTCTGAGCCCCCTCCACCCCACTGATCCCCGACCTGCTGCGCCTGGATCCCCACCCTATCAAGCCCCACTACCCCAGCACCTGAACCTCCCCACTGAGCCCCCACACCCGGACCTCCCTGCTGAGCTCCAACACCTTCACCAGGATCCCCTGCTGAGTCCCATTGCCCCTGCACCTAGGAACAGCACTCCGCCTCCGCCCCTGCCCCCCAAGCCCAGTGCATCCAGATATCAAAGGTATGATGATCAACAGATGGCTCAGGCAGTGGTGCTATAAGGTGGGTTTTGGAGTGTTTGACCACTGGGAAGTATTCAGGGACAGAGGACTGTTCTCATGGGACAGACTCCACCTGAGTAGGGAGGGAAATAGACATCTGGGTTGGAGGTTGGCACAACTGATTAAAAGAGCTTTAAACTAGGAACTCAGAGGGGATGGTTGGGAGATGATTGTGTAATCTTCATGTCTGATTCTAATGTTGACGGAGGAAAATCAAGAAGGAGAATGCAGCAATGGAGAAAGGAACAGCAGTGGGTAGAAGAATGAACATTAAGAGGAAAGAGTGCTCATATCAATTAAGCTAACAGGTAGGTGACACTGGCAGTAAAATGGCTGTACCCAATTGGGTGAGGAATCTGGGCAAAGCCAAGCAGAAACAACTAAAATGTTTGTATACCAATGCAAGGAGCCTGGATAACAAAATGGAGGAACTAGAACTACTCATGCAGGAAGCGAAACCAGGTATTGTAAGGATAGCAAATGTGGTAGAATAGTAGTCATGACTGGAGTACAGGTATTGAAGGGTATGTGCTGTTCAAGAAAGACAGAAATAAATGTAAAGGTGGTGGAGTAATATATTAATGACAAGGTAGACTGTAAATAAAAGAAGTGATGGATAAGACAGTCTGTTTTGGGTCAAAAATCACTGAGGAAGAACTACCAGAGGTTCCCCAGGGCTAGTGCTTGGGGTATGCTACAGACCCCCCAGAATCCAATTTGGATATGGATAGAGACCTCTTTAATGTTTTTAATGAAATAAATACTGGGAATTATCTGGGAAGTTAGTTTCCCATAATCACACACAGATTGGAGGACAAGTGTTACTACTAATAGTAGGGCCCAGATTTTCCTGGGTGTGAATCACTGCACCAACTAAAGGTGATGCCATTTTAGATTTGGTATTGGTGAGTCGTAAGGACCTCATAGAAGAGCTGATTGTAGGGACAACCTTGGTTCAAGTCATCATGAGCTAATTCAGTTTAAACTAAATGGAAGGATAAACAAAAATAGATCTGCATCAAGGGTCCTTGATTTTCAAAAGGGCAAACTTTAAAAAATTAAGGGAATTTGTTAAGGAAGTGGACTGGACTGAACTCAAGGTTCTGAATGTGGTGGAGGCTTGGAATTACTTAGTCACCATTGCAAAAACTGTCTGAAGCCTGCATCGCAAGCCAGGGGAAAACATTTGTAGGGAAGGGTTGCAGACCAAGCTGAATGGATAAGCATCTCAAAGAGGTTATTAAGAGAAAGCAGAATGGGCTAGATCAGCAAGGAAAGATGATTCCTCTTGGAGGTCAGAAAAGAGAGCTGTCAAAAGCCAAGCAGAGTTGGACCTTGCAAAGAAGATTAAAACCAATAGTAAAAGGTTCTGTAGCCATATAAGTAGAAAGAAACTAAGGAAAGAAGTGGGACTGCTGAGCACTGAGGATGGGGTGGAGATTAAAGATAATCTAGGCATGACAACACTTAAACTGAGGCAAAGTGTCTAAGTGGTAATAAGGTTCTTCGGGATAGTGGAAGGGTGGCTAATGGGAATGAGGATATGGAAGTGGAAATTTCCACATCTGAGGTGGAAGTCAAACAGCTTAATGGGACTAAATCAGGGGGCTGGATAATCTCTATCCAAGAATATTAAAGGAACTGGCACATGAAATTTGAAGCCCAATAGCAAGGATTTTTAATGAATCTGTGAACTCAGGGGTTGTACCCTATGACTACAGAATTGCTAATATAGTATCTATTTTTAAGAGTGATCTGGGAAACTGCAGGCCCATTAGGTTGACCTCAGTTGTATGTAAGGTCTTGGAACAAATTTTGAAAGAGGAAGTAGTTAAGGACATAGAGGTAAATGGTAATTGGGATAGAATATAACATGGTTTTACAAAAGGTAGATTGTGCCAGACCAATGTGATCTTATTCTTTAAGATAACTGATTTTTTAGACAAAGAACATGCAGATCACATCTACCTGGATTTTTAGTAAGGCATTTGATCCAGTTCCACATGGGAAATTATTAAATTACAGAAGATGGGGGATTACTATGTTGGCAAAAAGTTGGGTGAGGAACTGGTTAAAGGGGAGACTACAAGGAGTCATACTAAAAGGTGAACTGTCAGGATGGAGGGAGGTTATGAGTGGAGTTCTTCAGGGATTGGTTTTGGGACCTATTTTAACTTCATTAATGATCTTGGCACAAAAACTGGGAGTGTGCTAATAAAATCCGTGGATGACATGAAGTTCAGAAGAATTGCCAATATGGAGGAGGACCGTAATACCATACAAGAAGGTCTGGATGACCTTGAAAACTGGAATAGAAATGGGATAAAACTTAATAATGAAGAGTACAATGTCATACACTTAAGGACTAACAACAAGAATTTTTGCTATAAGCTGGGGATTTATCAGTGGGAAGCGACAGGAGGAGGAGAAAGACCTGGGTGAATTAGATGATCACAGGATGACTGAGCTGTGAAAAGGCTCATGCAGTCCAAAAATGTGTCAGGCAGGGTATTTCCAGTAGAGACAGGGAATGTTAGTACCATGGTACAAGGCACTGGTGAGACTACACCTGGAATACTGTGTGCAGTTCTGGTCTGCCATGTTTAAGAAAAATTAATTCAAACAGGATCAGGTGCAGAGAAGGGCTATTAGGATGATCTGAGGAATGGAAAACCTACCTTAGAGGAGATTCAAAGACCTTGGCTTGTTTAGCCTAACTAAATGAAGGCTGAGGGGAGATATGGTTGCTCTCTCCCACCCTTGTATTTATCTCTGATGTATTTACAGAGGAGCTACTTAAGTTAAACGCCAATGTAGACATAAGAACAAATGGATATAAACTGGCCATCAACAAGTTTAGGCTTGAAATTAGACAAAGGTTTCTAACCATCAGAGGAGTGAAGTTCTGGAATAATCTCCCAAGGGGGGTGTCATAAAGGGAAGGGTAAACACCTTTAAAATCCCTCCTGGCCAGAGGAAAAACCCTTTCACCTGTAAAGGGTTAAGAAGCTAGGATAACCTCGCTGGCACCTGACCAAAATGACCAATGAGGAGACAAGATACTTTCAAAGCTGGAGGGGGGAGAAACAAAGGCTCTCTCTGTGTTGCTTTTGCTGGGAACAGAAAAGGAATGGAGTCTTAGAACTTAATAAGTAATCTAGCTAGATATGCGTTAGATTCTGTTTTGTTTAAATGGCTGATAAAATAAGCTGTGCTGAATGGAATGTATATTCCTGTTTTTCTGTCTTTTTGTAACTTAAGGTTTTGCCTAGAGGGATTCTCTATGTTTTGAATCTGATTACCCTGTAAGGTATTTACCATCCTGATTTTACAGAGGTGATTCTTTTACTTTTTTTCTTCAATTAAAATTCTTCTTTTAAGAACCTGATTGCTTTTTCATTGTTCTTAAGATCCAAGGGTTTGGGTCTGTGTTCACCTATGCAAATTGGTGAGGATTTTTATCAAGCCTTCCCCAGGAAAGGGGGTGTAGGGTTCGGGGAGGATTTTGGGGGAAAGACGTTTCCAAGCGGGCTCTTTCCCTGTTATGTATGTTAGATGCTTGGTGGTGGCAGCAATAAAGTCCAAGGGCAAAAGGTAAAATAGTTTGTACCTTGGAAGTTTTAACCTAAGCTGGTAAAAATAAGCTTAGGGGGTTTTCATGCAGGTCCCCACATCTGTACCCTAGAGTTCAGAGTGGGGAAGGAACCTTGACAGGGGCAAAAAAAAATCTAACTGGCTTCAAGATGGAGCTTGATAAATTTATGGAGGGGATGGTATGATGATTGCCTACAATAGCATGTAGCTGATCTGCAACTGCTAGCAGTAAATATCTCCAATGGCTGGTGATGGAACACTACATAGAATTCTTTCCCAGGTGTCTGGTGTTGGGTCTTGCCCACATGCTCATGGTCTAACTGATGGTCATATTTGGGGTTGGGAAGGAATTTTCTCCCAGGTCAGATTGGCAGAGACCCTGGGGGGTTTTCGCCTTCCTCTGCAACTTGGGGCATGAGTCACTTGCAGATTTAAACTAGTGTAAATGGTGGATTCTCTGTAACTTGAAGTCTTTAAATCAATGTTTGAGACTTCAGTAACTCAGCCAGAAGTTATAGGTCTTTTACAGAACTGGGTGGATAAGCTTCTGTGGCCTATGATATGCAGGAGATCAGACTAGATCATCATGATGGTCCCTTATGGCCTTAAAATCTATAATCTTACAGGTTGCCCCTCCTTAGGAAAATTAAGCTAGATGTTGTGCAGTACTAACCTAAAAATCTTTTGAAGTATGACAGGGATAGGCCTCTGAAGCAGAGATACCAAATGGGAGAACAATTTATGTTAAAGGAGCCAGATTAGCACTTAAAATACCCAAATTGATAGTTTGCCTTTCATTTCTCACTGTGTAAGACATAGTTGTAATATCTTTATCACAATTCAGCTTCACATTCAAAACCAGTAACCTTTCTAAATTGGCTGCAAAGATCCAGCTGGAGAATAACAGTCTACACTGTAGCAAGTTTTCAAACCTCGGTTGCCATCATTAGGCCTCTAAGTGGTGTGACTTCCAGAAACACTTAACCTCCCCAAAGCCCGTTAAAGTTAATGGTAGTTTCAGGTGGTCAGCACGTCTGGAAATACACACTCCTACATAAGTGCCTTAGGCATCCAAGTTTTAAAACTTTGCAGATGTTGTGTTTTTACTGCTATAATATATTTCCTGTTACACTGACCTAACGGAAACACAGAATTCTGTACCAGGCTAGTCTCCAAGTTTTGAATCCAGTTGCAATTCAACAGCTGTTTCTTCCAGTCTCGGCTTTTTTCTGGGTACAAAATAAGTTTGAGTATTACAATAGAGTTGAAGCTTTGAGGTCTTCCTTATGGGAAACTTCGTACTGGATAGCCACAGTGATAAGCCTAGCCAACATACAAGAATCTACATTGTATAAATCAACTCTCAAAAAGTATTACGTAATGTAAAACTGGTTCTACTAGATAGACTTTAAATGATTGGCTGTTATTCCTCTAGCTTTCTGGAATAAGGTGATTACCAGGTGCAATCAGGAATAAATTTGCATGAAGATTATTGAATGGTTGAAGGACCCAGTTTTCTTTCCTCTGTTGCATCTGGTTAATGTGACTTAATGGTAGAAGCAGGATACTTTCCTGATATAGTAATTCCTGTGAAGACAGACAATCTGCATACATTTTTGTCATGTAAAATAAATATAGTAGGGAAAATACAAAAACACTTCTATGTTAACAAATATACATTGTGGCATTACACTCCATATTCTTTATGGAAATATGCTTATAATATGGATATGACATAACTGATATATTATGCAAGATGGGTCTTGTAAGGTATCATTGGAAAGACTATGATTTACTGAATGTGATTATCCAATTTGTATGCATGTATCATTTCTGTATCTAATGTTACGAATATGGACTACATTACAATTACAACTGGGTGTGTATTGGGAAGACACCCACCAGATGATCAGCCATCACATTTGATGGATCATCAGGAAGGAACAACAAGACTATGAAGATACTAATCTGTCCCTTCTGGAAGGTGTCTGGGGACCTAACTGTGACACTACTAGGTCAGGTGGTCTTGTCAACTGATACTTCTTGTAACTTTCCATTGAAAGGGAAGGGGAGTCAAGTTTGCAAAACAAAGGATTCCCGCCTCATCTAAATCTAATTTAAGGGTGGGGAGGAAGGCAAATGGGGGGACTCCTCTCCATGTCCTGCCTGGCTGCCCAAGAAGAGAGACTGCTAAAGACACCTGAAGGGAAGGCAAAGGGGGAGTCCAGACTGAGACAGGGATCCAGTCTGAAAAGAAATATAACTGGAACTCTAAACCACAGAGACTTTGCAACCTGCCTAAAATAACATTTAGGGTAAGAAATTGCATTTTGTAACCTGTTTCTTAAGTATATTGAACTTAGCTTCCATATTTTGTTTTGTTTGCTCAGTAATCTGCTTTGTTCTGTCTGTTGTTGCTTATATTCACATCAAATTCACCTTTTATAGTTTTGTTAATATAACCCTGTGCGTACAATTAATAATTGGGAGCAGGGAAAGAGGCTGTGCATACCTTCCTCCACATTGAGGGAGGAGGCGGATTTCATAATATAGCTTTGGTTCTGCACCTCAAGGAAAGTGGACACCAGAGTGCTGAGGGCAAGTTCCTTGCACTGAGCCTTTCCAGAACTGATCTCAGAGTCTGTTTTGTTCTGCAGTTGGGTATGGCCCTGCCTGTGCGTGTGCTGGAAGAGGCTTAATAGCTTGGCTCAGCAAGACAGGTAAAAAGGGTGCCCAGGCTGGCTTAACAAGCAGGCTCAGCGTTATCTCAGCACATCAGGTGACACCTTAAGGGGTCCAAACCATCGCATACATGTTTGGCAAATAAATTGTTAAATATTAATATTGTACTATAGACAATACGTGAAAACACCAGGATTTCTTGAAGTCTGATAAAGGTCCATCTAGCATATTTCTAAAAGTGGTTGAGCTATAGCAAAAATGCTCATTTAAAACAAACTTTCAAGAACAATCCAAAATAATAGAAAAATGCAAAATTATCTTCCATATGGCAATTGCTTCTCAGTTTACTGTTTTCTAATCTATATAATTTCTTAGGACATAACTAGTATAAAGAACTCCATTTGATATCATGCAATACAAGTATAGTAAACAGGGTAACAAGCAAATGAACTCGACTAAATAATTATGGATGCCATATGGCAAACTCAGTTTCATTTTTCCACAGTATGCATCCGATGAAGTGAGCTGTAGCTCACGAAAGCTTATGCTCAAATAAATTGGTTAGTCTCTAAGGTGCCACAAGTACTCCCTTTCTTTCAGTTTCATTTTAATAAGTACAAGGAAACAAATATGTAAAAGTAAAATGTTCAATCTAGTAATGAACAGCTTTCTAAGCAAAACACACTCACCATTGACAAATGCTGCTTAAAAAGTTAATGTCTAACAATTACGATGAAAAGCTAAAGTGCTCTAATTCTGTTCCACTTTACTTTTCTCAGGATGTTATGAGCAGGTTTGGTGACCGTGTGCCAGGAAAAAAAACAGGATTAACACCACAATTATAGTGGTATTTCAGGGCTGATGTAGTCTGTGTCAGATTATTAGAAATAACCTTTTCTGAAAGTTTATAACTCAGCTATCACTTGCTTTGGACAGAGTTTTGGCATATGAAATCTCTGTCCAGGACTAACTTCTTATCACTTTTTTTTTTTTTTTTTAAATTGCAAGATACTCCCTGAAAGCCAGTGTGGCTTCCATTCTGGGCATGGTGCTTCATACATGATTTGTACTCGGGCAAATTCAGGAGAACACAATCAAAACCTATGTGTAGTTTTTGTCAATCTTACTAATGCCTTTGATTTTGTAAATCAAGATGGCCTGTGACCGTCCCCTGCAAGTTTGGTTGTCCCGATAAGTTTGTGAACATTATTAAATCTTTTCAGGCAGGAATGGACATTCATGTCCTTGACCAAGGCTGCTTCTCAAGTCCCTTTGTCACCAGTACTGTATGGATAGTGGTGTGTTGAATCTACATTGTGTGAGAAGACAAAAGTTAATGAAAACAATTATTCATGAATTACTTTCCATTGATGATGATACTTCATTGACCTATGTACTCGGGGACATTCACCTTGACATTGCCTACAGATTGTTTTGCACATGCACCAAACTGTTTTGGCTTAACAATCAGCCTAAAGAAGACCAAAGTCATGGTGCATCCTCAATCAGGAAGTGGTGCAACTACTCTAGTTTTGTCCATCCACAATGTACCACTCAAGGTAGTGACAAATTGTGCTATGTAGGCAGTGTCATTTCATGAGATGCATGGTTTGATGACAACATTATGAAGCACATTGGTGCAGCCAGGGATGTCTTTGGAAAACTTCAGCATTATCTCTGGGACAAATATGCTATCAGTCTGCAAACAAACAGATGTTTACTGCGATGTCAACAGCATCATGCTCCTCTACAGCTGCAAATCATTAATTACTTATCAATGCCACCTAAAATTCTTAGACCAGTTCCACTACGATGTCTATGGTGGATAAGGAGAATTAAATGACCATATTTGATTCCAAACACCAAGGTTCTCAAGTGCTGCAGCATCACAGGCATTGAATCTTTTATAGTGAAACCGCAGCTCGGAAGGTGCAGTAGTGTGGTCTGTATGTCTGATGATAGAATACCGAAGGCTGTCTTCTACAGAGAATTGCAGGCTGGAACTTGTTTTAGAGGCAGACTAAGGAAACATTCCAAAGACTCAAAGCTAACCTCCAGTCTTGCAAAGTTGATGTCAACACCTAGGAGTCTAAGACCATGACAAGATCCGATGGCGGTAGCTCTGCCATCTCTAACTGAAAGACTTTGAGAGCTCATGGATTGCTGCAATCAAGGAGAGCTGTGCAGGGCACAAAACTAAAAGCAGTGCACACTTATCTGCAATTTATTTGTTTTTACCTGTGGCACTTGTGGATAGGGCTGGAGGGCTGAAATTGGTCTTGGGTCTCATCTCACGACCCACAATAAGTGACTGACTAGCTCATCCATTGAACTCAATAGGAGACTCCTTCATCATCATTAATTGTGTATTGGCTTCATCCTTATTCACACTTCTATAACTCAGAAGCTGCTTTAAGTGAAATCAATTGTATTTAATCATATGCAAGTGTGAATGCTTTGAGTCTCTTAAAAAAAGCACAAACATTCACATTAAATATCTAAAGAGGGATTAAATATGCAAGAGCTAAAGCAAAGAAATAATTTTAGGTACAGTTTACTTTGTCCTGTAAGTTGGCAATATACATGGCGTTCATCCTTTTTCTTCTAGAAGAGTGTTGGAAAACATTTTCCACTAAAATATATTAATTTTTTTTTCTAAAGCCGGATTTTTTTTTAATACTAAAGTTTCACTGAGCTAAGAGAAGAATATCAGCCACAGCCTCAACAAATGTCTCTAGTTGGGAAATGAGACACCACTTGGAAATACTAAAGTTAAAAGTGTAGGTCTGATGTAAGACTAGATTACTTCCAGGAATCTATTATGGCAGCGGTTCTCAAACTGGGGTCTGCAAGGGTACTCTAGGGGGTCCGCAAGTCATGTCTGGCTCCAGGGGGTCCATGAGTCATGTCTGGGGCTTCCAGTCCCTCTGATCAACTCCTTTCCCACCCTCCCAGTGCCTCCTGCATGTCACGGAACAGCTGTTCCACTGTGTGCAGGAGGCACTGGAAGGAAGGGGAGAGCTGGGATGGGGCGTGCTTGGGGGAGGGGGTGGAAAGAGACAAGGAAGAGGAGGAGCACGGAGGGGGCAGGAAGGGGTGGGACCGTGGGGGGGAAAGGGTGGAGTTGGGGCGGGGCCTGGGGCCAAGGAAGGGTTGAGCACCCCTCGGGAAAATTAAAGTTGGCTTAGGGGTCCATGAAAACTTTTAAATCAAAATGGGAGTTCTAGGGTTGCTAAAGTTTGAAAACTGCTGTATTCTGGCACTTAACAAAACAATGGAATCCTTCCTGAAGCTCAAGATGCTGGCTCCCTGTATTACTAAAGAAATTCTCCAATCTCCACTTTGCTTTTCTATTCTCTATTCTAAATAAGCAAAAGTCACTCCACCTTGAGTTGAACGCTGTGGACCCTGAGCATGCTCAGGGAGAACCCAGGATTTCTAAAATGGTGCCGTTGCAAAGAGCCAAGTATGTGGATCAGCAGAATCATAGCTCTGAGGCAAATGACAACAGTGAGCATGTGAAAGATTGGTGGCTACTAAGCATGTGCAGTAAGAGATGACAGAGAGGTCAGTTAACTGAGTAGCTAGCTGGTTGGAGCCCACTCAAACCGGTCACAACTTTAAAACAAAGGTCAGAACTGTTCAGAATTCTGAAGTAATAATTAATACTGGGCAAATGCGAGTGAGATAATTGCTTCAAAAAAAAAAACCTATATTAGAAGGGAGCGACAATGTAGCTTAAAAGGCCAGCTGCCAGCAGGCAATTTCTGAGTCTGATCCTGAGTCAGCGAGAGAGAGAGTCGGATGATCGGGAGAAGATGAAAACCAGCAAGAGGAGCCAAAGAAAAGCTGGTGGAAAGAAGTCAGAAAATCTGTGCCAGAGAGCAAGAAAGAAGACCAAAGCTGACTGACCATGAACTGAACAGCAACAGGGACTAGAGGAAAAATTCGAAAGAATTTATAAAGCAATACCAACAGATTTATAAAGTAAACCTGTTCTTTTAATTATATCATAGTATAACAATTGTGTAGGATAGTGTATAGGGTTAGCGTGTGTGTATTTATAAAAATGCATAAAATTCAGCTTTTAATTGCAACAATCTATGTAAACTTTAAAGCAATTTTAGAACTGCTGTCAGCAATTTGTTACAAACTGACCACTTGTAACAAATCCCTTTGCTTAGAATCATTTGAACGATATGCTATTGTACTTTGAATGCTCTTTAACTTGCAATAAGGGATTGTGTATCAGGGTTTTGGGGTTTTTTTTTTTAAGGCTGTCAAGCTATTAAAAAATTAATCATACTGTTAATACCTTTTTAAATATTTTTGGATGTTTTCTAAATTTTAAAATACATTGATTTCAATTACAACACAATACAAAGTGTACAGTGCTCACTTTATATTTTTGATTACAAGTATTTGCACTGTAAAAAAATAGTATTTTTCAATTCACTTAATACAAGTACTATAGTGAAATCTTTTTATCATGAAAGTTGAACTTACAAATGTAGAATTATGTAAAAAAAAAAAAAAACAATGTAAAATTTTAGAGCTTGCAAGTCCATTCAGTCCTACTTCTTGTTCAGCCAATCGCTCAGACAAACAAGCTTGTTTACATTTGCAGAAGATAATACTGCCCACTTCCTGTTTACAATGCCACCTGAAAGTGAGAACAGGCATTCTCATGGCACTGTTGTAGCTGGCGTCACAAGATATTTATGTGCCAGATGCGCTAAAGATTCATATGTCCCTTCAGGCTTCAGTCACCATTCCAGGGTACATAGTCCATGCTGATGACAGGTTCTGCTCGATCACTATCGAAAGCAGTATGGACCGACACATGTTCATTTTTGTTATGAGTCAGATGCCACCAGCAGAAGGTTGATTTTCTTTTTTGGTGGTTTGGGTTCTGTAGTTTCCACATCACAGGATTGCTCTTCTAAGACTTCTGAAAGCATGCTCCACACCTTGTCTCAGATTTTGGAAGGCATTTCATATTCTTAAACCTTGGGTCGAGTGATGTAGCTATCTTTAGAAATTTCACATTGGTACATTCTTTGCATTTTGTCAAATCTGCAGTGAAAGTGTTCTTAAAATGAACAATGTGTGCTGGGTCATCAGAACAGGTAATCATCAAGTGATCTGTTCCCTCATCTGGCAACCTCAACCCTTAGAAAGTGAAGAGAACTATACCAGGTTACCACAGTTCGCAGAAATAACAAGATACAAATGTGGGTTCCCATTTAGACTGTCCTTTAAAGCCGTAAGAAAAGGAGTACTTGTGGCACCTTAGAGACTAACCAATTTATTTGAGCATAAGCTTTTGTGAGCTACAGCTCAGTCTCTAAGGTGCCACAAGTACTCCTTTTCTTTTTGTGAATACAGACTAACATGGCTGCTACTCTGAAACCTTAAGCAGTGGTTTTCAACCTGTGGTTTGTAGACCCCTTGTCAGCAGACTACATCTAAGGGGTCTACAAAAGATTTTTGTTATCATAGAACAGTGGTTTTCAACCTGTGGTCTGTGGACTTGTGGGGGTCCTGTAAACTATGTCTAAGCTTTCCAAAGGGGACTGCACCTCCATTTGAAATATTTTAGGGGCCCATAAATGAAAAAAGGTTGAAAAATCACTTCTTTAACTGGAAGGGCAGATAGATATCTATCTTAAACAAAAAGAAGTGAAGCGGGTACTTGTGGACATGGGAACAGGCAAAACAGGTCAAGAACAATCTGAATGGGATCAAAGGCATTGGTCCTATAGGTCACCAACAAATCAGTGAGATCAAAGAGAGCCAGAACAGCACAAAAAGATGCAACGTCAAGACAACAGGACAAATATGAGAGCAGAAGAAACAATCCAGGTCCAGGAAAAATAAGACATTACAATAAATAATAGATAATAAATCCATGTGATTATAATGATAAAAGGATATAGTTAAATGGAAGCTGGGCTGTATACCATCCAGGATATTTCACTCTATGTGGATACAGTGTACTTAGGCTTGGAAGAATTTTTTTTTGTATAACTTTGACATACTATCTTTATTTTTAAGCATTGTTTTCAATTTTTATCAATTTTTAGTTGCACAAAATTATGTGTTATAAGCATTTTTTCAATATTTAAAAATCAAAATGATTAGAGTTTCAGGAAATTATGAAGAAAGGTCAGACAGTAATTATTAAATAACAGTAGGCATTGAAATTCAGGAAGTTAAACTTTATAAACTGTTAAAACACAAATTGTCAGCATTGCATGTCAAAATATACAAATTTCAGAGTAACAGCCGTGTTAGTCTGTATTCGTAAAAAGAAAAGAGTACTTGTGGCACCTTAGAGACTAACCAGTTTATTTGAGCATGAGCTTTCGTGAGCTAGTGAGCTGTAGCTCACGAAAGCTCATGCTCAAATAAACTGGTTAGTCTCTAAGGTGCCACCAGTACTCCTTTTCTTTTTTCTTTTTAAAATATACAAAGTAAGGGTATGTCTACACTGCCCATGTTACAGTGCTGTGATGTGGGCAGTTTAGTCACACTTTAGCGCCAGGGGAGAGCTCTCCTGGCGATTTAAAAAAAAACCCACCCTGACTGAGGGGTGGTAGCTTTATCGCCAGGGATAAAGTGCTGTCTATACTGGCGCTTTTCAGTACTAAACTTCTGTTGCTCAGGGGTGTGTGTTTTTTTTTTCACACCCCTATACAACTGAAGTGTTAGCACTGAAAGTGGCAGTATAGACACAGCCCAAGTATCCTTAAATCAAATTCTAATAAGTTCTCAAGCAGCATTTTTCTTACTTTGCCTATCTGGCAATTTCAATTATTTTTGATGGAAATATTTGTCAGTTTGTGTAGTATGAAATCAACATTTACCAATCAAAAACCTAATCCTTCCAAGTCTAAGTATACTTAATAGGTATAACATTACATTTAATTTATTGTGATTTGTATTATAAACATAAACAAAGTTAATAGCAAGAGACCTAGGTCTCCCCTATTGAGGTAAATTTGACTTTAGAAAAAAAATTCCAAAATTTATATTAAATGAAGAAAGGTCACCTATCATGGAAAATTTTAAGAATAAGTGAACTCAGATATGGTGTAGTAGTCTCATAATTTCCAATGTTATGAAGATGTTTGATAAGATTAGGTAAGGCTTAGTTCTTAAGACTATATACATATTACAAACAAACAAAAACAAAACCCACCAACAGGGAACTAACATGCCCATGGGGGAAGTAAGGAGAGTCCAGGCTCCCACAGCTAGAGGGGATCAAGTGACAATGGGGGAAATGCACAAGGAAGGAGGGAAATGGGGATCAGAGAACACTATTGACAAATAGAAAATAAATTTATTGCTTGATCTTATCAATGATGAGCAATTAGACAAATGGCATTGTCCTCGGTGCATAATATAAGTTATTGTGAACTGGCAATGCATTAAACGTTGTAGATAAATTCCACTTTAGTACCATTTGTAATCTGGGGTCAGTGACATTGCATCCTAGCTGAGGCACACATTATTCAAAATAATCTTGCTCTGCGTCTGGTTCTATGTAGATTTCTTTTATGGTACTGTTACCAATATTGGATCCTCACACAGCGATATTTAATACATTAACTACAGTCCATTCAGTAGGTTACCAGGAAAGTGGCATCTAACAGTAATGACTGGATCTATCTCAACTACAGGTGTATCACACAGCAACACAAACACACTATAAAAATGCCTATCCCAGATTTTCAAAATGAATCTATGATTAAAAGTGAACCCCAGTATCAGAGATGAATTCAAAAAGTATCTAACAATTTTTAATGTGCACATTGACCCACTTCCTTTAAATTTAGTAACATTATCAGATCAAAAAGACACACACATGATTCAGATTAGCAATGACATGTACAAGGCAAAGCAAGCCTCAAAAGACCTTAGCTGTGATGGGAATCTTAAAATGCTGATTTCCCGCACTTGGATAAAAGTTGCATTTAAAGCTTTGCTTATATTACAAGTATTAGTTTTAGTTGTGTGAATTATGTATTGCCGCTTATGCGGTTTGTTGAGATGGTATAAATCACATATAAATGCCTTCACCACTGTTTCATATATTAATTTGACAAAAGGGTTGCCTTGTTAATAACAATTGTCAAAGCAACAAGCGGGGGACCTGTGGACTAATATATATGCTGGGCTAACATATATATAGCATATCAATATGTATTATTCATACCCATATATTAATATGTATTCAGCACACTATCAATATACCATTATTTATTGCTAGCAGTTATAAGCCAGTTCAGGCTATATGTTTTTTCATAATCCTGTTCTCTTATGCTAAGTATCCCACAACAGTTTAAAAAGCTGAAATTAGCATTGGCATTAGAAAATAGAAAATTTGTCAAAGGCTAAATACTTTAATGTTTTGCCCTGGTACAAGCTAGGGAGATACCTTCACGGATCAGTACCTGGAATGCTAGTATCCAATCCAAAGCTCAGGAAGGTACAGAACAACAAGATAAGGACCTTGGACAATCTGAAGGGTTGGATTTTAGTGATATGCAAACAGTTTTGTAGCTTGTAAAATCATCCTATAAATACTCTTAGCTGAAATGTGTAACTTTGGAAGAATGCCTTCTGTGTAAGTGTATTGAACAATGCTCCAAGAGATGGTTTCCTGAACACTGGTATGGTACAGAACCTTTCCCCTTGTACTATAATATTATTGACTTTTAGCAATAAAGGTGACTGTTATTGGTTATTTGATCTCTTGAGTATATTTCATAATGAACCAAAGCGTGGTCAAGCAATTGACTGTACAAATTTACCAACACCAAAACCAGATGTTAAATGTCCTTTTATGTTTTAATTGAATGATTATATTAATAAAAATAATTAAAAATTTATGGCAAATCAGACTCAGGATGAGGGTACAATAATATAGGTGTTAAAAAAGAAATGCAATATATGTGGGAGTTTTAAAATTACTGTGTGTATGATGGGAACTCTACCAAAAATGTCTTATTTAAAGAAGGGGGTGCAAATGTAATGGGGACCTTTTTAACAAAGGGTGTTATACTGGGCCAGAGTAGCCTTGGTACTCAAGGATGAGTTTAATAATGTCATGATTGATAATGTTAAGGGAATGAACAATCCAACAAAATGGAAAAGGGTATTCTGCTCACTGAAAGAGTATAATCTTAGTATAATCTATTTAGAGTAAATACACCGGAAGAAAAATGTTGATAAATACCTGAATGCTTCTTGGATACAGCTACCATATGTCTCTCCAGGGCAATATAATAGAATAGGGATGGCAGTACTCTTTGCTAAACACTTCCCTTTTCTTGTTTCAGCACAATTTACAGTTACAGAGGGCAGATATATTTTAGTTAAGGGGTCCTTGAAAGGTAAATTTCTCATCATAGCTAATTATATACTCTCAATCAAGGGCAAACTTCCTGTTTTAAAAGCAGTTTCTAGTTTAGGAAATTTTAGGGAAAGTGATATTACTCCAGGGGGAGTGGCGGGTGTTAATGAGGTGCTTAATCCCCTTTTGAATTGATTGACTCTGCCCAGAGGGCATCCAGGGGTAGCAAGTACAAATGTGTTGCATCACTTAGAAAATGATGATCTGGCAGATGTCTAGCTGGAGATAAATCTGGATGTCAGGGATTATGCCTATTATTCTGCTACTAATAAATCTTATTCCAGTCTTGATATGATTTTCTTTTCTAGGACATTGGGCTAATTTGGCCAAAAAAAAGCTGATCTGGGAATTATAACTTGGTCTGATCATGCCCCTGCATATATTATATTAAAAATTGGGATTCAGTGGAAAAACAAAGTGCCTGGTGGTTGAATAGAGCATTACTGTATGACACCATCTTAGAATTCAAGAGCTGGAAGAAAATTTTCAGAAACACAGAGAAGAAAATGATAAGGAAGGGATCAATAACAGTGTTCTCTGGGACACTGGAAAGGCAGTAATGAGGGGATCCTTATAAAACATCATACCTCAAAAAGATGAGAGCTCTTGAAGAAGAGTGTTTGGTTAAAGAACTTTCTAATTTGGAAGGTAGACATAAATCTACAGGATCTAAAAGGGTGTATAAGAAAGTAATGAGATAAGAAGGAAGATTAACCTATTACAAACAAGGAAAGCTGAGCAAACACTTAGATATATTAAACAAAAATATTATGAAAAGGGCAATTAAGTTGATAGGTTTTTAGCCAGAAAGTTAAAAAAAAAAAAAAAAAAAAAAAAAACAGGATAAATCTGTCATGCCTCTGATTAGAAATAAAAAGGGAGATTTATTTATTGGCATCAAACAAATCTCTGAAGCATTTGCTAACTTTTTCTATATTTTGTATGCTTCACAACACCCCAATCCTGAATTTATTAATAGATATTTGAGAAGTGTGAGACTACCTCACCTCTCAGAGGATGATGTGGCAGCTCTAGATAGGCAAATTGCTGCAGAGGAAATTGAAGGTGTAATTAAGAATTTAAAATCCAATAAAGCTCCAGGTCCCGATGGGTTTTCTGGGAGTATTATAGAATGCTAAAGCAGGAGTTGGTCCCTTTTTTAACTGAATTGCTTAATGCTATATTGCAAGGGAATGAGAGTCCAGATTCCTAAAAAGAGGCAAAAATTGTTGTCAGTCTCAAAAAGGAAAAGATATTACCAATTGTACATCATGTGGACCTATTTCTTTAATTAACGTGGATGCTAAAACTTATGCTAACATGCTGGCAAACAGATTGAGTGTCAACTTGTCCAAATATGTTCACCCTGATCAATCTGGGTTTGTTGCTGGCAGGGATCTATCTGATAATATCAAAATAATTCTGAATTTGATATATAATATTAATTCGAGTAATTCTTCCTGTGTGCTACTTACTTTGGATGCCAAGAAAGCTTTGACTGGCTGGAGTGGGAGAACTTCAGACTGATTTTGATAAGGTTTGGTTTTGGAAATCAGTTTTATAGGGGCATATCCACCCTATATACTCATCCTTGGGCATGTACTTTGGTTAATGGTAATCAAATTCCCTCCTTTTAATTCATCTAGGTGGTATGAGACAGGTTTTCCTGTCATTCCCCCTGTTGTTCACTCTGGCAATAAAGCCATTTGCAATAAATGTGTTTGTGACAGAGTGCTATCAGCAGCACCCTGATCACTGATGTTGCGGCAGCATAAAGAAGACTGCAGGGTCAGCTGTGACCAATAAACACATGATGTCGGGTACCATGTGCACCTGTGTGGTAATTACTGGGATAATGATATAATTGGAGGATATAAGTAGAAGGAACAGGAAGCAAGCAGAGGCTCTAAAGGTAAGATGTGCTGAGGGGGAAGGTTGTGTGGAAAGTGCCTTTCATAAGGTGTGTGTTATGTTCTGTGTGTAGATGAGCAGAGGAATAAAAGGTACATGTGATGAAAGGAAAACAGTCCAGCATGAGGTGGCAGAAACAGGCTAGACAGTGCAGCACACTGAGTAGCTGAAAGAATACCCTGAGACATGCTTGTCTGTCAGTTTAACACACTTGATTGAGAGAAGGTGACTGAAGAGGTAACCAGTGTGAGGGCAGGGGGATCTGGACTCAATGAAGGAGATGCTGGGCTGGCTAGTGAGCAACCGACAGAAATACAGAAAACCCAGCAGGCAGAGAGGCAAGCGCTCTTGGGCTGGCAGGCAGAGCAGGAGAGGATGCTATAGAAGTTTATTAAGAAACAGTCTCAAATAAAGCAACACCTCCTAAAGAGATCAGTAAATTCCAGTGAGGGAACCGGAAATCTGGCGGGGGGCTTGGAACTATGTAGGATGGCCTTGATGCCTTTTTGGTGATGTTTGAGTGTGTGGCTACCAGTGCCAGAGGGGACAAGGATACTTGGGCATTATGGCTGTCTCCCTATCTCATGGCCACACCATTCCCTGGATGGGTGTAAATGAGTGGGGGCATGCTAATAAATAAAGGAAACAGTGAATTTGGAACAGAAACTTGTTTCTCTTTTGTTAAATGTGGACAAACTTTGCCATGGTATAAAACTACTCATTAAAGTGAAATTAAACAGCTACTATCTTTTTAAGTGTAGTCATCACCCCTGCCCCAATACAAAAAAAAAAAAAAGTGGTCGGTGTGTGTGTGCGAGCTTTTAGCCTTTAGGCTGTAAGTGCTTCAGGACCGTGGGTGATGTTTATGTGGAACTGTGCAGTGCCCGGTGTGTTTGTGGTTGTGACATATTGTACCCCATGTAACCCCCATACCCACATATTCACCACTGTTATATATGTTATGTTTTGTACAAAGTATGCCTTGTGAGATATTTGAAAAGTCATTCGATTGCGGATTAATATCCTGTTGAAAGGTATGTATAGCTTCATTGCAGATGAAGCTATGAGATTTTTGCTACATGCTTTGAGAGTCTGGCGACGGGCCACAGCCTAGTTCCTCAGAGATAACAAAAGAGTGACCAACCCCCAGCCAGATGTTCACTGACCAGCAGGGGAGTAAAGCCCGCCGACCGCAATTCCGGGCCCAGTGGCTCATCTGGCATTGCGGATTGCAGCCCGGGGCATGACCCAGGGGTGGGCTGCTGTTTCCAGCAGGGCAGGGTGTATTTCCCACGGGTGGCTCCCGAGGCCCGGGCTCGAACACGCGGGGCTCCGCAGGGACTAGGGACTGAGGGCTCAGGCTGATGGCTGGGTCTTTCGCGCGTTCACCAGCGCAGGTGCGCTGAGGGACACAGAGCGCAGGCGCCGGAGCGCACAAACCTCAGCCCGGGGCTCCATGCTTTCCATCCCGCGCCGCCGCCCCGCCTCTCAAGCCCGGAGGGGCGTGGCTATGGGAGGGGGGAGAGACACACAGGGTGGGAGGAGCCTGACTGGGCAGGACACACACCCCGGCGCGCGTCCCCGCCCCTCGAGTGCACGCGCAGCAGAGCCGGCGGGTGCGCGCACAGGGACGCTGCAAGACTTGGGAAAAGGGGCGGCGGCAGCAGAGGTGAGCGGGCGGCGAGTGCGCGCCTGGGGAGGGGGCGAGGGGCTCCTGGTCCTTCACTGCCGGGGCCTGCGGCCCGCCCCCCTAGCCCGAGAGCAGCGGGCGCTAGGCGGCCCGCAGCGTCCGGGCTTGTTTACGGGAAACCTAGGCAACGGGCGGGGCAAGGCGCGCCCTCGTGCGCGCGGCACTGCCCCTTCAGGACGCCCCGGAGGCCCAATTGCGGGGTTCCCTGTCCCCGGGCTGCGGGCATCGCCGGGAGAGACACCCCGCTGCCGAGCCCAGCGGCTGCCGGCGCGCCCGGGCTTAGCCAGGACAGCCCTCACCCCCCTTTCCCTGCCCCAAAACTCGGGAGTGGAACAAAAAACGGGTTCTTGTTGTTTTCCCTCTGGTTTCTGAGCCGGTAGGGTGCTCTTGCTTCAGGTGTCCAAGCGTTTCTCTGCAGCCACAGGGGTTAGAAACGTATAAAACAACACAAAAAATGGAGCTGCTCCTATAATTGCTTGGCTGCAGGAGCTTTAAGAAAAACACCAAACCCTGAGATTTATGATGAAACCACACTAGCTGGCAGTCCTGTGAACAGTATGGATCACTGGCTAGGGCTGTCCCATGAAGTCCTCAGCCAGAGAGCCTCAATATCCCTTTTGCACTTCTAACAACCTGTTCCAGAGAGATCAAAACTAAGGGTGAGAGGATTTCGGTCCCTAACCCTATTTATCCTGTTACCTTTCGTTTGAGACTACTAACAAGACCGACAAAGTGGGCAAGGTAATATCTTTTATTGGACCTACTTCTGTTGGTGAGGGAGACAAGCTTTGGAGCCACACCAGAGCTTTTCTTCAGGTCTGGGAAAGGTACCCTGAGCATCAAATGCAAGGTGTATCAGATTATTTAGCATAAGTAGTTAGCACATTGTCAAGGTTCCTCCCCCACTCTGAACTCTAGGGTACAGATGTGGGGACCTGCATGAAAAACCTCCTAAGCTTATCTTTACCAGCTTAGGTCAAAACTTCCCCAAGGTACAAAATATTCCACCCTTTGTCCTTGGATTGGCCGCTACCACCACCAAACAAATACTGGTTACTGGGGAAGAGCTGTTTGGACACGTCTTTCCCCCCAAAATACTTCCCAAAACCTTGCACCCCACTTCCTGGACAAGGTTTGGTAAAAAGCCTCACCAATTTGCCTAGGTGACTACAGACCCAGACCCTTGGATCTTAAGAAAAATGAACAATCCTCCTAACACTTGCACCCCCCCTTTCCAGGGAAATGTTGGATAAAAAGCCTCACCAATTTGCATAGGTGACCACAGACCCAAACCCTTGGATCTGAGAACAATGAAAAAGCATTCAGTTTTCTTACAAAAAGACTTTTAATAGAAATAGAAGTAAATAGAAATAAAAAAAAAATCCCCCCTGTAAAATCAGGATGGTAGATACCTTACAGGGTAATTAGATTCAAAACATAGAGAACCCCTCTAGGCAAAATCCTTAAGTTACAAAAAAGATACACAGACAGAAATAGTTATTCTATTCAGCACAATTTTTTTCTCAGCCATTTAAAGAAATCATAATCTAACACGTACCTAGCTAGATTACTTACTAAAAGTTCTAAGGCTTCATTCCTGGTCTATCCCCGACAAAGACAAAATATAGACAGACACACATACCCTTTGTTTCTCTCCCTCGTCCCAGCTTTTGAAAGTATCTTGTCTCCTCATTGGTCATTTTGGTCAGGTGCCAGCGAGGTTACCTTTAGCTTCTTAACCCTTTACAGGTGAGAGGAGATTTCCTCTGGCCAGGAGGGATTTTAAAGGGGTTTACCCTTCCCTTTATATTTATGACACACATATTCTAAGGGGCCACTAATGGACCACTCTTCCTTGAATGGTCCCTTAGAATGCGTGCTAACTACTTATGCTAAATAATCTGTTCTACCTTGTGGTGGTATTTCTGTGATGTGGATACTTGTCCACAAGGAAGTGGAGATGGTTAACTTGTGAGCTTTCTACTTCCCAAGATTTTTTTCCTACTGTAAAAGTTTATCTTTTACATCTTTTCTGTGTAGTGGTTAAATTGTTGTAAACACATAGTATTTTTATATTGAGTCAAAATATTTAATACTATTTTAAAAATCTGATTACATTAATTTGTGAATCGTAATAATGAATATGCACTAGTTTTTCCCTGTTATGATTATGAAAATCTCGTTACATTTTAAATGAAATGTTTGAGGTTCTGTGAAGATAGATGCATTTTCACTTTAAATAACAAATAGGCCCATCACCTCTGCTGGGGAGTAGAGCATGCTCGAAACTAACATCTGTTGAGTAACTGAATATAGGGACAACTCTTACTCCTGCATAATTTAGAACATACACCATGGGGCGTCGGGTTTCTGGGAATCTCGAAGTTGGGAGGGAGCCTGCCTGTAGGTGCAGAACTGTTCAGGATAGGGGAGGAAACTTCGCAGAGGGGATGGTGTGTGACATGAAGGGAGGGTTTGGAGCTATTAAGGTTACCGTAGCTGGGACCCAGAAGGATTCTTAGGGTATGGCAAAAGTTCTGGTCTGGCTAAAAATATGTAGGATGTAAGTCAGGAATGGAGAGGGTTGACACATCTAGTACAAATCACAAATGCTAGAGTTAAGAGGGGACTAGGGGAAGCCTGCAGTGAAAAGAAAATCAGTGTTTCCAGGGAGTGAAGTTTGAAGCTAAGACAGAAGCTTGGAACTGCTTCCAGCAAAAGATAACCCTGGCAAGGGAAGACTGAAGTCAGGAGTTACTGTGGAGATGGGCATCCAGTGCAACATTGCCATAGATCATTGATAGGGCCCTACCAAATTCATGGTCCATTTTGATCAATTTCATGGCCAGAGGGTTTTTAAATTGGTCAATTTAACCTTTTCCAATGTTTACATCTGAGATTTCACGGTGTTGTGACCGTGGGGATCCCAACCCAAAAGGTACTTGGAGGTGAGTCTGATCCACACACCCCCCGTCTCCCCAGGAGCTGTGCTGGTGAAGAGGAAGTTCTGAGTGCTGTCCCTTCCCAGCCCTGTGGGGAGGAATAGCTCGGTGGTTTGAGCATTGGCCTGCTAAACCCAGGGTTTTGAGTTCAATCCTCGAGGGGGCCATTTAGGGATCTGGGGCAAAAATTGGGGATTGGTCCTGCTGTGAGCAGGGGGTTGGAGTAGATGACCTCCTGAGGTCCCTTCCAACCCTGATATTCTATGATTTAGGGCCCTACCAATTTCACGGCCATGAAAAACATGTCACGGATTGTGAAATAAGCCCTTCCCCCACGAAATCTGATCTCCCTCATGCTGATGGGAATGCCCCAGCAAGGGGCTCATAGCTGCAAGTCCCGGCCGGGCTGGGGAGGGACAGAACTTGTTCTTCCTCTGCACAGCCACTGTTGGGGCTGCAGGAAGCTCTGGAGCTGGGCAGCAACCCTGGAGGTCCCTGCAGCCGGAGGAGGCTTGTGGAGGTGGGTCCGATCTCCCCCTTGCTGCTGGGAGCACCCAGTCAGTGGCTCCTAGCTGCCAATTCCACAGGGCTGGGAAGGGACAGCACTCAGAACTTCCTCTTCACCAGCACAGCTCCTGGGGAGACGGAGGTGTGTGTGACTCAGACTCACCTCCAGGTATCTTTTGGGTTGGGATCCCCACGGTCACAAATCATTGAATAAAAACTCCCAAGTTGGGAGTTTTAGGTACGTACTCTGTAATTTAATTATTTTCTATATAATTACTATTATAAATAAAAATATATGGTTTTCATATAGTCTTTTTTATTTACAGTTTATTGTGAAGTCCATTGTCAAATTTGCATGGATTTGGAGGTTAAAGGAGTTGCTGCGTCTCCTAGAGGGCAAGCTGAGCTGTCATCAAGGGGGAAGAAACTTAGTCAGGTATGTTTAATGGAAAGATTAATGTTTCTATTTTGATTTACAAATGTGTTTTTTATTTCACAGACCATTTAGCGCCATCTTATGTTCAGGATTTTAAAATAGTGTAGTTTATGAAACCCTATTAAGATTACTGCAATATAAAAGAAAACAAGTTGAACTTGCAGGGTAATTATTGAAAGTAAATAAATTATTGTCTTGGTGAGTATGAATACAGTCTTGGATAATGGTAACCATTAGTTTGACTGCGACTGACCTGAACATTAATACTTTCTGAAGTATGGACTGTAGATATTTCCTTTTTGTTTCATAAGTATTGTGCCCTTTAGGTTTATAGATTAAAAATAGTTAACTGATTATTGATTAGCATTTGCTTTTCTTCAGGCCCACATACTTCCATTTAACTTCCTTCTTGTTGCTAGGTGACCACATTAGGGGGTCCAGGACTTAGACCTGTCAACTATGGCAGACTGCCTTTCTCCTACCTGACAAGATGTCTTTCTGTATTCCACTATCAGATGTGTTCTGTAATAGCATCCTCCAGCCAGTGAGAATGCTGTTTTGTACCCCAATCATTCAGTAGGGGCCTCTGTGGTGTGTTGCAGAAAGGAGCATTCCTATTCTTTCCTGATCTCCCCCAGAGTTCAGAGTGTAACCATTATGGTAATACTTCTGCCTTCTGTAACAGAAAACAGTCATCATAAAACAAGATTCAAATTCTGTTCTCCAAGTTTATGTCTACAGTGCAGTTAAACACTTGTGGCTGGCCCATGTCAGCTGACTTGGGCTGTACAATTGCAGTGCAGACATTCAGGCTCTCTGGGAATTTGTGAGGGAGGAATATCCCAGAGCTCAGGCTCCAGCCCAAGACCAAATGTCTATACCAGAATTTTACAACCCTCAAAAGACAGAACTGTGTCTTTAAATAATGATTTAATTATTATACTGACATTTTTGTAGGGATGGAAACCAAATATACAAGCAACTCATGGCCTTCGTCCAGCTGAGTAAGTCTATTCTTCCTACTTATGAACTGTCTGTTTCATTCTGCATTAAGTAACTTTGGTAAATTTCCTTATTTTATTGTCTTTATGCTGATATATAAATCAAGGAGTTAGGTGAAATTTATCACCATAGACTTGTTGGCTATGCTTTATACTTGAAGAGGAATTTAACTGTTTTCTTTAAAATGATACTTTTAAAAGTCACACTTATTTTTATAAATTTCACTTTAGTAAAGTAGGTTTTTTTTGAAATGTACATTGACATAAATTGGAATCTGGTGGCGTTATTAGTGATTACTCATTAATATTTTTGCTTTCTTTCAAATATTTAAAAGTTGGATGGTTGAGCTTTACTTTTTTAGTTACTATCTAAGCTCATGGCAGTTATTTCTAATTGTAAACAAGCTATCTTTTATACTTTTTACCATTATGAAAGGGGATAGGAGAGAAGAATTGCTGTTCCTTACAGATATTTCATTATAAATACAAAGAAATTGTCATGAGAGAGAGAGTTTTAAAAAGTGATTTGAAATCTGTTTTGTGTAGTACTTCCAAAATTGGGGATTCTGAGGCCTGGGAATAGTTATATTAACATCATCTATTATCAATGCCATATTTGAGACTGAACTGCCTTATTTTAAATAATCTTTATGGTCATTTTAGCTCTCCATACCATTCTACCAGTATGTATCAAACATGACCTTGGAATGTCTATGGCTGGATGAAGGGATAGTTCAATCTCTGTGTGTATTCAGTCATTCTCCACTGACTGAATGGGCCTGGAGAGTCAGCATGTCTTCAGTCCTAGAAGGGACTCTGTAAGAACAGAGTTTTGAAAAATGTTGGTAGCAAAGTGAGAGAAAGTATGTACTACTGATGCTCAGACTATACTTGGGTGGTTGTTGTTCGAAGGTTTACAGTGCTTGAAACTGAAATCTGGCATCTTTCACAAGTACTGTTTTTAAGTAGGTTTCAGAGTAACAGCCGTGTTAGTCTGTATTCGCAAAAAGAAAAGGAGTACTTGTGGCACCTTAGAGACTAATGCTCAAATAAATTGGTTAGTCTCTAAGGTGCCACAAGTACTCCTTTTGTTTTTAAGTATACATTCCAAGTCTTAGTGTGACTGGTAGGTTTTGTAATGTATTGATTTTAATAAAGTCTTGATTAAATTGTCTATCTTTAGCCAACACTCCTCTGTTTTGCTAAAATAGAGTTAAATACCAGCAGCCATACACAGCGGAATTTAGGGTACGTCTAAGCTGCACACTCTTTATGGTGACCTGTAGGGTACATACATTAGCATGGGTGTAAATAGCAGTGTATGTGGTGAGGTACTGCTTAGTTGAGTAAAGATACCCGTGAACCCTTGGAATATGTACTCTACACAGCTCAGAACATGACCCTCCCCCTCCCACTGTTTTTGACAGTGTGGTGTCTTGCTACCTCCCTACTGCCAGTCTTTCCCTGCTGCAGGGACCTGTGGGGAAAGGCTCTGGCAGGGTGTGACAGCGGGAGCCTTTCCCCACTGATGCATGTGGCTATGCACCACAGTGTGAATGCAGCTCACTTTTTTCTGTGGCATTTAACTATCCATACTCTGTATGCCACCATAAGTGGTGTGCAATATAGACATAGCCTTACGGTCTGATCCAGCTCCCACTGAAAGTTAGCGGGCATTGGATTGAACCCAAAGGGCACAATCCAGAAAGATGCTGAATGCATCTTCGATAGTGCTGGGTATCTTCAACTCCAGTTTATTTTAGAGGGTGGTAAGGACACTCATTATCTAGTGGGATTAGGGCTAAAATGAAGTAAAAGTACAGAATTGCTTAATGTATTTCAATTGACTTTTTAATTTCTTTAAGCTGAATGAAGAGTCACTATTGGTATTTAATTGCAGTATAGTTGGGTTCCACTGTGCTAATTCCCTTCCAATTAGTTTTGAAGAGCTGCATTCAAAAAGGATTACTTTTTACTTCCCCATTGCCTCTCTTCTGGCTGATTATGGAGAAGAGAGAATTTGCCACAATACTATTGTGGCAGAGGCGTAATGAGAAATCCCTGGCTTCTGATCTCGCTGCAGCTGCTCCTAGTGGGGAGTGAAGAGGAGCCAGGATGGTCTTGATAGAACTATCTGAGGCTGGAAGTGAAGATAGGGTCTTCCAGGGGCCCTTCACAGCTGCCAGTGTCCTCTGCAACTGGCAATGAAGAAAGGCTCTGTTACCACTTCTGAGGTGAAGCGAAGGGGGTTGGTAGGGACTTTTGCCAGGTAGGCCCTCTCCAATTATAGTGAAACTGTTCATAGTGAAGATATTTTTGTGAATGGGAAAAGCACTTCATTATCAGAGGGTTCCCTTGTACTGCAATTGAAAACATGTATCGAGAATGTATTGAAGCATTACTAAGGCCATTTTTTAACTTCCTGCAGGGTGCCATGCCTTGATTTGGGAAAGCTGGGGTCTTCAGATGAAGAGGTTAGTGTTATCTGAAAAGTTTGCAGGAGTTGGTCAAAACATTTCTTTTGACTATGAAATAAGTACAAATAATCTTGTTCTCTTTGTATTTTAGGATGGAGATTCTTATATACCATACAGTAAGAGGTTTCCTTGCATTGGCCCTCCAGATTCATCTTCAACTGTTAGTTGGGGTACACCATTACAGACTCCTTATGCACAGCATCATCAAATACAACAGGTCAGTTTGCCACTACTGATATCTTAAAAATTCTGTCTTTCAGGAGAATTGAAGCAAATAAAGCACGTCTAATTTTATTACACAATTTAGTTCTTTCCATTTGTGTGACTAAATTAAAAGATAGGAGAGTATTATTGGTTGAAGTGCTTTCTAATAAGGTTTTTTTTTTCCCTCGGAAGCTTTTCAGAAATTTCAAGCTCCATTTCTTCATCACAGTAACTGTTTGTTGTAGGCTGTTGATTTATACTCTAATTCTTTTAATTTTGCCTACTAACAGTTTGTACACTAGTGGTCGCTATTGTTAGTAACAATTTGTGAAAGCATCTGAAAAGTGTGGATTGAGGTAGCATATAACTTTGATTTCTACTTCTAAACAAATCTTACGAAAATTGTGTAAATCAGAAAATAATAAAATAATTAACCAAAATAAGAAATAGTTCTTAAACATAAGATATGAAAAATAACTTTTTGTTTACAAATAGAAAATATTTATTTTGTGGAAGAATCTGAGTTGATTTTGGCCACTCATAGACTATCGTAGTGGAGTGCAATAACTTCATTATTAGTGTTTTTCTTCCTTTCAAAGAGAATTTCAGAGTAATATCTAGTTTGGTTGACAACATAATAGTATATATTTTTAAATAAATAGAACATCAGTATTTATTCTTCTCTTTCTGTGCTGAGTAAGAACCTAAAATTCTAAAAAAGACCAGCTAAACCTAGTTGTCATAGAAGGAAAATCAGTTATTCAGTTTTAACATACTGCTTTCTGGAAAATTACAGAGCTATCCAAATTACTGAAATTAAGAATACATTTGACAATGACTCTGCTGAATGTTTTTTCAGTCAGAGTGAGAAGAGGTGTCCTTTGAATTTTTCTGTTTTGTTTAACTTTGGAAAAATGTATTTGACAAATTTTCTTATGATTCATGCAGCATGGATGGTGATAATTACTATTTAAAGTAACATTTATTTTTCCTTTCTATTAAACAGCTGGCTAGAAAACATTGTCAGAAGAAAATGGAGGTAAAATAGCTGGAAAAATACATCCTGTCAAAATAATATTAGCAATTGAATAGCAGAGGATTGTAATGTATGATCTGAAAATTAAACAGGTTTTAATTTCTTTGGTATGATAAGGAAATGGCTTAGTTGAGAGACTTTTAATCTCCTATTATTTTATATAGTTAGCTTTTGCATTTTGAAACTGTATCGGCTGTGATAGTTTTTTGTCATTAGAAGAAGGAAAAGGTTCAGGGGTTGCAAAGGTTAATCGTCTGAGATTCATATGCGCTCAAGAAGCGGTTTCCCAAACTTCAAACCAATTCAGGACTTGTACAAATCTACAGGATTATTTTCTGTGGTAAGGGTGAGAGGCATATGCCAAATTTTAGTAAATTGCATTATATTTCTGTAGTTAAGGAATGGAAGGCATCCTAACCTTCCTATGTGTGTATGTCCTGATGACAAATTGGAAAACCTCCTTTGGGTAGTTCTTTTAAAAAAATTAATTTTCTTTAAACCCAAAAACAATTAATACAAAAAGTGAGTCCATAACAGCAGTCATACCATGTGAGGGCCTGATCATGAGAATATCTATGCACATATGCAGTCCTTAAGCAAATAATCCCTTGAAGTCAAATAGGACACTTGCATGAGTAGTGGTTTGGAAGACTGGGTCCTTAGAAAGTAGCACTGTGCTGCCAGTGTAGGTTGGAACATTGTGTGGAACAATGTAAAACCTTTTATCACCTCTCAGCAATTGTTAATAATACAGCAACTCACACTGATTAACTTAGAACATGGTCATTCTCTGTATGAAATGACCACCTATTAGGTCACTTTTTCCCCGATTAGGACACTGCAAACCACATTCTCTCTCCCTGTGTGTGTGTGTGTGTGTGTGTGTCTCTCTCTCGCTCTCTGTGTGTCTTTCTCGGCTTGTCTACGCTACATGTTTTTTGCCTGCGTAGTTATGTTAGCAGAGCCTCCTGGTGCAGATACAGCAGGAGCCAACAGAATAAGTTCCGCGAGCACAGCTAAATCACTTCCCTGTTCGACACTGGCTAAACTGACAGAAGCACTCTTCCTTTGTCATAGTGGCATTTACAACAGGTTTTGCTGTCATAGCTATGTCAGTTAGAGGGTGTGATATTTCCCCTCCTTCCCCGCCCCCCACTCCAAATCCTGTCCAACATAGCTATACCAACAAAACTTTGTAGTGTGGACTAAGCCTGTATATGTGTGTCTCTTTGTCTCTCTCTCGTCCTCTCTAATAACATGCATATTGTCTTAAGTTAGTCAATGTGAGTTGCTGTGTTCTTATTAGCTGAATATTGATATATATATAAATATTATCTCTTTGATAATCAGTGAACATAAATCTATTTTACTACTGTAAAGTTGAAATGGCTTTGACTACCTCCCAGTTTCTTCTTTTCCTCTCTTTCACTTTCTTTTACCTTCCCTCTCCCTCTTTATCCCCTTCATTGTTTCCCAGATACCACAGGGATGGATGTGATATAAGAACCTAAATAGAATAGATCTCCTGCTCATTCTCCCTCTTTGTTTCTATTCCATCTGAATCTACCTTGAGGAGAAAAGATAGTCAAGTGCCACTGATATATTTTAACATATTTTTCTGTGTGGCCATGATTTCTGCATTGCTTGCTTCAGATGCCTGATTGTAGCAGTACTTCCACATGAAATAAAAAAAAACTCATGCTTCCTCTGTAGGAAACTTCATAGGTGAATCTTCCCTAAGAGACTAGGTGGTAAAATAATTCAAATGTCGATTTTTTTTTAAAATTTATTTCTTGGTCATTCCCACTCAGTTCTACTGTTACTCCATGGCCTGGTCTACAATGAGATTGACCTAGCTACGTCACTGAGAGCTGTGAAAAATTTCACGCCCTGAGTGCCGTAGTTAGGTTGACCTAGTTCCCAATGTAGATGTGGCTAGGTCAGTGGGAGAAGTGTTTCATCAACCTAGCTATCACATCCCAGAGTTATGGATTTAACTGCAGTGACAGAAAAACCTGTTTTGTTGATCTAGGAAGCAGTGCTATAGTGACTGTAGGGTAGGCATGCTCCAAGTCCTGTCTGTAGAACACTCATAGAATCATCAAGCAAAACAAGAAGAGTTTCATGAGAACAACCTAATGTTGTTATACAACAGTATTTATGTTCTTCTAAATGTTAAGTGTGGTGTCAAGGAACATCAGTCCTTTAACTGCACAAATGTACTGGAGGAGTATAATAATCCTGCTGTTGACATTGTGTATCACAGTAGGAGGCTGTTATTTCTGATTATTCTTTGCTTTTTAGCTTTCTTTGGAGCAAAAGACAATACCAGAAAATCTGCCATCCCCAACAGACAAATACAAATTAAAATACCAGCAGTATGAAGCAGAAATGAAAGAGGGATATAAACAGTATTCTCAGAGAACTGCAGAAAAGAAAAAAAACAATGCCCAGTCTCAGGAATCTTCAAGAAAAACAGCACATAAAAAGGTAACCTATTTTAAACTTGCAGATGTATTTTGGAACTCATCCTCATTAGTATCTGAGCATCTCTAATGTTGAATAGGCATTAAAATAGAGGAAGTCTATTTGAACCCTTTCCTCTTATGAACACTAAAGCATAAGTCTCCAGTGGGAGAGCAAGTATATGCGTTGGGAAGGCACTTCTCCCAGCCAGATGAGCAAGATTTGCATGAGCTATGGATGAGATTTCTTGTTTGCACTTTTATTAGAAGAAAAATGCATAATTGGTGACTCCAAAAGAGGAAGGATGATTGTAAAAATGTTACATTAGAATGGTGAAGTGCTTTCAGTCCTTATTGAAATATGTATATAGAGCCATAACTTTGCATAGTTTACAAAGAACAGAAAAAAAATATTCCCACTGCCCTATAGAACTTTCAGATAAATAGAAAATGAAAATTAGCAGAAAAAAGATGTTGTGGGGAAAAGAGGGAAAGGGGTTAAAATAAATAAAGATTGTAAGTTCTTTGGGGGCAGGGATAGCTTATTCCATGTGTGTATGGTGCCCAGTACAAGAGAGTCCCAAACCCTGATTGGGACTTCTTGGTGCTACCACAATACAAATAATAAATAATAATTGTATTATATTACTAATGAGCAGAATTTATAAGATTATCTTTTAAAATAAGACTGGTGTAAAAGTTGAGGAGTAGACAGCAGAGGAGTGGAGATCAACAACGGGAAAAACAAAATAAAAAGAGTTACCTTTCATTTTCTTTTGAAGAAGAGGGAGAGGGTGAGGATGCTCAGCACACCGGAAGAGTTAGCATTCCAAGTGTGAGGAGAAGCATGAAAAAGACATGAAGGTGGGAGTAGGAGGTGAGCAAGAGGTGTGAGAAGGGGGATGGCCATTGAAGAGAGAGAAACTGGATGAAGCCTTGATCAAAGATGATGATGAGTTTGAATACTATGGAAAGAAAGAGGAAGCCAATGAATCACTAAAAAGCAGTGAAATGACAATGGTGAAGGATAATTTGAGCTGCTGAATATTAATAGAATGGAAAGGAAAAAGTTATGGAGGAGGGAGATTAGTGTCCTAGGCAGAGATGGCTACTGTGTATATTGCTTGATTGTCTTAAAAGGACACTGTCCACTTGAAATTAAATTTGCAAATGTACTTAGCCGTGTTCGAAGTAAAACCTAAGAGAACCTATAACTGAAAGAATTGAGACAGGAAAAATATCCTTTTTTTCTAATTGTGTTTATTTTGTTCATGTTATAGCACCTTGTTAGTGATAGTGTTTTGTTGATGGTGAGTTTCGTTTCCTCTCTCCTGCACAAGCATAACACCACAATGTCCTGCATCTGGCTAAGAGTAACTCACTTGCATGCTCTACTTCACCAGGCTCTGCAAGAGAGCATTTATGGGAGTAGCACAACTGAAATTGAAACTGAAAGGACACCAGATGGATGTTTTCAAAGAGGAAGAGGAGGGCAGAATAGAATTGGAGTCAAGTGTGTTTGGTGGAGTTGCTTTTGGGCCCACTCAAAAGATATTTCTAAACATGAGACGAGTAAAAAATTCTTATATATATATATATTTTTTTTTAAAAAAAAGGTAAAATAAAAAATCAGGCTATACTATTTTCAATACCTTGATTTTATCCTCAAGTGTTTAATTACTTTTTTCTTCAGTCTTCACTAAAAAAGTTGATTGTATTCAGATGTTTAACACAGTGAATATTAACAAGGGAGAAGGATCTCTTGTCAGAATAGGAAAAGAACAGGTTAAAGAAATACTAAAATAAGCTAGATATACTTAAGTTGGCAAAGTCTGATGAAATTCACTGTAGAATACTTGAGCTATCAAAGCAATTTCTGAACGATTAATAATTATCTTCAACAATTATGGAGAACAGCTGAGGTCCCAGAGGACTGGTGATGGACAAACTTAGTACCTATCTTCAAAAAGGGGAAAAAGGAGGTTTTAGGGAATTACGAGCTGTCAACCTAGAAAGATAATGGAACAAATGATTAAACAATAAATTTGTTGAAACCTGAGGGATAATAAGGTGAGAAGTAATAGCCAACATGGATTTGTCAAGAACAAATCGTGTCAAACCACTCTAATTTCCTTCTTTGACAGGGTTACTGGCTTAGTGGAGGGAGGAAGCAGTACATGTGGTATCTTTGGACTTTAGTAAGGTTTTTGACACTCTCCCACATAATGTTCTCATAAGTAAATTAGGGAAATATGGTCTAGATGAAATTACTATAAGGTGCTTGTATAGCTGATAACTAGTCTTTGAGTACAGTCTATTAGTGATTCACTGTGAAACTGAGAGGGCATATCAAATCCTCCAGGGGTAAGTCCTGCATTTGGTACTATTCACAATTTTAATTAACGACAGATAATGGAGAGTATGTTCATAAAATTTGTGGATGACATCAACCTGGGAGGGGTTGCAAGCACTTTGGAAGACAGGATTAGAATTCAGAATGATCTCAATATATTGGAGATTTGATCTGAAATCAGTCAGATGAAATTCAAGAAAGACCAGTGCAAAGTACTACACTTAAGAAGGAAAAATCAAATGCACAAATGCAAAATGGATAATATTTGGTGCTGCGGTAGTACTGTAGACACCGATCTTGTGGTTGCGGTTGATCACAAATTGAATATGAGCCAATGAGATGCAGTTGCAAAAAAGGCTAATATTCTGCAGTGTATTAATAGGATTATTGTATGTAAGACATGGGAAGTAATTGTTCGGCTCTACCGGTCTCTGGTGAGGCCTCAGGTGGAGTACTGTTTCCAGTCCTGGGTGCCACACATTAAGAAAGATGTGGACAAATTGGAGAGGGTGTAGTGCAAAGCAACAAACATGATAAAAGGTTTAGAAAACCTGACTGATAGGGAAAGGTTAAAAACAACAGGGCATATTTAGTTTTGAGAAAAGAATACTGAAGAGGTATCTGATAACAACCCTAAAATAAGTTAAGCGTTGTTATAGAGGACAGTGATCAATTGTTCTCCGTGTCCAATGAAGGTAGGACAAGCAGTAATTGTCTTATTCTGCAGCAAGTGAGATTTAGGTCGGATATTAAGAAGATTTTTCTCACTAAAAGGAAAGGTAAACTCTGGAATAGTCTTCCAAGGGAGGTTGTGAAATCCCATCTTTGGAGGTTTTTAAGAACAGGATGGACAAACACCTCTCAGAGATGGTAGGTATACTTGATCCTGCCTCAGCACAGTGGGATGGACTGTATGACCTCTCTGAATCCCTTCCAGCCCTACATTTCTATGATTCAGTGAAATACCATATGTAAAATAGCTGGTGAGTCAGTATTACTTAGAAAAGGATTTAAGGGTTATAGTGGATCATAAACTGAATGAGTCAGTGTAATACTATGGCAAAAATGGCAAATGTTGTGGGATATATTAACAAGAGGGTCTTATATAAGATATGGAAGGTAATTGTTCCTCTCTACTCTGCACTGGTAAAGCCTCAGCTGGAGTACTGTGTTCAGTTTTGGGCACCACATGTCAAGAAAGATGTGAACAAACTGGAGAGAGTCCAGAAGAGAGCAACAAAACTGATAAGAGGTTTGGAAAACATAATATATGAGGAAAGGTTGAAAGAATTGGACGTTTTTAGTCCAAAGAAGAGAGGGCTGAGGAGGAGAATGATAACAGTTGTCAAATATGTAAAGAGGACAGTGATCGATTGTTCTCCACGTCCAACAAGGGTGGGACAAGAAGTAATTGGCTTAGTTTGTAGCAAGTGAGATTCAGGTTAGATATTAGAAAAAACCTTTCTAACTGTAAGGATAATTGAGCACTAGATTTGGTTGTGGAATCCATTGTTGGAGGTTTTAAGAACAAGTTAGTCAACACCTGTCAGGGATGGTCTAAGCATACTTGGTTCTGTCTCAGTGCAGGGGGATGGACTAGATGACCTCTTGAGGTCCCTCCCAACCTTACATTTCTATTATTTATAGAATTTATAAAATACACAATTAGATTTTTTTTAATGAGTCCCTGAGAACATAAATAAATGTTTTATGAAAACGTGATCTTTGCATTCAGCATAATTAATTAAAAAAAACAACCCTGCTTCCAGTGAATTTTTCTGAAAAAAGTCTGTATTTCTTCCCCTTCATTTATAAATATATTACATTTACCCTGTCCATCCATCTCCTCTTAAGAGCATTGTTAACTTCTGTAAAACTGCAGGAGATGTCTGTTACAAGAGAAGTCTAAACCAGCAGTTTTCAAACTGTGGGTCAGCACCCCAAAGTGGGTCATGACATCATTTTAATGGGGTCACCAGGGCTGGCATTAGACTTGCTGGAGCTGAAGCCAAAGCCTGAGCCCCACTGCATGGGGTCAAAGCCTGAGCCCCCACTGTCCAGGGCTGAAGCCAAAGCCTGCGGGCTTCAGCACTGGGGGTGAGGCTCAGGTTACAGGCCGCCCACTTGGGGCTTAAGCCCTTGGGCTTTGGCTTTGGTCCCCCTGCCCGGGTGGTGGGACTTGGGCTTTGGCAGAGCTTGGGTGGGCTCAGGCTTCGGTCCCCACTCCTGGGGTCATGTAGTAATTTTTGTTGTCAGAAGGAGATTGTGGTGCAATGAAGTTTGAGAACCCCTGGTCCAAACCAAAGAAAAATATTTTTGTTTGCTACAACTGATTGTCCATGATGTTGTAAGTAGAATTCAGTGTATTTCTTTGTAGGATCCACAGCTTGAAGACAGGACTGATCATGATCTTACGGCTCTTGATGAGAAAGCCCTCTTGCAGCAATGCTATACAAGCAAGCCTTACACAATGCAGCACAGTATAAGGAAGTTAGAAGCTGTAAGTTTCCTGGACGGTATTAAATTGTTATATAAATATCCCTGTATATCAAGTCTTGTAGGTATAAATTTTGATATGCTGTAGAAATATAGAATGCGGTTTTCAAAAGCAGTCAGTGCACAACTTCTTCCATTGAAGTAAAAAGAAATTTAACCATTGTTTTCAATGGGAACAGAGTTAGGCTAAGTGCTGAGCACTTTTGAAAATCTCACTGATGGTAGTTTGTATATATGTGTATTTTTACATAACACATTTATATTGATTAAATCATACATGATCTAGCATTGACAAGGAAATTAACTGCGTGACCTAATAGAGCTCTCCTATTTCTTCTGTGATGTTTTGTCAGAACTGTGCAGAAAAAGCACAAGAACTCTAAACACTGAGTTTAGGATTATTTTATAATGAAATTGAACTTTGGTGAGATCTGGTTTTGCGTGCTTTACTACTGAACATGAATGGTGTTTTTTCATATTTGTTTTTTTGTGGACACAACTGTCTATTGAAATGGGTTAGCATAGTGACATTCTCACAAAATATGTTAAGCCATTCAAATTTTTGTGAGACTGTAAATGCAAGTAGAAGAAATGGAAAGTACTATTTGCCCGTCTGTTTGAATTGAAGTTTGCATCATAAACACTTAAATTATTGTAATTCCCATTGAAGTGAATGTAGATGGGGCACTACTGATAGCAGTAGTTCCTTGCATGACAAGAAAACTCTCATATCCGTTACTATCATCAGATACTTTATCTGTTTGCTTCTTTAATTAAAAAAACAAAACAACAACCCTTAATATTAAGGGCTCAGTGCTGCAGGGATGAGGATTGTGCGAGGGCAGTTCAGAGCCACCATTTAAAATTGCTGAATGTCACCTTTTGTTAGTCACAGTCAGCTAAGGTGCAGAAAATGGAGAGGAGTGGGTGCTACTGGCTGATTGGGCTGTCAAGAACACTGTAACCAACACACTTTGAGTCATTAAGTAGCTGTTTGAAAGATGTCAAGGGAACCTTTAGAAGCATTTCTGTCAGTGTTCGGCACTCATACCTATGCCCTCTCTCTTTCTAAGTGTCTCTTAAGCACAACTTCTGGTTGACTGTAGGAGTAATTGTTAGTGACTACATGTGCCATTTACATTCACTGGATTGCATTTAAGCACGTATGCATTGGCCATGCTCAGTACCCACCCATTCCCTTACCAAGACTGTAATTTCTCCACAGTATGAAAGGCTCTGCACAGTTGCTGAGCAAATGCTGAATGTTAAGAGGTACTGCTTTGGCTCTCAGCACTACTTTCAGCAATGCTCAGCAGCCTCTAGGACTTGTCTTTTTGCTGGACTACACCAATAAAACAAAACAAAAAGGCTTGATTTAAGGATCATCTGATGTTTTGAACTCACTGTGTTGTGATTAAGGACTGTAGCACATAGAATATTCTATCAGAAGGTCTTGAAATAGTTGTTGAACTTGGATATCTCATATACAAAAGTACATGGGCACAACGAGTGAAAGCAGCCAAGGCATCCTTAACTTAGAATTTCAATTTTGAGTTGATTTATGTCATATCGTTAGTGCTTTGAGAGAGATTTAATATGTATATATATATATATATATATATATATATATATATATATATATATATATATATATATATATATATAATGAGTTCTCATCCATACGTTTTTTCTTTTCTGAAAATATCAGCCCTGTTGTCAGTTGTGCATAGTTACTTTTAAAAATCCTTAAAGATGGTCTTAAATATCATATATGTTAACATTTCCTGAGTGTAACTATTATTAATACATACTTTTAAAGTGTAGTTTTTCTGTAATTTCCTTCTGTTCATTGTTTTGCAGTATCAAAAATAGTTTAGAAGTAAGCCGTTATATTTTGTATTTGTATT
Source organism: Natator depressus (assembly GCF_965152275.1). NCBI lineage: Eukaryota > Metazoa > Chordata > Testudines > Cheloniidae > Natator > Natator depressus. The sequence continues at coordinate 279,553,309 of NC_134234.1, forward strand.
GAAGAGTATTTTGAGGAGATAGCAACCATGATGCAGACTTCTTTGATTGATTGAAGGTTTGCATCCACAACTGGTCAGTTCAGTCTGTAGTCTAGGAGTACTCTTGGATTCCTCGCTGATGCTGAGCTTTCACATCACAATGGCTGTGAGATTCTGTCCCATCCTGGCAGGTGAAGACCTGGCCTCAGTTATTCATGCATCCATTACCTTTCAGCTGGACTACAGCAATGCAATATGCCTGGGCATGAAACCGTCAGCACTTAGGAAATGCCAACAAGTACAAAACATTGCAGCATGTCTCCTCAGCAACACAGGCTACTTTGAGCACATTGCACCTGCCCTATGCTCTCTACACTGACTTCCCATAGAATTTTGAATCAAGGTCAATGTCTTGGTCCTTATCTTCAAAGCTCTCCGTGGCCGGGGCCCAGGATACCTAAAAGACTGCTTAAAGCTCCTGGATTAAAACAACTTTGCTCCTCTGACACAATAGAACTCTCAACAGTAAGAGTAAAGCTCATCTGTGTGGGAGACAGGACCTT